>NC_090450.1:933007075-933307075 GCF_031143425.1 Pleurodeles waltl | reverse complement strand
GGGATCATAATATGGCGGACGGGATATGCATCACTTTTGTGATGAAATAACCCCATCTGCCAAAATCTAAATCAGGCCCTTAATTCTGGCAACACTCTCTGGAACGAATGTAGTAAAGTGCACATCACACCTCTGAGGGCAGCAGTAGTTTGCTTTGTTATTCAAAGGAAAACAGTTGACCGCATCACTCTTCTTACTGATGCTACAGTGGTCCCCATTGATGCTAGATCCATTTTTAACATGGCCTGCATCACTCACAATGTTTTACCCAATGCTGGTCCCTTTACTTGATCTTTACGTTGAAGCTATCTGTAAGGCTGTAGTTTCTGCACAGTACAGAATCTTTTCTTCTTGAACCATTGTCTACTTTCAGAAACAGTATACTATGGCTTAACTGTTTTCAGACAGTGCGACTGGAATCTGGAGCATAGTCTCCCCTCTTGCAACATTCAACAAACATTGGCAAAGTTAAGAGGTCTGGCCGTTGCAAGCCTGCAATGTTTTGTTTATTTTTTGGCAGTCCTATGCAAAACCATTAGACGTTTGAATACAAAGTAAAAATGCAGCCATCTAAGGAGGCATGAACATGTTTGCAGAAAAATAAGTGAAAACGCCCCTTCACAAAAATTAATTGGAACAAAAACATGAGATTAAAACAGAGCTAGGCCTACCAATCACAACACTGAGATGTCTACTTTATAGGTGGATGCTTTAAAAGTGCTGCCGTTGGGCTACACCTAAAAATGATCTGAAGCTTCTATTTTCGGAAAACTGTTTTGGCTCAAACAGCATTTTTGTTCTTTGTCTTTCTCTCATGGCTACTTTTCTGTCACGGTTACACCCTACTCCTATAATGTCTCCACCCTTGTTTTCCTCACCTTCATCTTGGCCATTTCCTTTGCCTCTTCTTCATCTAGCCCTTGCCTTTTATGGCCTTCACGTATGTTTAGCTGTATCCTTTATTTCACTCATCGGCGAGTGCAAGAAAGTGGATTATTGTTTGGGATGCTTGACTGCCCTCCTCAAGGAGATATAACACTCCCTGTCAGGATGAATCCTCTAAGTCACTTACTTACCCTGAGCTCAACCCTGTGGTAGCTATGACAAAGAACATAGAGGATTAATGTGTGGCAATTTATAAAGTATTTACGCAGTACAAAAACAGTAATAACATCACAACACCAAACAATAAAAATCCCAAACCAAATAAAAAAAAATGAGTAAAATTCAATATTGTAGTTCTGCCAAAAACGACAAAAAAACATGAACCCCAGATGCAAATTTTGAATGTTTTAAAGTAAAAATAGCACCAAAAAACACAAAGTGCCAGTGATAGTCGATGGTTATGTCAGACCACGACTTAGGCGCAGTTCGTGTCAGACTGAGTTGGAGTCCTGGTCTGACACACCAAGTGAACTTCTTTCGGTGAAGGTCTATACTCAAAATATTTGAAAAAAAGTTTTTGAGTCCCACTTCGAAAAGGGACTTCTTTTTTCTGGAAAGAAAAATCCTCCCTGAGCAGGATGCTAATGAACTGTAGCCACCGCTGTGAAATGAGAAACTAGCTATTTGAAGCTGGCGCTTTGGAGATTTCTCACTGAAAATCGTCTCTGAAAAAATCCCAGTGCTGAATTGCTCAAAGTTGAAATTCAGTCTGATGCTGCGCAGCCACGGGTCGGATGGTTTTCCCGACAGCTCCCTTTGAAGCTCCAGGTTTTCAACTTTCTTCTGGTACCAAACCAAAGAGAGGTACGTTCTTCTAAGGCACCCAGGATCTCAGAAATAGGCACTTTGCTACCTCTGCCTGACACCCTGAGAGTCTCCAAGTCCAGGCCCAGTTGCCACTGGTCATTGGGGCACTTCAGGGAAAAGGCCTCTAGCAGCTTGTTTCGTCTCTGTAGCCACATAAGTCACCCAACTGTACCCTAGGGTCCACTTTTTGTCCTTGGTACTACAGGCAATCGGTCCAGTCCTTCAGGGCACCTGTCACATCACAGACTGCAAATCCAGTCTGAGGAGTGTGCCTTGAAATGCCCCATTTATGACTAGCACCATTTAGTGGATGGGGGTCGGGTGACTCTTGGCTCTACCCTAATAAGTTGGTTAAAAGCTCCCAGGGGCTACTCTACCCACCTTTGCAGCAGTACATGTTTGCCCTACTGCATACAATCCCAATGTACACCTTATTCCCAAAATCTAAGCTTGGGAAACACTTCCCCCCCTGCGCAGACCCTGTGTGCTCACCCACAAATGTGGCCAGGGTAATGAGCAGTCTGTGAACACTCAAAACTGGTTCTGGGGGTAGCTTTCCCATAACTTTGTTTGGTTGCAGCCTGACTATGGAGATAAAAGCTGGGCCTTCTCAGGCATCACCTAACGCTTCTTATGGGAGGGTTGGCCCCTTCAGAGTTAAGTTCCTGGGTCCACTTCAACTGGTCTTCTTTATAGGAGGAAGAGAACACCTCCCCACTCACTGGCCATTGTTCCTGCTCTGGGAACAGTTTTCCGACCTCATTAAGGTCAAAGACTTGAGTGAGAGCTAATGTAAATTAGTTCCCATGAGCTATAGCAGGGAAAAAGTAACTTTCTAGAAGTTACTTTTTCAAAATATTTGCTAAAAATCCAACTTTAGAGTTGTATTGGTTGTTAAAACATATATTGAAAAAGAGAAGTTGAATTAATCTCCAGCTAGTCCCACAACTGAGATACAGAATTAATATTTTAATCAGTACTCTGGTTTTCTGTATTGAACAGCAAGGCCTGCCTCTCTGAAAATAGATTTCGAGGCCTTGTGACTGTAGGAACATGGTAACATAATTTTTCTACATATGCTACTTTTAAATAGTATGCATCCTACCTTGTGAGCTACAAGCCCTACTGAGGGGGTGACATATTATTACTGAAAAGGGAAGTATTTGCTTGTTGAAAGGGGTTATTGTGACACGTCTTCCTGCAGGTTTTGCACTGCAGCAGTCAGACTACAATGCTAGGCCTGAAGCCATGTTTCACAAGCCGACTCTGCAGAGGGCACAATAGGTGCCACAGTCCACTGGTAGCATTCAACTTCCAGCTGCTGGGTAAATTTTCTAAACCACATAATAGGGACTTGTAGGTAAATTAAATATGTCACTCAGAGATAGGCTAATTTAATTTTATTTAAGAGGGGAGCACAGGCACTTTACTCCTGTAAAAAGTTCTGAGTCCAGCAAAAATAAGGTCCTGAAAAGGGTGAATAATCTGGAGCGACCATGCAGAAAAGGCAGATTTTCTACAGCAAGGCTCACTTCTTCTCCACTGATGTAAGTCAGTCCTTGCAGTAGTGGTTATGCATTGTTATTGCCTCTTTGGACACCTGATCCTTAGACACTCTGTGCATGTTTTATATTACATCATGCTTCAGCATTCTCTGTACGTCTTGACTTATATGTCTTGGTGCATACTTTTTTCCATTTTTATCATACACTGACATTCTCTGTATATGTTTTGCATTCTAGCATGCACTCGTGTTTTTAGCGCCAGTGTCATAATCTAGCATTTTCTGGACTATTTCGTGTTGTATCATGGACTGGCATTCCACATGTATATTTTGGATTACATCATGCCTTGGTATTCTCCATGCATGTTTTGCATTCTAGCACACACTAACATTCTCTTCCTGTTTGCTTTGTGTCATGGACTGGCACACTCCTTCATGTTTTGCATAACATTATGCTATGACTTTCTCTGTGTGGACTTTAGCATTGTATAAGTAACTGCCATTCTTCGTGCATTTTTTTCATGCACTAAAACCTCTTTGTAAGTTTTACATTGTGTAAGTATTTGCTGTTGCAGTAAGAGTTCTCCATTGCATCATTCACTGGGATTATTTTATCTTTATGTTAACAGATTTAATAGACTACATATGTGCATGCGTCCCAGGGGCTAAATTAGAATACGAGGGTTACAGACCTAATGAGATGTTGTGTAAAGGTAAATCAGAAACAAGTATTGGCAAAGTCAGTAGTACTTTCTTGTATTTTGAGTCCAAATACATTGAAAAGTGCTGCTGAAAAATAAACAAAACAAGTAAGTGTTACTTTCTTATACACTGCATCTGTGAGATAACATTTAATGTGTGATGATTCGGTCCACTTTTGAAATGTGAAATAGTTCCTCATGCATCGCGATGCAAGCACTACTTTAGAGGTAGATTGATACACTAGCCACTAGCATAAGGTGAGAGAGAAATGTTCCCCTGAGCAGAGCCAATCCCGACACTGTATCTTGTCATGTGTTGGTAATAATAGGCCATGCGGACAAATCTGGTGGAAAAAGATGGCTTGTGGAAATACTGTCCCTGTAAACATTTTTAACAAGCTCTGCCTTCAGTGCTCTTTTGAGTTTCGTATGGTTGTTATGTCCTGTTGAAATCACTTTAAGGAGAGTGGTGCACAGCATCCCCCGCATCTCCAGTCCTTACCTTATTATTAAATCATGAGGGTCTGATTCATGGCCACCCCAAGGTATTTGATACCTGAGGCTAAATACACATTTTTGCAGCCTTATGCTCTGGTTAATTTTGCCCCCTTTGTTGATACAGCCGTTAAGTGGGTTCATAACTAGTACCTCCCAACACTAGGTGCAGTGGGCGACCGTCTGTGAGGGATATGGAGGATAGGACTCGGATAAAGTCCTGGGATAACTAGGTAGATAAAAAAAAATAAAAAAAAACCTATGCACAGAGCATGCCAACTGGAAAGGCCTTGGCACAACATTAAATAAAAATGCACTTCAAGCTCAGGGATCACAGCATTCAGTGTTGTTCAGGGCTCAGCCAATTATAAGGCAACAGAATGGGAATGAGATCTAGGCGGGACATTCTGTGCTGCCCCAGTGGACTGGGGGGTGCATTTAATAGAAGTCCTGAGTAGCACCCCCTTTACCATTTGTTAAACTGGTAAGATCTTACCTCTCTGGCTATTTATGCGTTTAAGTTTAGCATTCCTCCTGCTGTCTAAAGAATTGTCCGTGATATAGTTACGCAATCCCAGTAGACGCATGAGGCGGTTGCAGTAGGGAGACAACTTTTCTGGGACCCCACCCCATGACCTTTCCATAACTGAACAGATTATCACTAAACTTGGTAAATAAATTCAAAGTGGGCCTACAACATTTTGTGAAAATTTGATGAAACACTTTCAGCGTTAACATAGAAACTGTGGTGTAACCTCAGCTGTGGAGCGCCGTTGACACTGAAAGTCCGTTTAGTGCCACTCAGTGACAGAAGCATTTCAAAATAAATGTGCACAGTGTACAAAACAGTAGCAAACTGCACTTTCCAAGGACCACCAAATTCCTGCCCCATGAGAACTCCTTCCTTTCAATATAAAGGCCATCTTGATTGTCCTTTTTTAGTTTTGCTGATCACAGCAGTAAGGATAGGGAGCATCCTTTTTGTCAGCATGTTGTGTTTCTGTTCTACACAGTAGCTACTTTGGCATATTTTTCAGTTCATTACGAATTCCGCTTTGTGATGGGCAATTAACTTGCTTTTCAGTTTGCAGACCATGTACTGAGCATACAGATCTCTGATGCAGTTAGTGCAATCAATGTCATCTACCACTGTGAAGGCCGGGGTACCTTTTATACAAGTTTAACTTTGACTCAAATTTTCTCCAAATTATTGTTTAGCTCCTTAATACAAAAATGTAAGGCGTTCCCGCTGGTAGAAAGTCACCTCATTGTTTCCCTTGTCAGATAGTTCTAGCCCAGAGCTATTAGGGCTTCCCAAGGAAGTTTTTTATTTTCATAAAGATGCCCATTGCAATATTTCCACCTGGTCAATTTATTTTTAGATCGCAGCCTCACAGACAGCTCAGCTGTCTGGTTTGCTTAAAGACATCTTGGGGATATCCAGAAAGTTGACCAAGGAATGCATCCTTCCCATTGCTTGCCCTTGGCTATGTGGTTTGAAACTCACACTTGCTTGCTTTCCATTTGCTGGCTTTATTTGTTTTAGGCTGTCCCGCTTGAGTTTGCACTTTCCCTTGCCAAAACCTTATTAACAGGGCTCCCTTTCTGTAAACAGGCCTGTAAATCTTGTTCTTGTCTAGTCACATTTGAAGCTCATTCAAAGACCAAGGTCAAATCTCAGGTGTTGTCTTCTGAGGGCACTTGTATACTTTTCTTTCTCTGACTTCAAAGTGAGAGTATTTAAATGACAATCTCACTGGATACTTGGGATAGGAATGTTCTTTTCTAGCACACAACATTTAAATGAACTGTGTAAGTATTTCAGAATAAATCAGAATTAGGAACACAAATGAAGCACATTCTAAGTTGTTTCTGAAGTGTGTTGAAAATCAATACTTTAATATGATAAATCATTAAACTTATTTCCATACATTTTTGTCTGTGCACTGTTTAGTTGTATTAGAAAAACTGTATGTCTGTGCAAATGTAATGGTCATTTCAATTGAAAATGTGTTGTCAGTAATGACAGTGAGCTACCACACCATGAGTACTCCACTCTACTCTGCACCACTTCACTTTACACCAATCCGTGCAGTGCACTCTGCACCACTCCACTCTACAGCTCTCTCCTCTACCCTGTACCACTCTACTTTATGCCAGTGCAGTGTTCACCACTCTACTCTACACCAGGGCACTCTTTTCAACTGCACTCTACACCGCGCCAGTATAGGCCACACCAATCTACTCTGCACAACTCCACTCTTCACCACTGTACTCTGCGTCACTGTGCTCCATGCCAATATACTCTACGCCAGTGCACTGTACTCTTAACACTCAACTTTGTGCCCCTGCACTCTACACCAACCCATTGTACACCACCTTAATCTACTCTTCACCAATGCACTCTATGCCACTTCATGCTACACCACTTTATGTCATTACACTCTATGGCAATCTACCCTGCACCACTCCACACTACGCCACTTCATTCTACTCTGAAACAGTCTACTCTACGCCACTGCACGCCTCACCACTCTACTCTGTGCCACTTCACGCCACACCACTGTACTCTTAACCACTGCAATCTGTGTCAATGCATTCTGCACAACTGCACTGTTACTCCACTGTACGCCAATGCACTCTGCTCTGAATCACTACACTCCTTTGCCACTGCTTTCCACTCCACACCACTGCACTCCCCGCCACTGAACTCTATGCCACTCTACTGTGCACTACTCCACGCTATGCTACTCTACGCCACTGCACTCTATTGGCACTATCCTCTACTCTGGACCACTCTGTGCTACTCTACTCTGCGTCAGTCTATGCCACTGCACTCTTGGCACTCAACTCTACTCTGCACTCTGTGCCACTGCACGCAATGCCACTCAACTCTACACCACTGCCCTCTGCATCACAACTCTACGCTACTCCACTCCACACCACTCTGTACCACTGCATTCTACTATGCACCATTCTAATCTATGTCACTGCATTCTTCTTTACCACATTGTACGCCATTGAGTTCAATGCCACTGCACTATACACCAGTCCACTCTACTGCATGCCACGCCGGCGTATGGCACTCTACACAACGCCACACTATGCTACTCCAATACTTGACACTCTGCCACTCCACTCTACAACACTCCTTGCCACTCCACTCTATGACACTCCACGCCACTCGTCTACGCTACTAATTTGTAGCCATTCTGAACAGCAGCCACGCCGATGTATAAAATGGCTAAAACACTTTGGCAATGGCAACAGGTGCATAGGTGAGACTTATTGGCTTTACCAATGCTTGTTTATTTTTGTGCTGTGCTACAAGCCACTAATCGAGAGCCAGGGGAGGGGAAATAATGATCCCTTGTAATGGCCGTAAACAAGGTAGTTCATGGAAGGAATGAGTTGTCCAAATTGCTGTTCATTGCCGGTGTCTTGCAGAGTTAGTGGGTGGTAAACTCTTTGTCGGACCCCAGGAGTCACACCAAACCTAGACGCAAGAACTGCTGGATGGGTTTACCAGAGTGAAGAAAGGCTGGGTGCAATCCAGGGCTTTCTCGCAACCGCCCACCTACTGAAGTGGCACTCCGGGTTCCTTGTTGCGCTCAGGTGCATTGATGCATTTTAATAGGTAGAGACCTGAATGCCTTTGAACTCTAAAATCCACTGACATTGAAGTGCTTTTTGATCATGTGAAAAGTGCGTTCAGTGCACAAAATTGATCCTTCCACAAATCTCCCCTTGAAAAAATATTGGCCAAATACCTTTATCTCTGGCAGACATCTCTTGCGCACAAGATGTACCAGACGCTGTCTGGTATCAGACGTTTTATGGCTCTTTCAGCTAATTGCAGTCTCTGCCCTTGACCCAATAACGCAGTATGATAGATAAGAAGTAAATGTGGATTTTGTCCTCTCTGTTGGCATTTATTTTGTACAGTCGCTCAACTGAGAAAATGTTTTAAGATCATACCTGTTGGTTCAGCCTCCATCTTTTGTGGGAAGTGAAGTCTCTAACATTTTTGCTCTGACCTCAGTTAATTTGTCACAGCAACTTTCGGACATCGGTTTTCTTGAAGTGGAACTTCAGGGTCCCAATATTAATGAGTGATGAGTGTCGGTGTCAACCCTAAATCTTGCATGACCTTCTTCGGGACTAGTTCTGTCCTCCTGTTCTTCACTAAGAGCTACTCTTGACATTCTAGGATTCTTCAGTTTCACAGAAATGTAGATTGTGGGAGGTCATGGAAGAACCAGAAAGTAGAGTGAAGTCAGGTACATTGAATGAGTGTGAAATTCTAGATCATGTGTTGCGGCAGCCCCAATTTGGTTGTCATGAGCTTTAATGAAAGGGTCAGCACCTGTGTAGCTAGCGTGGGGAGTAAAAGACCAGATTATTATTATTATTATTTTTTTAAAGGGAGCAGTTTCATTTAAGATTTTAGTAGGCGATTAATTTTATTTTTTGTTTTTTTGATGCTCCAACCCTAGAGTGGCCTGAATTACTGAAATCACAAGCTTTACTCCTGCCCAAATAAATATTATTGGCATTTGTGGATCGACCCCAGTGGAATTCAGACCTGAGAACTTCAGGTGACATACAAGTTTTCACATTGAGGGCATAGGCCAGTGCAGTGATAAGAAGGAATTTTAAAGTGGACTTTAAGGATGTTGGGGATCGGTAGTAATAGACTAAAAAATAACAATTTCCTGCTTCAGAGTCAAATCTCTGTTTTTGTGTCCTGAAAAACACCCGCATACCTTTTTCCCTAACCTTAAAAATTTAACACCGGGTAATTGAGTGGCACTTAGCATTTCTGAATGGTCAGATTTGAGTACCACTGTCTGCATGGCACCATATGTAGATTCACTGAACTACTTCGACTGTCTGCCATGGCTGAAAGGACTGTACACTGTTCTTAAATTATTGCTGCATCACTCTCCTACGTGCAGCGGAGACAATCGAAAGACCAACAAAGAACGATCACGTTGGAAAAAGCTTTGCCTCAGGGGGTTCTCTGAAGGGCTGGTGTTCATGAAATATACTGTACGAGTCTTAGCCTGACAAGGCCTTGCTACAGGTAGTCATTAGTTCGCCTACCAGATTGCTGTTTCCCTCTGATCTCGCCTTGTGAAATGAGTGGCTGCCATGTGGATTTTGCAAGGTGAATGGAAAGGTTACATTCTTGTGCCGGGAAGCCCTCTTGCATTTTCTTTTTCTCATGTAAGGAATCCAGATGTAGCGCGAACTACTGACATCAGCGATTTTGTGGTGCATTTTGAAAAGCAAGTTTTCTTTGATGACAATTCCGTGTACATGCCTTGGGCCTTGTAAGCTACCTGGTTTGTGCCTGCAAAATGCAAAGCACAGCGGTTGCATCAGGATAGGAGAAGTATATCTCAT
Organism: Pleurodeles waltl; assembly: GCF_031143425.1. Taxonomy (NCBI): domain Eukaryota; kingdom Metazoa; phylum Chordata; class Amphibia; order Caudata; family Salamandridae; genus Pleurodeles; species Pleurodeles waltl. Next base: position 933,297,214 of record NC_090450.1, on the reverse strand, counting down.
ATAGACTTTAAAATAAGCCGTGCATGCAAGAGAAAATGCTTTGTGTTTCCTTTTTTTGTCGCAATTATTTATTGATTTTTTTACAACAGTACAAAAATATTCGAGAACATTTACAAATCCGTCCAGAAAAAAGATTATGTTAATAAATGGGACGGTATTATGCAATAAAATAAAAATTGGAGGCGGGGGCATACAAAAGAGTTTCGTATAACAAAGCAACACAGAAATTTAATATCATAATCACAAGCTCAGACATTGATAAAATGAACAGTATAACAATAAGAAATTGTATTCATAAGTAAAAGAGATATATACAGTCATAACTAAATTGCTAATGTATATCCATATTCATCATGAATGAAACATTTGTGTATAATTAACATGAGTCTATAAAAGGACCCCATATATGATTGAAATGAACCAAATTATGATTCAATTTGTAAACTATTTTTCTCAAATTTAGACATGTCAAACATATCTTCAAGCCAGGATTGAAGGGTTGGAATAATTTGGGATTTCCAAAAGCATAGAATGTTAATTTTTGCTAAACTAAGTGCATTTGACAGTTATTTAAAGGAGTGAGTGGACATAGATGACAATTCTTAAATATCATGTAAGAGTTAAAAACGATTTGAAAGAGAAATATTAACAAATGAGTGTGTTTTTAAGTAATTTTCAATCTATAAGCAAAATGGACGGATAGTGGGCCATTCCCATAGTATATGAACAGTGTCACAAACTGCGGTTCCACACTGCCAAAAAAGAGAGTCTGAACTTAATTTAGCTGAATGTAACTTAGATGGGGACCACTGCATTGATGTAGTGTTTTGAAATAGTTGAATTTAAGGCAAGAATCCCTTAGTCCCTTGTTGCAACTCTCTAAAATGGCGTCCCATTCCGCTCCATTGAAATCCACATTCAAATGTGCAGACCGCCATGATTTTAGAGTATAAGTAGTTTCAGTAGAAAATGAAGAGTTAATAAGAATGGCATATAAACTGGATACCGTTCCCTTAAAAAAACGTCCAAGTGTGGCTATAACATGCAGTTGGGGAATGGGCTATTATGTCAGGATTCTCTGTCATACTTAGAGTGAGGGCTGAGTGTAGTTGAGTGTAATTATGTAGGTTTGATGATGGTAATTCAGATTCCTGTTGGAGGCTGAGGAATGATTTGATAGAATGAGATGCTGTAAATGCATCTGATATCCAATAAGTGTTGTGCTTGATCCAGAGAGGCCAATATAGTTCAGATCCCTTCAGTTTAATATCAGCTTTATCCCATATTGGAGTTTCGTAATGGAAGCAAGGGTGAGTGTTAATGAGTTTATGTGCTTTCTGCCAAGCTAGTTGTGAAGAATAGATGATAGAGCTAATGGAATTCGGGAATTTTATTCTTTTTGTGTAATAGTTTGCTAGATCCAAATCAAATTGACAAATGGATCGTTCCATTGTAACCTATAACGGTGTATTCCTGTGAGTTGGTACCATATAAATAGAATGAGCTAGTCATCGTGCAATCCATTAAAATTCCAAGTGAGGAAGTCGAAATCCTCCCTCCTCCAATGAAGAATGTAAGTTGGAACTTCCTAAACGAGGCCTGTCGCCTCCCTATACAAAGCAAGAAATCATGGATGTCAGTGATTTAAAGGTAGATCTTGCGATAGAGAGTGGAATCATACTAAGAACATAATTAAATTTGGGAATCGTGCATTGTTAGGTCGAGTGCTCAAGCGCAAGCGCTTTTCGACCTGTTATAAGTATTCTGTGGGCTTTTTAACCACGACCATCTTTCGCCCATCACTTTCACTTGTTCGTGAGCTTGCCTTTCAAAAATCCCTTGATGTAATTGTTAATTGCTTTACGTTTGTCCCGCCTTGGGTTGGTTTTGTTACCGCCTTGAAGCCTGACCCTGTTACATGGATTATTGCACGTGCCGATATACTTCAGCACGGGCAAACAATATTTTTCTTTTGTCTTCCCCCTTCGTGCTCCATGGTGGCCATGGTGCTCACACCGCACAACAGCAGCGCTAGCTTCATCTATGGTATTGAAAAGCTGGTCACAGTGTATGCACTGTTACCTAATCAGAGTAATTTCTTTTGGCTTTCCCCTTCACGCTCCATAGCTTTCACAAAAACACTTGTAATTTGATAAATGCTTTACGTTTAAAAAAAAAAAAAAACAGAAATCCTCAAAGCGGTTCTCCCGACACAGCAGGAGAGCTGATACTACAATATTCACTGCCCTCAGGAAACTCACCCCATAATGCTTTGTAAGCATTCTTTTACAAAACACCTTTGCTCATAACTCAGCCTGTGGTGGTCCTATGACAATGGGGCCACCACCAAAACATTCACAAAAACGTGCTCTGTCTCCATCATCTCTGGGTCCCTACTCTAGGTTAGTGGGGACCCCAAAATAAGAACTCCTCCCACCATTGTCTTTTTAAACTCTCTCATGGCTGGAACTTTTTGTTTTACATCTAAGAGTAGTTTGTGTTTTAAGGGTCTTGTTTGTAATATCATTATAGTAAACCTGCTAGCCTTGACAATGTGTAATGCACTATGCCATCTGAGGACTAAATATATGGTTGCACTGCATTATTTTCTGCCATTCTGTTGTCATGTGGTTATACCCTCTAGAGGCTGTTCTGAGCATTACAGTCAAAATACTACAATATTTGCAGCACTTGGAAACTCGCCTTATAATGTTTTGCAAGGCATTTCTTTTACAAAACATTTTTGCTCATAACAGCCTATGGTGGTCATAGGACAATGGGACCACTTTAAAAATGTGGTCACCACAAGGTACTCTTTCTGTCTAGATCATATCTGGATCCACTCTAGGTTTGTGGGGGTGCCAAAAGTATAACTCATCGTGCCATTCAGCGTTCTTGTAAGCTCTCTTATGGCTGGAACTTTTGTTTTGCACTTTGGCGTAGTTTGTGTTTTAAGGGCCTTGTGTAAAAAAATATTCCAGCACACCTACTAGCCCTTTAGTTATATGCAGGACCACTGGAATTATGTGGCAGAAAGGACCAAAATATGCGGCAGGGCTGACCAATTAATGTGGCAAAAGAAGTCCAATTATAAATTTACGTTGCCAATAGCTTCAGCTCAAGTAAATGCGAGACCTACTGCATTGCAAATGCTTGTTATGATCTGTACTCTACCCCATAAGGATAAGTTTAGATTTGTCCAGCGTTGAAAGTCTCTTTTAGTTTGATCAATTATTGGGTTTAAATTATCTACAATCATATCCTTAAATACCACTATTAAGAAAAATCCCCAGGTATTTTAAATTTGTATGTAACCATTTGAAAGGACGCCCATCGATAGTAGTAACCGGGGTTATAGGTAGGGCTTTGCATTTAGACCAATTGATTTTTTAACTGGAACATTGTGAGAATATTTTTAATTGCGATGTTAGTGCATTTGCAGATGATTTGGAGTGAGACGGTCAAAAGAATATCATCTGCGTAATAAAAGGCTTTGATTTCTCCAGCTGTGGTGTTGATGTCTTTGATGTCAATTTTAGATCCTGTGCGAGAGTTAGACATGACAGTGATGATAATAATAATAATAATAATAGTAGTAGTAGTAACTGGGAGAGAGAGCAACCTTGTCTAGTGCTGCAATTAATATTAAAATATGATAATGTGACTCTGCCGCACGATACGGATGTTTTGGGTCAATGATATATACCACTTACCAAAACTAATCCTTTCCATTGTACGAAATAAATATCCCCATTCTACTCTTATCAAAAGCTTTTTCGGTGTCTAATGAAAGGAGAACATTCTCCTGTCTGCTGTTGTGCAACTGCCACAGTAAGTGAGAAATGGTGCGAAGGTGATTGGTGGAAGATCTGCCAGGGACAAAGCCAACTTAGGAAGGGCGTATCAAAGAGGTGATTACTGTACCTCGATGATGTGCCAAGATGTTAGCCACGATTTTTACATCTGAATTTATTAACGAAATGGATATGTAACTTGAACATTCTAAAGGGTCTTTATCTGGGTTAGGGATTACTGTAATCCGAGCTCTTAGAAAGTCAGGAGGTAAGTGTCCTAACTTTGAAGCTTTGTTAAATACTGACACCAATAATGGGACTATGTGCATTTTAGTGATTTTATCAAATTCAATCAGGGTCCATCTTCACCCGGAGATTCACCCAAGTCATTTCCGCCTAATACGTCATCACTAGCAACCTCCCCCTCTAATTTTTGTTTGCGTTCCGAAGTCAGTTTTGGGAGATTAAGATTGGAAAAGAAGATATTTTTTTCAGAATGATTTGAGCAGTCAGTGGATGTATATAAAGTCTCACAAAATGTTTGAGATCTAGAAAGAATCACCAAAGGGAGCATAAGTAAAGTACCATCAGAGTGTCTAATGGTGTGTACTTGCTGTTCTCTTTAGTAAACACCTTTCCCTATAAAATACTACAAGCTTCGGGAGATACTGAGGGTTGTTATATTTTTGTCAAACTCCAAATGCACAACACATTTCTGATAGTGGGATCAATATATACCCCTATAGATTCCAAGCGTTCCTTTATATCCCAACTCAGTAGATTTTTAACATTACTTGGAAACACACGAGTAGTGATCGGAGGAGACTGTAACATTTCAATTAACCCATTTATTGAAAGATCTGGTAAACCAGATACACGACAAGGACAGGTATATGTTAAAAGACTTCATTAATGACTACTCTCTGCAAGAACCATGGAGATTACTACATCCGACTGAGAGAGATTACACTTTTACCTGCTGTCCTTATGCTACTCTCACAAGATTTGAATACTGACATCCTCTTCTGTTTTGCAGTTAGTAACCAATGCACAAATTGACTCTTGTAATGTATCAGATCACGATCTTATTGACATTAGCATTGACTTAGGATTTTCACAAACCCCAAGCCCTCAATGGGGACTTGGGGCTTGATTAATGGGCTGGCGGTCCTCGCAGTGACGGTCGAACCGCCACAACTGTGGCAGTCCGACCGCCGCATTACAACCCTGGCGGGCGGACCCACCAGGGGACTGCCGTCCCCGCTGGGAGCATAGTTCCCGACAAATCAAAGGCGGCCGGAGTTGTAACCAGCAACAGCGGTGCTGAACTCAGCGCTTTCCAGCTGATTACAGCCCTACTTTCAGCAGGCCTTGCCACGACTGGGAGCCCGCTATGGAAAGGATGGCGGAAAGCCAGTGCCGGCAGGCCACAGGGGGCCCTGCACTGCCCATGGGCGGTGCAGGGGCTATGGTGCTACAGGATTGGCCTCAAGGCTGATACCATAGCACTGTTCCCCCGTCAGTCAGCTAGGCAGGAATGCGTAATACAATCTTCCTGCCGGTCAGCCCTGCGGGAACATTGTAATACGCTCGGGAAGGACGCCACCGCCATGGCGTTGGTGGCCTCCCCTGGCTTTGGCAGTCTTGTGGTGGGACCGCCAAAGTCGTAATCAGGGCCTGAATCTCTCTTCATTTAAAACCCCACAAGAGAAAGAAGTATTATGTTCTTGTATTGAACTATTTTTGAAAGAGAATGAGCACTTGTATTTTCTGCACATGTGCTTTTGGGGCACAGGGAAGGCTGTCTTGAGAGGAATTATAATGAGGGAGATGCTGCACTTGCTAAATATAAACATACAAATGCTACCAGAAGAGCACTAGACAAAGCAATCTCACATCTCTCCACAATCTGCTCTCAAACACAATCCCCAATACTTTTGCAAAAAGTATTATCTGTAAAATTAAATCTTAATATTCTTTATACCTCTTATGAAGGAAAATGTTTGTTCCGAATTCGCCAATGTCATTATTAACGTGGGGAATAAAACCTCTGAGATTTATTAGCCTATCAGTTACGTCAACAGGAAAGCTCAAGAACAATGCTTTGTGTTTCTAGTCTAACAATATGCTAGCAGTAGTCTTTACCATGGCTGGAGATTTGAGTTGGGAGCTATATTTTGGCCCAGGTGACTTAGGGTAGAGCAATCATCAAAAACACACTCTGCTCAGCGTAAGACTTGAAGCACGAAATAAAATTGAAAGCATGTGTTGTTTTCACATACAGCTATTTCCTACCTGTTTTTTAAAGCAGAAAATGGCGTCTCTTCAGCACCGTTATGAACATGTTGTGCTGCATTCAATCAATCAATCAATCAATAATTTATAAAGCGCGCTATGTACCCGTTAGGGTTTCGAGGCGCTAGGGGGGGGGGGTGGTGCTGCTATCGTTCGAAGAGCCATGTCTTGAGGAGTCTCCTGAAGGTGAGGAGGTCCTGGGTCTGGCGTAGTGAGGTCGGGAGTGCGTTCCAGGTCTTGGCGGCGAGGTAGGAGAAGGATCTGCCGCCAGAGGTCTTGCGCTGGATTCGGGGGACAAGGGCAAGGTTGGCAGAGCGTAGTTGACGTGAGGGAACGTAGAAGTTGAGTCTGGTGTTCAGGTAGGTGGGTCCGGTGTCGTGTAGAGCCTTGTGTGCGTGGGTGAGGAGTTTAAAGGTGATCCTCTTGTCCACGGGGAGCCAGTGGAGGTCCCTCAGGTGAGGGGAGATGTGACATCGGCAGGGGATGTCGAGGATCAGGCGGGCGGATGCGTTCTGGATGCGTTGGAGTCGTTTGATGTCTTTTGTTGGGATGCCTGTGTAGAGTGCGTTGCCGTAGTCGAGTCTGCTACTGACGAGGGCTTGGGTTACCGTCTTTCTGGTTCCTGTTGGAATCCACTTGAAGATCCTGCGGAGCATACGGAGGGTGTTAAAACAGGAGGATGAGACTGCGTTGACCTGTTTGGACATGGTGAGGGCGGAGTCGAGGATGAAGCCGAGATTTCGTGCGTGGTTGGCTGGGGTGGGTGGAGGGCCTAGGGCGGTGGGCCACCACGAGTCGTTCCAGGCCGATGGGGTGCGCCCGAGGATGAGGACTTCCGTCTTGTCGGAGTTAAGTTTTAGGCGGCTGTTGCTCATCCATTCGGCTATGGATTTCAGTCCCTTGTGAAGGTTGGCTTTGGCGGTGAGAGGATCATTGGTCAGGGAGAGGACGAGCTGGGTGTCGTCGGCGTAGGAGATGATGCTGAGGTTGTGCTGGCGGGCCAGTTGTGCGAGAGGGGCCATGTAGACGTTGAATAGCGTTGGGCTTAGTGAGGAGCCTTGGGGGACGCCGCAGACGAGGTTGGTGGCTTTGGAGTGGAAAGGTGAGAGTCGGACCCTCTGGGTTCTGCCGGAGAGAAAGGAGGAGATCCAGTTGAGGGCTTTGTCTTGGATGCTGGCTTCGTGTAGACGGGTTAGTAGGGTGCGGTGGCAGACTGTATCGAAGGCGGCTGATAGGTCTAAGAGGATCAGGGCTGAGGTTTCGCCGTTGTCCATTTGTAGTCTGATGTCATCTGTGGCGGCGAGGAGTGCAGTCTCTGTGCTGTGGTTTCGTCTGAACCCGGATTGGGAGGGGTCTAGGATGGAGTTGTCTTCTAGGTAGTGGGCGAGCTGTGTGTTGACGATCTTCTCGATGACTTTCGCTGGAAAAGGGAGGAGGGAGATTGGTCGGAAGTTTTTGAGATCGTTGAGGTCAGCCTTAGGTTTCTTGAGGAGAGGTTGGATTTCTGTGTGCTTCCAGCTGTCCGGGAAGGTAGCGGTGTTGAAGGAAAGATTGATGATCTTGCGGAGTATGGGGGCGATGGCGACGTCGGCTTTGTTGAAAACGTGATGTGGGCAGGGGTCAGAGGGAGATCCTGAGTGGATGGAGTTCATGGTATTTAGGGTTTCGGCGTCGTCTACTTGGGTCCAGGTGGTGAAGTGGTCGGCGTGGGAGGAGTTGTTGGGGGTGGGGTCTGGCGGAGGTGAGGTGTTGAAGCTGTCGTGGATGGCTGCGATTTTCTGGTAGAAGAAGGTGGAGAGATCGTCGCAGAGTTTCTGGGATGGAGGGATGTCGTTGGCGTTGGGGTTGGAGAGTTCCTTCACGATGCTGAAGAGTTCCTTGCAGTCGTGAGCGTTGTTGTTAAGGCGTTCTGTGAAGTGGGAGCGCTTGGCGAGTCGGATCAGTTGGTGGTGTTTACGGTTGGCTTCCTTGAGGGTAGCAAGGTTCTCGGGTGTGCGCTCGAGGATCCATTTTTTCTTGAGTTTCTGGCAGGTGCGTTTGGAGGTGGTTAGTTCGTCTGTGAACCAGGCTGTTTTTTTCTTTTCTTGGTTGGCGGTGGGTCTCTTGAGTGGGGCTAGGATGTTGGCGCAGTTGAGGATCCATTGTTGGAGGTTGATGGCGGCGGAGTCTGGGTAGCTACAGGTGGGATAGAATGTGGTGTATGGTGTTGAGGCCAGAAGAGTGGGTGTGAATAAAACTTTGAGGTTCTAGCAAGAGAAACGTTTACTGCATGCACAGGCCAATTTTGAAAGTCTCCCATAAATAAAAATAAAAAAAATGTCCCTCACTTCCCACCTCTGCCACTTTTGCAGTCAGATTTTATAAATTACATAGGATGCTGTGAAGACATTAACCTTTCAAGTTGCCTTGCATGGGACCTCCCGGTGGCCATTTATGACATCAAAAAGGGTAGGAGGAGGAGTCATCTGTACGTAAAGGTACACGAGGGAAGCGCTCCCACTCTTCATCCCCATCGTCTATCTTTATCATGGGATGCCCTCCATTTGGACATCCCATGATGTAGGGTGATGCCACTAACCAAAAAACATGGTCATTGAAATTCTGTGTCATTTAGACTTTAGTGTAACTGGGGTTGATTAGCAAAGGTGGCTAAACTTGAAATAGTGAGCAGCAGGTTCTTTTCACTAAATTTTCCATAGAGAGGTAATTTTCTCGTCTAACTACAGCTCTGGAAAATTTGGAACATATGATGGACACGGGGAGTAGGAAAGGAGACTGAGGAGACTCGTGTGATTCCACGAAGTTCTTTCCCCTTTGCACACACTCTCTGACCCCCATGCGAGCAGCCCTGAGGATCCCTTTGTCAATCAAAAATTGTTTTCAGTCCACCTTATGTGCAGTGTGTGTAGGTTTTCAGTCCATCTTATGTGCAGTGTATGTAGGTTTTCCGCCCATCTTATGTGCAGTGTGTAGCCTTTCAGTCCATCTTATGTGCAGTGTGTAGGTTGTCATTCCATTTTATGTGCAGAGTGTGTAGGTTTTCAGTCCATCTTATGTGCAGAGTGTGTAGGTTTTCAGTCCATCTTATGTGCAGTGTGTAGGTTTTCAGTCCATCTTATGTGCAGAGTGTGTAGGTTTTCAGTCCATCTTATGTGCAGTCAGGTCGATGCTCAATATGGGTCTAATGGGCATGTTCAAAGCACGCCGGACCCATCAAGTCCAAGTGGCTCCCATCCCTGAAGACAGGATCTTTGTATCCAAGACTCCAGAATATATATGATTAAGTTCCTGCGTTCTGGAAAGAGTATACAGGTAACATATAGTTGGAAGAGTCCACTAATAAATACTGTACATTTATCCTTAGAGCGCTATTTCACATTAATCATGGCTTCTATCAATTCCTCGCCTAGGTTTAACTCAAAAGACAATGTCAGTTTGTTGGCACAGATAGGGTGCTGGTAGCTACCTGTGGGCATAGCTTAATACAGACTAGCTGGCACTTGGTGGCAGGTGGGCTGCCGCCAGTGACGGCCTGCACACGATTAACAATTCACCTACCTGTAAATGGGACAAAGGGGGCTGCAGGTTTGGGGCGGGGGCAGGTGGTGTGCCACTTTAAGAACACCCAACCAAAGAAATCTCTTTTGTCCCCAGTCTAACTAAATATTGAAAGTGTTGGTAAAAGAAAAACAAATGCTTGCATAAGAACCCATGACAACCTGGCTAGGCCGCTAGCTCCTGTGCAGTGTTTAGAGAGCATTCGGGAATATTTCCACTAAGGCTGCCCTACATTCTGTGCTGTTTTCCTCCCCCTCACTGGTCCGAGGCTGCGTGACTCCTGGAGAGTTTATCCACATTCCTCTGGAGGTGTTTCCTTTCATAGGGGAGACCCTGGCTTAGGTTAAAAGGCCGGGCTCCACGCTGACTGTAGCACAGCAACAAAACAAACCCTCTATCTCTGGCCTTGTGAAAGGGCCCTCCTAGCCCTCAGGGCACTGGTCGGGGCGGCTCTGTTTACTTAACACAGGGACCCGCCAAACACAATGCCGTGCGTTCCAGACTGGAAAGTAAAAGTTTCCCTCTGCGCGCACCCACTGTCATCATAGACGGTACAGTGGGTCACGCCCAGACTCCCTCCGGTGCCATCGGGGCAGACACCAGACTATCCCAGGCAGTGACGTAGGAGTCTCCCTGCCTTGTAGTACACCCCGGTGGAGTCAGGCTGACGTACACAATATTGGTAACTCGGAGTGACCTAGTTTGATGATGCAATTTCTTTTTAAATAAATCATTAATCGAAGGACACAAAGTACTGAGAATATCCATCAAATTACGACAACTTTTGCCAGAAGACAAAAATGCATACTGCAAAGAAATGATGGATAAATGGGGAAAAAATGCTTAATATGGTACATTACATACACACACACGTACAATATACTTCTAAAACATATGAGGACGCTGAACTAAATGATATATAACCATGCACACATACAGATCCCTAAATGAATGTGCTGTATACTAAACGGGTCATGTAAAGTCCTGAGAAGTTAAATACATCTGTTATTGGAGGTGACCCATTCGGATGTGAACAATAGTCAACTACTGTTTTGGTTGCCCCAGAAGAATTCGGAAAGCCTTCTTCAGGACTAGCAGCCTGTTTTTGTCATGAGTACAACTAGGTCTCCCGACTGGACTAAAGCAAGGCACTCTACGTAGAAAACACCTTCTGACGAGACAACAGCCCATATAGAATTCAGTGGCCAGACTCATCCTCGACCTCCCCAAATGGAGCCATGCCAACGCCCCCACCTCAAGAAGCTCCACTGGCTTCTCATTCAAAAGTGAATTCAATTTAAGATGCTGATCCACACCAACAAGGCCCTTCACAGTCTTGGACCAGCATAAATCAAGCACCTCTTAAACTTCCACCAACCCTCCAGACACCTGTGCTCTGCTTCCCTCTCATTCACACACACCTCCCGCTTCTGCCGAAGCAACAGTAGAGGACGCGTCTTCTCCTACCTTGTGGTGAAATCATGGAACGACCTCCCCCTTCGGACCTCATCTCTCTTATGGAATTCAGGAAAGGACTCAAGATCTGGCTGTTCAGCTGAACTCCTTAGCAACTATGTCCTCAGTGCCTGGTTGCCCTCCTGGGTGATTAGCCGTGTTCTGTAAATCTTGTTTGATTTTGCAGAAGGTTACTAATAAACACAGATTCACATTTTCATTGCTAAAGTGCAAGTGCAAAGATGTTGTTGGAGGATCTCTGTGCACACTTATTCATCATGGACAGTGCAGTGTGGAGATGTGTGTGCACACATGGAGATGCCATCACTCAAGATTTTGTGGTGGTATATTCTGTACATATGCACAGTTTTGATCCCACCAGATGGGGAGCAAGTGGCTCCCACGCTACCCAGAATGCCACCAGAAAATGGACTGTGGTCAACATCTATTGGACAAAGTCTCCGTACACTGGTCAGTGTGTGTGCACATTTGATACCACTAATTCAGATTTTAATGCACAGAGTCTTCCAGGATACACTCTGTTGTCTCACATACAACTGGAGGCTGTCTAGGCACAAATCAAGCCATCACATAACAGTGCAGTGTGAGGGTGTGTGTGGGCCAACAAAGTGATGTCATTATAGGTAGTACAGTGATTTATTCTGCATTTAGACACCGGTGATGCTACCAGAGACAGAATAGTGAGTGTCTGTTAGAGTACACTCAGTGACTCCATATCGATATATGTGGAAGTGGCTGCAAAGGTTCCTACAATATGCCCTGCACATACAGTGCGGTCACAGAGTGCAGTCATGCATTGCTATTCAGCATTTACAACATTTTCAAGCACATAAACATCCACTTTGTATTCCATAAAGTATGTATGGTCACATAAAAAAAAAATCATCTTGTGAAGAAGCACAATTTTCTGAAATAAATTTCGAACTAAAGTCAGAGTAAAAATATTGTAGATTACTTAAAATCATAGCAATTAGTTTGCAATTGCTGAGTAAATATATTTCCTTGGTTCTTAACTCGGTGACACTGTCATTCAAATGTATTTCACATAAATACTCTCTATTTTTCAGCTCTTTTTGGCTTTTCATGGAAAAAATAAACACCTTATGTAGGAAGTTGGCTCTGTATGCACTATTTCAAAGTAAGGAATAGTATGCACAGAGTCCAAGGGTTCCCCTTAGAGGTAAGATAGTGGCAAAAAGAGATAATACTAATGCTCTATTTTGTGGTAGTGTGGTCGAGCAGTAGGCTTATCAAAGGAGTAGTGTTAAGCATTTGTTGTACATACACACAGGCAATAAATGAGGAACACACAGTCAGAGACAATTCCAGGCCAATAGGTTTTTGAATAGAAAAATATATTTTCTTAGTTTATTTTAAGAACCACAGGTTCAAATTCTACATGTAATACTTTGCATGAAAGGTATTGCAGGTAAGTACTTTAGGAACTTTGAATAATCACAATAGCATATATACTTTTCAAATAAAACACATATAGCTATTTTAAAACTAGACAGTGCAATTTTCACAGTTCCTAGGGGAGGTAAGTAATTGTTAGTTCTTGCAGGTAAGTAAACCACCTACGGGGTTCAGATTTGGGTCCAAGGTAGCCCACCGTTGGGGGTTCGGAGCAACCCCAAAGTTACCACACCAGCTGCTCAGGGCCGGTCAGGTGTAGAGTTCAAAGTGGTGCCCAAAACGCATAGGCTTCAATAGAGAAGGGGGTGCCCCGGTTCCAGTCTGCCAGCAGGTAAGTACCCGCGTCTTCGGAGGGCAGACCAGGGGGGTTTTGTGGGGCACCGGGGGGGGACACAAGTCCACACAGAAAGTACACCCTCAGCAGCACGGGGGCGGCCGGGTGCAGTGTGCGAACAAGCGTCGGGTTAGGAATCAATGGGAGACCAAGGGGTCTCTTCAGCGGTGCAGGCAGGCAAGGGGGGGCTCCTCAGGTAGCCACCACCTGGGCAAGGGAGAGGGCCTCCTGGGGGTCACTCCTGCACTGGAGTTCCGATCCTTCAGGTCATGGGGGCTGCGGGTGCAGGGTCTTTTCCAGGCGTCGGGATCTGAGAGTCAGGCAGTCGCGGTCAGGGGGAGCCTCAGGATTCCCTCTGCAGGCGTCGCTGTGGGGGCTCAGGGGGGACAACTTTGGTTACTCACAGTCTCGGAGTCGCCGGGGAGTCCTCCCTGAAGTGTTGTTTCTCCACCAGTCAAGTCGGGGTCGCCGGGTGCAGGGTTGCAAGTCTCACCTTTCGGCGGGAAACGCAGTCGCTTTAAAGTTGCTCCATTGGAAACAAAGTTGCAGTCTTGAGTGAACAGGGCCGCTGTTCTCGGGAGTTTCTTGGTCCTTTTAGAGCAGGGCAGTCCTCTGAGGATTCAGAGGTCGCTGGTCCTGGGGAAATCGTCGCTGGAGCAGTTTTCTTTCGAAGGGTGCAGACAGGCCGGTAGGGCTGGGGCCAAAGCAGTTGGTGTCTCCATCTTCTCTGCAGGGTTTTTCAGCTCAGCCGTCCTCTTCTTCTTAGGTTGCAGGAATCTAAGTTCCTAGGTTCAGGGGAGCCCCTAAATAGGTCAGGGAGGGCAGTAGCCAATGGCTACTAGCCCTGAGGGTGGCTACACCCTCTTTGTGCCTCCTCCCAAGGGGAGGGGGTCACATTCCTATCCCTATTGGGGGGATCCTCCATCTGCAAGATGGAGGATTCCTAAAAGTCAGAGTCACTTCAGCTCAGGTTGCCTTAGGGGCTGTCCTGACTGGTCAGTGACTCCTCCTTGTTTTTCTCATTATCTCCTCCGGCCTTGCCGCCAAAAGTGGGGCCGTGACCGGAGGGGGCGGTCAACTCCACTAACTGGAATGCCCTGTGGTGCTGGAACAAAGGGGGTGAGCCTTTGAGGCTCACCGCCAGGTGTTACAGCTCCTGCCTGGGGGAGGTGATAGCATCCCCACCCAGTGCAGGCTTTGTTACTAGCCACAGAGTGACAATGGCACTCTCCCCATGTGGCCAGCAACATGTCTCGAGTGTGGCAGGCTGCTAAAACCAGTCAGCCTACACAGGTAGTTGGTTAAGGTTTCAGGGGGCACCTCTAAGGTGCCCTCTGGGGTGTATTTCACAATAAAATGTACACTGGCATCAGTGTGCATTTATTGTGCTGAGAAGTTTGATACCAAACTTCCCAGTATTCAGTGTAGCCATTATGGTGCTGTGGAGTTCGTGTTTGTCAGACTCCCAGACCATATACTCTTATGGCTACCCTGCACTTACAATGTCTAAGGTTTGGCTTAGACACTGTAGGGGCACAGTGCTCATGCACTGGTGCCCTCACCTATGGTATAGTGCACCCTGCCTTAGGGCTGTAAGGCCTGCTAGAGGGGTGACTTATCTATACTGCATAGGCAGTGTGAGGTTGGCATGGCACCCTGAGGGGAGTGCCATGTCGACTTACTCGTTTTGTCCTCACCAGCACACACAAGCTGGCAAGCAGGGTGTCTGTGCTGAGTGAGGGGTCCCCAGGGTGACATAAGATATGTTGCAGCCCTTAGAGACCTTCCCTGGCATCAGGGCCCTTGGTACCAGGGGTACCTGTTACAAGGGACTTACCTGGATGCCAGGGTGTGCCAATTGTGTAAACAAAAGTACAGGTTAGGGAAAGAACACTGGTGCTGGGGCCTGGTTAGCAGGCCTCAGCACACTTTCAATTCAAAACATAGCATCAGCAAAGGCAAAAAGTCAGGGGGTAACCATGCCAAGGAGGCATTTCCTTACACCTTATCTTCCAAAATAGCCACATTTTATATTTTCATTTGCACGCAATGCTCCTTTGCTATTTTTATGGAAAATAAAACTGTCTTATTTACTAACATGACACTTCCAGTGAGGAATAATTTGAAAACACTTTCTTTTGAGAAACAACTCCAGATACAGTTTCTACATGCTGGGCCACAGCGGAAAAACAAAAGAAAAAATATTTGTTTGCTGATGTGGAGAGCATTAGCAAAAAAAAAAAAAATACACTTGAGTGTGGTGATGACCACACATGCATCATGATCCTGTGCCATTTCTCTCCTTTAACTTTTCATTTTCTGTTCCTGCATGGTATACCCCAGTCTTGGAGCGGTAAACTAAAATAAGAAAATGGGTGCAAAAGCACATTAAAGAGAATAGTGCTGCCAAGTAGCAAATTGCTGTGACTTCTATAGGAGAAATCCTCCCTTTTTAAAAATCCCACACAACAGAGAAGGGAGGCTGGGCAAATCAATGGAGACAGGGATACAGACGTCAGTAGCGGAGTGAGGAGGAATGGGAGTGCCATGGAGGGGTTTTGGGTGTGAAAAATACTAATACATAATTAAAAAAAAGCTGGAAGGGATGGGGAAAGCATCGAGTGAGCTGGGGAGGGGGGAATCAACACAGAGGTCGCCAGGGACAAAGATTTGATTATGGAAGCAGCACATGAGGGATAAAGCAAGGAAACACATGCACTCCATTGAGTGCTGAAGTAAAAAGAAAAAAGTAGTTCCCAAAATGTGAGCAGTGTAAAAATGTAAGTCATCCAAACAAAAGGATGGTCCAGGGGAGTGACAAGCACAAAAGGAGGAAGAAAAGTTTTCAAAAAAGAGCTACCAGATGAGACGGACAAGAAAGCCCAAAAATGGGCCTGACCCTAAGCTCAGTGTAAGTTTTGGTATTGTCCACAACAGGTCTTCAACAAAAAAAAAGCGAAAAGTTGTCTTTAGGTGACATCTAAAAAAGGGGAGTATCAGACCAGAGAAGTGGGAGTGGAAAAGGCTGTACAGGAAAAATAGGTTAGGTGTTTACATACCAAACTTAGATGTTAAACTGTACAAAATGAAATAAAAAAATAAAATTAAAATAATGTGCAGATAAAGAATCAGGGATAGCATTTTTTTACCCTGGCAGACAACATTTTTCCAGTTTAGAAATGCTGCCTGTATTGTGAAAGTCTGCCGTTGGCGAATCAAGAGTTAAACAATGTTTGTGGGCATTTCATAGTAAGTCCACTTGGAAAAAGATGGTGAACATCAATGAACCTTTGTGGATATTCACCCCAAAAAAATCCACTTTGGAAATGTGTGGAGGTTTGCTCTTAATAATGGCAGGAGTAAGACATTCCACAGTGGGAATGGGGATTGAACATCCCCAATATGGAAAGGGGTGATAGTATTTTTTGCAGTGGATAAACCACTTCACTAGTACCATGGAGAAACTAAACACAAAAGTTAAATGTGCATTTGCATTGAATTTCTGCATGTGAAAATGCACATTTCAGTTTAGCTTGCAAAACCATTTTACACATTTGAGTTCATAAGAAAGTATAGAAAATGATTGTTGTAGATTTAGGGTTTGGCAGATGGGATACTCTCCGTATTACAAGTGGCGTAGGCAATAATGCACTTATTATTTGGCTGACCGGACACCCATCACGTTTGTGACAGAGTTTTGTGGCTGACAATCTCTAAATAAGGCCCTGAGAATGTTCCAGATAAGCATATAGTAATAAAAAAGCTCTAATTCTAGAATCCTCTGTGCATGATAAGTTAGGCGATGTCCTCCGTGAGACCGCTTTGGTTAATCCTAGATTCTGAGCAACAGCTTAAGGTTGCATACCAGCACAGAAAGCTTAATAGGATTATTATTCAAATCTCTCACATGTGACGATATCCATGTTAACTCCTGGCAATTTTTTAAGAAGGACTTTCAGCTGAAATATGCAACAGGTCTTATGATCAACTCTGCTTAGAAAGCCTATTACTGGGATGTAAAGTGGCGGGTCACAATCTCTTTAGCTATGACAAATGTTTGGCCATCCCAGCTTTAGGGACAGTAAAGTTCATCATGTGGGCTAATCCTCTCGAGTGCTTGTAAGGACTTACACCAAGTGCAGCCCGGGACACCAGTAGAATGAAATCCCTTCCATTTCCACTCTTCATATGTTTTTATTAGCAATTTTCATAGAATGAAACAATGAGCCCTGAAGATATCTGCATTGGTTCATTTTATGTGAAACATTCATGCCAAAAATATTTAAAAAAATGTTGTTGTAGTCAGTGAAAACTTTACTTTGATTAATAAAATAATTATAAAGATATTATAATGCATTAGCTTTTTGAGGCTTTACATTTACCTTCTTCAGGTGTAATAATGGAGAAAAGCTGAAAGTGTGTGGTGTTATGGGAGCTGAAATGTGATTTACATTTTGAAGGAAATGAAGTCAAAACAGTCATTGTCTGCCCTTCTTGCCCTGTCCCTCACGCCATCATTAAACCAGGCGTTGGAACCTACCATTCAGCTAAAAGGCTGCCACAGGGGCGTGGTATATGGGGAAGGTGAGGGAGCAAACCAAAAGACCAACCATGTTAGGGTGGCACATTCTTCCCCCTTGTTTCCCTAGGGCTGGCAGCCTCAAAATATCCTGCCTATTGACATACTCAACCACTCTAGGGGTCTTTCACTGCCAGTGCCAACTGTGAAAAGTTTGCTTACTCCTGCTTGCTTTGCCTGGTGGTGCAATCAAAATAATTGGTACACAGACTTACACCCTTTGGATCAGGGTGACATTGATGGTTTGTGAGGCTAGGAGGTAGGTCAGCAGCTCCATGCTGCTGACGGAGAAGCATCCCTCCATCATGCTGAGCGCTCAGGAAATATGAGTAGCTAGGTGGTCTTTTGTAGCTTTATGGATCAGGACAACATACTGGATGCTATAGTCTTTGGCGACAAGGGCTTCCAAGGCGTGTGTGTGAGTTGGCCGATGTCTTTGAGCAACATGGTTGTGTGAGGTACAGGTGTTGGCAGTTCCAGCAGCATTGCCGGCTGCTGAGTTTGTTCTGATTAGCATGAGTTGTAATGCCTGTGCTCTTGGAACGTTTATGGGTTGTGTTTTATGTTCAAATTCAAGTGAAATCTACAGTTCACAGATATGCACCAACCCAACCAGCAGACCACTTTCTATATCCAGGTAAGCTAAGAAGGGCTGACCTATTGTTAGCCTGGGTAATATATAGTAACGTAATTTCATACGGTATTAATATGGGCCAGAAGGGTTACTTAACACTCAAGGGCGGGCAGCCAACTAAACCTAATCATTTTCCACTCACACAAGACATATATGCTACGGGTTTTGTCCATCACCAGTTGAGTACAAATGCAATATGTAGGAGATTAATTTACACAGATTCATTACTGGAGCTATTCAAACAGGTTTTGCCAATCAAAGCTTGCACGTCAGCATGTCCCACAATTGATTGATATATCTGTAAATTACGGTATTTTACTTATTTCTAAACCTTCACACAGAGAAGCTGGTAAAGGAGTATATTCTACACTCTTAGAGATAGGAAGGCAGCTGTAAGCCGTCACTGTGGGAAGGTGACATGCCCTTATATGTCTAAATCATGACATCTGGCTGCCCACGGGTAGACCATACCATGTTTTATATCAAACGCAAAGTCATCACTTTCAACTATACGCAGGCAGATACTGCCACACGTCGGAATTTCAAATTTTAAATATCCCCCCTTGAATTCAGTATATCCAAATCTATTTCCTAAGAAAGTGATCCGTTTTGAGAAAGGGAGATGTCACGTTCTCAGAAATTTGCCAGTTATGTCCACTTATCACCAGGGTTTATTTCCCACCGGCCATGAACATCTAGGGTAGAAATTGAATTGCCCCTCCCGGACTAATTTGCATGAAAAAGCAGACTTCCCAAGTTTTCAGAGCACCACGTTCAATTATTTTAACACAGTGTGTGGATTCAATTCTCCATATTGAAATCTGATTCGCTGAGTTGAAGCGAGATATTTATAACAGAGACTCTGCGGAGATGCACTATCCTTTATAAAAGCGACCTACAGGTTCAATCACAGTTAAATTGTTAACTAATCAGAAAGACTCAACTGATTGGTTGCTGACGTTTATGGGGTGAGCTAATCATTACTTTCAGGTGTGGCTTGTGGTAAGTTACCCTTTAGATGGTACACAAGTTAACGCCCCAATGCTAAGCGTTGCATGCGAATTAGAGGATAACATTTTCAATCCGATGGAGCCCATTAAGTCAGTCATTCGGAGGCTGATACAATAAGTATTATAGACTTGGGGTAACAATAACACATCCCAGTTAAAGTGCTTTTTACCTTCAAGCCCAGGATATATAGTGAGTAACTAAAAAGAAACCACGCTTAATGAATGTTGCTTGTTTAACCGTCCACTGTATTACTACAGAATTTAGAAGCCCTACATATTTTTACAACACAAACACCTCTTTTTCTAAAGGAGACTCACTGATGCAAGACTGAATGATTAACAATCACGGTGGAGTATGGAACACCTTCAGAAATCATAACTACACAACATAAACATCCAGTTTCCAATTAGCAATTATCATTGAGCATAAAATTAAATCACACCCCGGTGAATCAGTCACCAATATTACGTCAATTAGATAACTATGCAACCAACAGAAATATTATCTGACTGCGCAAAATATGGTAATGGAAATAACTCACCTTAATTAAACATGCAAACACAAACGCTGATTAAAATAAACTTTTAGTAGAAAAGATTAATAAAAACACCGCATTTAATTCATTGCCAACCCTACAAGCTGCTTTGCACACAGGAAGTCTACCATGCATAAACACCATAGTAAAAAAAACAAAAATTAAGTAGCACAAATGTACAGCATTATTTTCCCAATTTCAATGTCTGAAACCTCTTCTGACAAAAAATATATTAAATGGGGGAACCAAAGACGTATAATCTTATACGTCCAGATAAAACAGTATGCATCAATTTAGATATGACAGGCAGTTCTGTAACCCACAAAAGATGGTGCCTGGCCTTTGTGTCATAAATACTATTAAACGTCACTGATCTGATATTGTAATTGTATAGCACTTACTACCCCGGACGAGGCGTCTAAGCACTTTTTGGCAAGTAGCACGCTACTCCGGAACCCAAGAGGAATTAGTGCTGGATTAGTATAGGGAAATATGAGTACAGTATTAGTATTATTAAGAGTTAATTTGAGTAGAGGATATGTGAGTTTGGAGTTTGTTAGTTGGACTGACTAGAGCAATGGAGGGATAGAGGAGGGAAGAATCCAGAAGTGTTAATTGAGAGTTTATAGTAATAGAATGAGGCTTGGGATGAGTAGAGAGATGGAGGAGGGAAGAGTCTGTGGAAAGGGTTAGGGAGATCATAGTAGCAGGAGGGGTTATGGGTGAGTCAAAGGTGAGATAAATGAGGGAGAATTTAGTAGGGTTGTTTGGGAGATCATGGTAGTAAATTGATGTTTGGGGCGAGCTAAATGCTGTAGAGGAGGGAAGACCATAGGTGGGGTTATTTTGGAGAAGAAAGTAGTATAATGGGTTTGGGATGAGTCAGAGTTGGGATGGAGGATAGATTGATAGAGACATAGGGTGATGGGAAGACAGAGTAAAACTTACAAGAGAGAATATTATTTTTATTTATTATTTTATATATATGTATATACATATATATAGTTATTTTTTTAATTTTTCTTTTACTTTTTCTTTGATTTATTTGTACTTTTATTTAATTTGATTATTTATCATTTGAATTTTATTTAACTTTCATTTAAACATATTGGAGGTAATTATTGACAAGTGGGGTGAATCCATGGCACATTTGACAAAAGAAATAGGTATTGTTCTAGGGCGGGCGGCCTGCCTTGTTGCACCATGACAGTACTATAATACTTCCTGAGTGACCTTTCTGAGACTATAGGTTTCTACCAAATGTATTTTAAAATTATGGTTAAAAAACGCTGTTTGATCCCTTTATTATTATTTTTTTCCAGTGCCCTCCTAAAAGACATTTGTCTCACTTGCTAGACGTCAGGGACAGTATTACAGCCACCAAGTTTAATGATCACCAGACACCGCTGGTGAGCCGAAAGCATCACGGAGCAAAGAGGGAAGTGTAAGGGGGGGGGGCACAATGTGTGTGCATAGCAAACAGAAGCAGAAACACGTCATTGAAAGGACCCGCGCTGTCCAATGCTAAAATTGATAGAAAAGCTTAAAAGCGGACAAGCGTGACGCACACAGGTCCTGCCATTCTCCACAATTCATATTCAAAATAGAGTCACATGACCTAGGCCTCACGGTGAACCTGGCTCCCATATGCCCCTCGCTGACTTCTCTGGCGTGTTAGTTCGCTCGCTAGTGCTTTTACCACCAGGCTGTTGAGGCCTTATCGTCAACAGCACTTCTCACTCTGACATTTTTGAGCCTCTACTCGTAGTATTAAAAGAGAAACTCCTAGTCTCAGAATACAAGCTGTTGTTGGTGAAAATGCAAGCCAAGCACTGTATGAAGGTGCCAAACATACCATGGAGGTCCTCGACAGCTGCTTGGCTCACTAAAATCAAGGCACAATACTGGACCTGGGTATTGCTTTGTGGCTGTTATACTGTAGGGAGAGACTGTGCCATTTATCTGAGATGAGGAAACCAATTCATTAAATCAGGTCATAGAACAATTGTCCTCTTGTTCATTAGTAAATTGAGAAGCGTTCAAATCTTGGGGTTTTCCACATATACTGTTTGAAACAAAGACAGATTGCAAATAAGTTATTTATTGATTCTGCTCTTTATACACAGAAAAATAAAACTGACATTTTTTCTTATGCATGTGTGACTTGAATTACCATTGCGACATCAGCACAACAATCAGTGATGTAACAAAGGCCTCTGTAGCCCCCACGGGGCGGCGGGGTGGGAGGGGGGCCAAGCTCCAGGGGGCCTCCTAAACTTAGCACCTGGCCTGAGTGAGTCCGGAGGGGGAAGCCCCCTCCAAGTTCTTTGCAAGGGGGCCCCCTCCTGTATTGTTACGCCACTGATAACACTATAGACAGGGCCACTGAAATTATGTGATTTGCAGCATTATCTGCCTAACAAGGGATTTTCTGAATTAGCCACATTGTACATTAGCTGCCATTTTTTAAATAAACACAATTTTTGTTTCTGAAAATCTGGGGCAAATGGATCAAATGTTACTAGAAATGTAGCAACGCATGTTCTTGGGCAGTGAAAGCCCTTCATCTTTCAGTGGCTTATTTCTAAATTTGTTAACCTTTACCCAGAACGTGTTAGCATGTGTAAGCAAGCATTGGCAGTGTAGGTAGGTCAGGCATATGTATGCACTGTCAACCCAAACCTAAAAATCCATGTACATTAATGACTGCTGTTGCAAGATAACGTTATTAATTATCTAGTTCTCTAAGACACTTTAATAGCATTACAATAGCATGAATAAATGAAAATCCGCAGCTGTGTGGAGGGCGAGGACTTTTTTTGTGGAGCCACACCACTTCTGCCCAATCAAAACAAGTACTTTGGCTTCCCAACATGTGGGTGGAGCCAAACTGCCTGGCCCTTCTCGTGTAATTGACGGCAGCTGCACTATCAAGCCAGACCAAAACAATTCAAACAATGAGGTAATGCTAATATACAATGTGAACGGGCTGATAGCGACTTTCATCACAAAAATAGCATTTTAAAGGTGCAGACTAAGGTCAACCCTGCACATCCATATCACAGTCGGAAGTCCCGCCTCCTGAAAACAGGAACTTACGCCATCTAGCATGCTGGCTTTCTGCCAGAACAGTAGACCTCTTTGAATGTGTTTCAACACCTTGAAGCTTTAAAAAAAAGCTGCACAAAGTATTCCTGGAATAGAATTCTCATTTAGTGACTCGATTATTGATGCGAAGTTCCTACCTGTACAGTTTCCTCCTCCGTTTTAATTGCTCGACGCTTCCAGAGCTTCCGAAGGCGGGCTAATAATTGGGTAAGGCTTGATTGCAGTCACGTGCCCTGCACCTGCGGGGGCACGTGCACTCGAAGGTGCGACGGGGCGGTTTACCAAGATTAAAATTAGCCGTGGATCAACATCGTTAGGAAAGTTGAAAGCAACTTCTTCAGCCGATGAGCAACACAGCTGGGGGTCCCACCCTTTCTGGTACATGCAATTAATAGAAGCAGCTGTTTTCAAGCAGCCACTTCTCTCCCAGGAGCAAAAAAAAAAAAAAAAACACTTGTGTGTAGGGAGAAAAAAACTTGGGAAGCTGCTGGAGGGAGAACCAACAGAGGCGGAATGGTGTGTTGGGAAGCCAGAAGAGTTTGTCACAGGCCCGTGCTCATGGAGGACTGGGGCAGAGTCAGTAGAATGACCAAGACCATCTTTGACCAACTAGAAGCCTTAGCTTGATACCAAGTTTTACCTTCTATTTTTTCTCAACTTTCTGCAACTGCAGAACACCCTTGGCTTGTCACAAGCATCCTGCGAGCAGCTAGGGTTACCACCTTTCTTAGCAGAAAGTACCAGCCATTTGAGTAGGTTTTGCTGTTCTGCAATAGCTAAGAGCTGGTTGGTGCAAAATAAAATTTCAAATTGTCAGCATTCTTGTGTAGCAGGAGAATTGACCCTCAGTTTGCTTTAATACCCATCCTGAAAAGATTTAGTCTCCTCTTAAATACTTTCTGATTTTCTTATGTGTTTGCTGTTAAAGGTTTATATTTCAGACGGGAAAAATCGCAGATTTCACTTCTTTTCATAATGTTTTGTTGGCCTGGATTTAAAAACACCGGTCAAGCCAGTGAAAACCGGTCAGGTGGCAACCCTTGAAGCAACAGCCATGGCATAAGATCATATTCCTTTCTCCCCTATTTCCAGTCAACCCCCCCCCCCCTCCTCCCACCCTGTACCTCTTTAAACCACCTCATTCTGTTCCTCTGTGCCCATCAGGGCTTTAAAGCAGCCCAGGATGCAATTACTGCTAGACAAGCAGACATTATAGACTTACCAGAAAACAATCGGGAAACATTGGTTTTGTGGTTGATTTTAAACTAAGCAGTTCTACCTGGCCCACCAGGTAGGTGGTAACAGATAGTGAAGCTAGATAAGCTAGCAGGCAAATAGGCCCAGTACATTATATATGGACTGAGTGAAGCACAGAGCTCAAGCCTCATTCCCACCTCCGCTGCTCTAGAATTAAAGTGCAACATGGCGGCCTCAACATCCGTGTACCTCAGATAGACTGAACTGAGCTTGCTTTCCCATCTCATAGGTTTCAGGAGGAGCTCACAAGTTTTTCTCTACAAGAATTTGTAGTTTTCCACAAAGAGGTTACATTAAATAAATACCTATGGAAAAAGAAAAAAAACGGTTCCTTTTTTGCCATCAGGCATGAGAATGACTTTTTAAGTCCTTAAGAAATCATGTTATTGGACATTTCCAAAAGCGGGAACCAGAATGTGGCGTGCTTGCTCTACTGTTTTCACCATGGCCTGCATTACAGTTTTTTAGGTTTAAATATATTTTATTGCTTTTCAGAGTGAGAAAAATGTACACATAAGCGTAACCTCACCTACATCCAATGGCTGGTGAGCGGACTCACTACAGTTTTTCGTAAATATCGCATGCAATGGCAGTGAAAATGTGTGTTGTTGAAAGTGCGCAGAGTGAGGGGAAATCCTGTACCAATGTGCATCAATTCTCATGGTTATTCTTTATTCAAAGAACTCAAATGATATTTCCATAGGTGTAATAAAGGCGGCAGAGAGGATTTCTCATTGTATTTTTCCTTCATTTTCTGATCAAAGTAGATATAAATAACATCTTTCTCTGGTTTTCCTACTTCCTTTACCCACTTTCACATCGCCCCCCTAACATATTGTATTAGGATGCAAGTTTTCACGGTGCTTGCAGTTACTGTAAAAAAAAGGATAAAGAAAGGAAAATCATTGGCAAAGAAAATGATTGGTTTACTAGCCATGCAAGGCATTTCATTTCAGGTATTTTTGAATAAGTGATGAGGAAAAATATCGTCATTCAGCGTAATAACACCAATGGCTGTAGTTGGGTTACCAGTTGTGCAATGATGTATGCTGTGGTGGGCAGAAGCAAAATGTGAAAGGCAGTTCGCCAGATTAGGGATGAAGACGGCGAGAGTGAGAGAGAGGTGTATGTGTGTATATATATATATATATATATATATATAAAAAACATGGGTAAGAACGCAAATAATTTGAAAAAGATATTAAAATAAATATCGAGGCACTAAAATTTGCATAACCAAAAATACTTCTGTGATGCAAACACAACAGACTGAAGTGCAGTCTTTAAAAATCTTACATCCTTATAGGTCTTTAACAATTTTCTGAAGCATTCCGGAGACGGACCAAAAAGTTATACAAAGGTAGGAAATTCTACTGTTTTGTTCTGAGGAACGGATGAAAAACATCACTTTGGTTTTCAAATTTTTAATCATGGCATGGCCAACATAGAAGATAAGGTTCTATTTAAAGCTTGTTGTTGGTTTATATTGGCTTTGAGATTTTCAGGACCAATCATGTTAGTAAACTTAGAAATGAGATGTAGGATTGTAAAATATATGCAAGACCAATCAAAGAGAGCTTATATTCAGCCCTTATAGGCAAAGGCATTAAAAGGGATCTGGGGATGTCGCTGTCTGCCTGCTACGGCCTGTCTTTAAATCATTGTCAAGATTCTTACAAATGCAGCATGATTTTCCATAGAAATAATTAGTAACATTTTCTTGTAAATTTATAGGTAATATTACCACAATTTCACCACTTCAGCCAATCATGGCTTTCGTTGATAAATCATCTACTAATGGAAAGCCCAGGAACAATTACTGCTTGCACAGCGAGGGAAATTGTTGAGGGAGAGGGCAGTAATATTAGTAATAAAACGTGCTTTACACAGAATTAAAGCCCACACTTCTGGATCTTCTAAACACTGCAGATGACAGAGGTATCTTTTAAAGTGCTTGAGATCCTACCACAAAAATCCCTGTCTTACTTTTATTGAGGCGTGGTCTGTTGTGGAGTGGGGAGGACGGCAGGGCTGATACATTAGGAGACTGGTGCTGCTGGCCTGTGACACACATACAGATTCTATGTATAGCGGCCAAGTTTCCCAGGTTCATGCATGACGTGCTGCTCCAGTTCACCTTTTTCCTTCGAATTCTGAGACTTGGAGACTTCTTTTATAATGGAATAAACAAGACTACAAGTCCCAGAATTCAAAGATCCTGAACTTGAGCAGCACATCATGCATGGATCTGGGAAACTTGAAAGGGCTGTCTATGTGTCATCAGCATAAAAGTGAAAGCAAAAACAAATCTTGTGAGTGACACCATGACATGTTTTCATATAGTAACTTGTTTCTGTATAGCGCATTGTACCACACTTGTGCTGTTTAAACTATCCCAGAAACACCTGACTGACTCCTAAATCTGGCTTGAACTGTGCCAAAGGGTCTTTTCAGCATTAAGAAGGGTCATTCTGTCTGAAAAAGGAGGTGGTTGGGAAGATGGCACTATCTGTAGAAGTAAAGGTCAATATAAAACTGTGTTTGCCATGTTAGATGTTTAGCTGTAAGACAACCAAGGATGGATAATGTCTGTGTTTTGACCACTAAATGGAGTATCCTTTCATAAGGGAAAGGTTTGTTAGCGCATCATAGTTCCGTCACCACCCAACAAGAGTTCTGCATGAGTGTGATTTGTTAAGCGCAATCACTGATCCTGCTGGGCATCTTGGAGCTGGTAAGACAAAGGCAAGGGATAAAAGACTATCTGCTCAATAGAAGCCAAAGAAGATAAATAGAAAAGAGATCAACAAATTTGACTATGATCTGCTAAGAGCAAACAGCGACCCCGAAGGCAGTGCACGCCCCAGTGTCATGGGAATACTTTAGTTATACGGTTTTCTGTATTCACCCTTAAGGTAGGGGTTTTGCCTTTAAAAGGTAGCTATAAGAACCTAAAAAACAGTTTAAAAAGTCCTACCCACTTTGAAACTCGACCAGAATTAATGTGGCTGACGAAAGGGGAAATGTTTGTCTCAAGACACTGAAAAGGGAAAATGATAGTGAAAATTGGGCTAACTTTGCTTGGGCTGTTTTCAGTACTGGCTTAAAGGACATTATAAAACTGCCAACATATAAATATCATATTTCCCATCATAAAAAATTGGTTGCTATAGTCCAGTACTGAATACGAAAAAAATATATATATTTGATGGACAATGAACTAAAAAATACGTAAACGCTGATCCCAACATGTCTAAACCATTAGCTAATGGTATCTGCCTTTGACCCAGTAAAGCACAACTCTGCCTTTTGGCTACCTCCGGGTAGACACATACTCACAGCAAATGTGCCATATATCCAAACTTACTGATGAAAACAGGAAGTGACATAGCATGGAGTGCTGAAGGAAGCTCCGTGTTGGAGCTGACATGGGCCATGTGTGGATGCTACCAGTGGTTCCCAACCTTTTCACTTCTGTGGACCCCCACATTATCATTACTGGAACCTGGGGACCCGCACTCAATCATTATCGGAATCCGGGGACCACCCACTGAGTCATTACTGAAAGCTGGGGACCTAATCTGTTAATATTTAATTTTCTAAGCAGTTGCGGACCCCCTGAAGAGGCTTTGTGGACCCCCAAGAGTCTCCCGGACCACAGGTTGGGGAGCCACTGTGCTACACTAATCAAAAGAGGAAGTGATACGGGTGGTTTGAGATGTTGGGTAAAGGACCTGCTTCAACATTCACTGTCACATATTGAGAATCAAAGCACAGTTTTCGACAATTTTATAAATGAGTTTCAATTTAGGAGGATTGAATGAATATAATGTCAAGAACTCGGCACTGCTTTCGAAAGTGCTACAACAAAAATCAGGCAGGAAATGGTTAAGAAAGGAAAAAGCTGTTAGCGGCTTACCCTGGGGAGAGGTAATATTTAGAGGTTATTGAGCGGAGCTATAAAAAGGCCTAGCAGTGTTTCAGCCCAGCTAGTGTCTGCTGGAACACAGCCAGTTTCTATGGCAACAAAGACTTATACTTGCTGCCAGGGCTGCAGGGAAAAAAAGCTCATACTTTTGGCTTCAAAACGGGGAGGGTGGGGGATGGATTTATGTAATCCGCTGTGTTTATAGTCAGAGGCTGGCAGCAGCCTTGAGAAATAATTACAGGCTCCCCATGTCAATTGCACGTGTTTTTCCCTGACTTGTGTGGCTCCTGTTTAAATGTTTTTTTTTTTTTTGTAGTTTTCTGCTTAATATGATCATGGATAGATATCATGTAAAGTTCTTATGGTAAGTGGTGACTTCCGGTGCTTGTAGACACTTGTCCAGTTTTTCAGGTCTATGCTAGTGAGACAAAACTAGGCAGCCACCTGGTGTACCTCGAGGGGGCGGGAAGGCTGCTATATTCCCCTACATCAGTGGTCTTAAAATGTTATAATGTCGCGCACCCCCAGTGGAAAATAATCACTTAATTAATGTTTAAATATGTATACACTTATTTAAACTTTGTAGTTAAGTTCTGTTAATGTTTTAAAAATGTAATCAAATACATGATGCCAAACAAACTATTGTGGTCAGGCAAGCCATACTAATGTGTTAAAGTATCCACAGTGTGATTATTAGAAGTAAGGGTGGGGGTTTTGAAAAGTATTTAGAGTCCCCATCCCCTTTTGACACATACTCCGAGCTTGGATATAAATAAAAAAACATGTTAATGATGGCCCTTTACAGAGTGGTTTACTGCTGCTCATTTTTTAAAGCTTAAAACATACCCCTGTCATTAGCATAATGCTTCTTTTGGCCAGAACCTTTCGCCCCCTTGGAAACACTTGAGGCCCCCCTAGGTTTCCCGCCGCTCAGCTTGAAGACCCATACCCTAGATGGATAAAATATGGTGGCGAACCCCTTGTTCTTTGTAGAAAATTAAGATTAAGTCATTTGTGAATAGGAGCTGTGATTAGAGATCTGGAGACCGCCATTTTATTAAAGAGTTATTACTGTGCTATAAAGACCAAATTTTGGTTTGTATTTCAAACTGATAATGTGATTCATGGGTATTAATTAAAAATATTTAAGTGAATAATATATCACTGGTAAATACAATATTGTCTGTGAAAAAAATGCAGTTTGCAAACCATATATTACTAAATAAAAAGACACTTTATTTGTAATTCCCAAAGCAGGTATATATTTTAAACCAGTAGCACTTTCTGGAGAAGTATCAACATATTTTCTATCTAGCAGTTACGGGTGCTAACGAAACAGAATGAGCCCTGAGAGCACATTCTGGTGGGATGCAGTGAGAGGATACCGTCCTAGAGTTAATCCTAAGAATACCTCATAGGAAAGATGGGCACCCACAAAAAGTTAGTACATGTTTGGGAAAGGGGGAAAACAACAGGCTCTATTCAAAATAAGTACTTCCCAAATAACCTATATACTTAATTCAGTGGACTTAAGTCCTACATGGAAAGACCCACAAAAAAACATTACGTATGTATTTATTTTATTATTTGTATAGAAAAACCTTATATTCATTGTATAAAAGGGGATTTAATTCATGGAAGGTGTACATGGATTCACAATCCTGTTACAAAAAATATCATCATAGTATAATACACAACAGTTACAAATATAGAACACCCCACTCACACACACTCTTCCATACACCCTTCACTACCCAGAACCACAAAAAATATTGTACACTGATACAATGGAGACCCTTCTTCATTAGTTTCCACTGACATGTTGCAAACTGGGTTTACAACAACTGGTCAGCACATGTTTCGGTGGCTCACAAATATTTTCAACCACTTTCTTCAGGATCTAACAGTCTGAGAGATACTTTTTTTTCACCCAGATCTACAAGTGGGGATGTCTAATTTCTTGAGTCTATTCTATTGTTTGCTAAAGCCACAGCACCCAGGATTTCCAGGATGGAAGAGCGGCTCCAGAAAGTTCCTCAGGGAGTAAATTATGTATCCTATTCGAACATCCCCTAATGGGGTTTAGAGTTCTCTCAGTCTAGGTAAATGCCTGAAATCTGGTGTTTCAAATATCAGCAGCAGCGTTTCCTTTCGTTCACAGAACAATTCCAGAATTCCTGCTTTCAACACTTTTCTGATGACAGTCCTTCTCCTGTTGTATCCGTGATGTCCTTCTGGTCAGTAGTATATGGCCGCTTAAGCAGGAAGTACTAATTTTGATTAATCCTAAGAATATACAGAGGAGAAAAACATGTCAATTGGTTTATAGTTTTATCTCCCTAATATGCAACACAAGAGAATTAAATTGCTATGAAAGTATTTAACATATTGTTTCAGAAACGTCATAATCATTCAGTGTACAGGTCTAGGTAAATAGCTGTTTCAGCTCCAATAATTAGTGAATGAGCCTTCTTCAGGACCAGTGATTCAGGCTATTCATTAAGATGTTGTTATTCATACTAGCCCGGGTTTCATATTCTAATTGAGAATATTCACTATGATGACGTCGTAACAGTGGGAAACAAAAGGTGTTTCCCAATGTTGCTTTGTCCTAAAGGATTTCCAGGCTGCTCGAACAGGGCTCTCAGAGACACCCTTAGTTAGAGTAATGCTCGTGGCAGGTGTGTGCCGGCAAGATCTGCATTAGGGAAGAGGCTGTGTAAGTGAATGCGGCCTCCTCAGCAATGCCAAAGTGCCCTGGGTCTCAGAAAGCAGGTGTGCATGCTGGTGATTTCTAGGTTGGACTATGGAAGTGCAACCCTCTGCGGCCTACCCAGATGCAGGCTGGCACCACTAAGGGCTTCTCTTAACTATGCTGCTAGGCTGAGCTAAGTATCTAAAAGACACAATCACATCACTCTAGATGTGAAATATCGAAACTGGCTCCCACATGAAGCAAAGATTCATATAAAAATTTCTTGCATGACCCATAAAGCCCTACACTTCAACACCCCAAGATACCGTGCACAAAAACTGGAGCTCTTGGGTGGCTGTAGAGCATCTTAAGGCACTAGCACACTACTGCTGAAACCACCGAAATTCTATAAAAGGAAACATATACCGAGCCTTCGGAGATATTGCCCCGATAATCTGAAACTCCCTACCTCCTGAAATCAGACTGAACCCCTTAAATGCCTCATTCAAGAAAGAAATTAAAGTGATACTGTTGAACACATTTCTGCTTTAGAACTCACAAACTCTTCTCCGGGACACGATATGTCTCATAGTCTGCACTCATGTTTATTCCTCTCGTGTTATGTTCTTGTTTTTGTCGATTTTGGACCCTGAATGTGGTCTCTCTGGAGATGGTGTTTCACCTTGTTCCATCCTTGTGATGACGTTGTTTATTCTGCCCGTCTCCTGAACATTTGTAATGCGCTCTGATACCAGCAAGGGTCATGTTCGCACTATATAAAACTTTTATAAATAAATAAATAACTACGGGTTCTGAGGTGGTACTTCTTGTTTGAAGCAGGGCAGGGGGTGATTATAATTTTGTGGAAGGCATAACCTCACAATGTTTCTCAGGGCTGATGAATATAATTTGCCCAAAGGAGCGAACTGGCAAATTGTGCTCTCTAACAAATTAGTCCAGTTTTGCCCAAACGAATTTGCACTGAGAAAGTCACAAAAGCTAATCATGCATGGGAAAAACGAATCACAAGTTGATAAAAAGCTAACCTACCACGAAAGCTCACTGTAAAATGGAAAAAATAATTTGGTGCACAAACCAATCTCACATCATAAGAAAAACAGTTTGACCCACCACAAATAATAACGAATTCATACATAGATGGTGATTCTCTATTTGAAAACAAAAATCTCTTTGAAGAGGTGCCCTAATTTAAACTGTAGCAAATCTACAATTTGTTTCGGCTTTTTAGCTTGATAAGCAGTTTGCAGGAGTTAAACAAAATACTGGTTGAAACTTGACAACCGTGGTTATTGAAGACAAAAATAATTATAAAAATAAACATATTACCATAAAAGAAGATTATATGACAAATGAGGAGTGGGTCTTAAAGAGCATGTGCTCTGTGAGGCTATTGAGGGGTGAGACATCAACAACAAACTCATCTCTGTCAGTCACTTTCTGACTCACCTGGAGTTTGTTGCTCTTGTCTCTGCCCAGTGCCTAAAGTCCAAAACTGTTTAGCATGCTCACTAATTTGTGGTGTGCTTGGTCACAATTTTCTGTCTGACTTGCTACACTCAATACATATTTTTTACCACTATTCATGCTCTCTTGTAATTTCTAAGGTTACTTGCATGGTTTATCTAGTTGGAATTAGTTATGAAGCATGTCTACAGACAATAATGGATCACGCAAAATGTCCTGATCTATGCTATGGAATATATGGTAACCTTAACCCAGTGAGTGGCAGTGACTGCATCAAAATGCCGCCATCTTTATGTTAAGACCACCTCTCCCAAATTCGCCGTCAAACAACATTTCCCACGTCTTGGCAGTCAGTGCAAATCTTTCATGCTGCAGAAGAGGCACGGGGAGACATTCAGTGGACTTGGGTCCTTTTAACTTACATTTCTTTAAAAAAAAAAATATGCGGTAAACACACTCATTTTGAAAGAAATAGACTTTGTGAACATAGCACATGCACAAATCCTAAATATAAATTCCCGGTTGACGTTTAAAAATATACTGCAATTTTTTTTCCTCAGGTTCATTGAGCGCAAGAGTCAGACATTTCCAGTCACTTGGGTTATTAAAAATGAAGGCTATAGTTAATCACTGGCTTTTTTCCCATCAGCCTCCTGGAGCGAGGCTTCTGTATGAATGTAGCAACAGCACAGAACGGATGTCTTGCTAATAGTATTTATTGGCAGAAAGCATTGCACATGAGTAGGAGCTGCCATGAGTGATCCTGTAGAAAAAAGGCTGCAGGTGTGATTATGAAAAAAGCCCTAAGTAAAAAAAGTGCCTCTCATGACTGATGATAGATGTCTCTTCTGGAGTGTGCGTGTGGGATTGGCAGCTCCCTGCTCTGTTTATGCTTTTTGTAAGTATTTTAATAGCAGACACCAGTGAAAAAAGCGACATGCCCAGAGGATGATGTCAGTTGTGAATAAAACTATGAATCAACGACAAAGCCCAGACTGAACACATCAAAGTAAGCTGCTCCAGAAAGAGACCATGTGAGGTGGGCTCTCTGTACTGATTTGCATAATTATGCATCCCAGAAAGCGTCACTACAGTGCTTCTTTGTTCATATTTCTTCCATTGTATTTTTTCCTGAATACTCTGTGGTAGTGAAAACATGCTGTCTGGGGCACTCATTTTAGCAAATTAATGGTTAATGAGAAGAAACCGTATGAAACTAAGGATATCCACATGGGCAATTAAGGGGTGGCCGTCACAATAGACGCAGTACCATAGTTGATTTAGTGCTCAACTACAGAGGCTATGACCCACTTCATCTTACTGACTAAAGGCCCATTCAGAAAAAAAAAAAAAACAATATGTGAAGTATGAGGCACTTTCACACTCTAAATGCACACTCACTCCACTTTGGAGTAGCTGCATTATACAATACCAATGTCCATACCAATAAACAACTCATATCTTAATAAATTATTCATGCATGAAGTTAAGCATTTTAAGATTATGTGGAAACAATGAGAAAGAATGAGAAAGTATTGTTTTTTTAACTAAAGCACAACTAAACCAGTTGAAAAACATTGAGTAGCTATATATGCACATTTAGGGTGGGAAATACCACTGGCGATGTTTTTCAACAGCTGAGAAAAGTGCTGGCTTTGTGTGTATTCCCAACATCCTTTTGGACTCTACCCTGAACCTAGCCTGGGAGCACCCATTTCCCATGCCCTTTACTAACAGTGGGGAAGTAAAACATGGGTGGTAGGGCACAGTGTCCTATGAAATTGCATTCACAAATTCCAAATCCCTACTATGAATCAGGATTGGTGAATAAATTCCTTCCGACTTTGAACTCAGATTTTTCAAGACCTAGGCACCTCTTGCTATTCGACAGAAGTTTTGTAAATCTGTTCCAAAAACCAATCACCTACAGAGACTTTTTTCTTTAAAGGTGTGTGTTTAAACAGAATTTTCCCTAGAATCAAACATTAATTGTAAAATTGAAGTGAATCTTTTATCAAGCGTCTGCCATTGTGGATTGTCACCTGCTACCCCCTTGGAGGTGTTTTTGAATTTTTGTTTTGTAAAGTGTCGTCTTTTGGAATTTTAGCCCAAACTAAGGGGGTCATTACGACGCCGGTGGTCGGTGGTATAGTGGAGGTATTACCGCCAACAGGCTGGCGGTACCTACCTCCACTATTATGACATTGGCGGTTTGGCCAAAGCCAAACTGAAAATGTATCATACCGACCGCCACGGCGGTAATGACCGCCGGGCTGGTAACTTCAGTCTCCAGCCCGGCAGCCGTCACTAGGCGGCCCATTGCATTATGACCCCACCCACCGCCATGGTTTCTGTACCGCCACTGAAACCATGGTGGTAGGCACTATCAATGCCAGGGAATTCCTTCCCTGGCACTGATAGGGGTCTCCCCTTCCTCCCTCCCCAGAGTCCACCCCACCCTCCCCCTCAAGACCCCCCGCACATTTACACACATACACCCACACCCATACACACATGCATACACACATTCACACACACTCATAGCAACACTCATGAACATACATCCAGGCACACGCGCAATCTCACGACACAACATGCACGTACACTCACACCCACTCATGCACACACGCATTCACACCCCCACTGACGCACACAACACCCCTTACCCTCCCCCCTCCTGTTGGAGAACCCGACTTACCTGCTTGCAGGGGGTCCTCTGGCAGGAGACGGTACACGCGCTGCTGCCAGCAGCAGTGTCCACCAGCAAAACACCGCCAGGCCGTATCATGTTTTTCTGGCGTGGCGCTGCTACTGGCAGCAGCACCACCTTACTGCCGTCCGCCGCCATGACCGTAGACGGAATTCCACCAGCCTTCTGGCGGAATTCCATCTATGGTCATAATGCCATGGACGGTCGGTGCCACGGCAACGGTATGTTGGCAGCCGTCGCCGTGGTGGAGGTAGGGGGACACTAAGGGGGGGCACGGCAAGTGGCGCGGCACCACTTTCCATAAATCTGCCCCTAGGTTTGTGCTATATAAAACGCCTAAAATAAAAAGCCAATGGAAGAGTCGCAGTAAAAGAATGGAACTACCTTATAGTGCAGAAAAGTGACTTTCACAATGTGAGTTTCACACTGAGACTTTGTTCTCAGAGCAAAACTCAGCACATTTTGTTATATTAGAAGCATATATCCAATCCATGAGCAAAATATAATTGCACATACCTCAGTATTAGCGTTTTTTCTCCGTAGAATCCGCTAGTTAGTGCAGTGTGGATGCCAGCACACACATCCAAGAACATACCATCCTCAGGGCCTCGTCACATTTTGACA
The DNA here is from genome assembly GCF_031143425.1 of Pleurodeles waltl. Taxonomy (NCBI): domain Eukaryota; kingdom Metazoa; phylum Chordata; class Amphibia; order Caudata; family Salamandridae; genus Pleurodeles; species Pleurodeles waltl. The sequence goes on along the minus strand of NC_090450.1, from coordinate 933,261,775 downwards.
GCGCTTCCATGTTTTAACAATGTAAATCATTACTGTAAATTGGATTATCAGGGAAAAGCCCCCTCATTTGCTTCTAGGGGATGCCATGATTTATAGGTATTTCATCTGGAGGTCTTCATTTATAATTTAAGTCCCAGTTTAATGGATTCTCCAGCATATTGTTACCTCAAGGACATCTAGCGAAGATGGCAATCCAACTTGGCATTTGGACTCTCCGCATCTGTCCCCTGGGGCCCTTAGAAGCTGCAAGATGGTGTCTCCTGCTTGCTGACAATTTATAATCAATATTTTCCCCTGCTTTGGTCATGATTGCGTGTCTGCTGCTGCAGACAATCTCGCTCAGTGCCATTTTTCATGATGGCGGATTGGTTGTTTGCTGTTAAGTCTTGCACTGTTTAGTAAATTTCTCATTGCACGGAAACGCACAGTTTCTGAATTCATCGTGTGGCTACTCACTGGCATTAATTACCATGTGGTGGGAAGGCAGTGGCGACGAGGGGCCAGATGGGAGCACCGAAAAAGATAAAAAAGTCAATTCATCTTGCCACGCACATTTATTTGTCCATCTACCTTTCTCTGCAAAGCCTTGGAAACTCACTGAAAAAACACAAAGGTGAAAGGGACGTTATAGTTAGGTGAAAATGACAACACAGCTGACGGGGAAAAAATCTAGCTCAACCAACCAGATGGGTCAATTTTTTAATATGCACAACCGCTAGACTCTCGCAAACCCAACTGTCCAGATATGCAAATATTTCTGAGCCTTAATTTCTTCAAAAACTACTTAACACATTTATTCCACATCATACTTTCTGGACCAAGGGGTAGCTCCATGCTAAATGTGGTGTAATTCTGTTCAGCAGTTTTTGCAGTAGTGTGTTTCAAAAACGTCTATTGAAAATGCATGGCGAAATTCACTGAGTTTTGTGAAGATTCGTTAAAAGGCACCAAAGTTATTAACAAAGCAAAAAATGTTCTTCCTATGGAAACACAGACCTAACTATAATTACCCACTGACACCTTACTTTAAAAAAAAAAAAAAGCCAGAAATTCACTGAAAAATACTACGTTTAAAGTGACGTTATAGTCCAGTAGTGCAGAAGAGGAAGGTTCAACCTCTTTACCGCCATTGCTGCTGGATACCTCCTTCAGGAAGTCCCTCCAGCAACAATACGAAGATTGCCTAAACTGTGAGCTTGGCCTTAAAACCCCTTGGGTATATTAGGTTAGGAGAGTCACAGTTAGGCTTGGTTAGGCCAGACCTATTTTATTCTCACCAACTAGTTAGTAAAAGTGACTGTGTATGTTAAAGAATTATTCTTGAAGCATGCCTTGGAAGTAAGAGAGAAAATGGTTTTGGGGAAGCCAAACCCGAGAAAATATGCGGTAATTAAGACCTGCCCTGGACCCCTCTTATTAATTAGAAATCCATGAAAGATTTCACTTAATGTTTCGACTGGGTTCCATTAGGTCTCACCTTGCGTTCCCACGCCTAATTTGACCCTAGCTCCATATTGGTCTGCCCTTGTGATGGTAACTCTCTACAGTCTTTTGGGCATTTTCTTCCGGTATAATGCCCCCTTTTGGTGCAGGTACCAGCTGCCAATCCTTAAAACAGAAGTTTACGCCAACATAGACTTGCTTGCTTGTTTCTCCAAATTTTATTGGAGCTGGCCGATTGTTTTCCTGTTGGAGCCTTTTTTTAAAGTGCCTTATCTTGGCACAAATCAAAACATTTTAAAGATACTTTAGGCCTTAATTTATCTGGATTCAGTTGCTTCTGTGAACGTTTTTATTCTTCTGTATTTATTGACAGTATCCTTGTGCGATTGTGCAATGTTGTACGATTACCTCCTTTTTGGCAGCTATGTACGTGTAATGCGTTTGCTTTAGAGGTACGATATTCCTGCTTTACCTGTTATGTATGCCATGATTTTTCTAGCCTTCTTATCGCCACGGAGAACTTGTATATGATCAATTTTATCTTGCTTACATAGTAATGCATGTTTTCTGTTTCTTCTCTGAAGCTGGGTATTTATTTATTATTTTATGGTTTATTCTCTTTTGACTGTATTAGTCTTTTATGTTTGTCTTAATAATCGAATAAAGATAATTCAATATGGTGGCATCTTTTAAAAACAAAGTCAACCATTCGCTGAAGAAAACATACAGCAAGCCCATCCACAGGTCAGAAAATTAAACAAATCATGCCCACCTTCCAACACCCCCAGAAGATGGATATTCTTCTCTGTCAGGCATGGTTTTGACAGATTTTAGTTGTGAAATACGTGTTGTTGGGTATTTGGCTACATATTTATAGCAAAAAAACAACACTTTAAATCCTACTGGTTAGATGAAGCATCCAGCGGAAGTCAACACTGAACACAATTAGACACCAACTACCAGTTCCATGATGCAACTCAAATCAATTGGATTTTCCCCCTTTTGTTTCAGTAGCTGTCCAAATATCCAAATGTCCCCAATTGGCCCCTGTAGAAACCATATGTAACTGGTTAGTTGGAATTTCCACCCTATGAGTTCCCCTTTTAAAGCTAGAAATGTGACTGCCTTTGCAGATGTTATTGTTAGGGTTAATGCAGATCTTGCTTTTTGAGGGCCCGGTCTTTGAATTTAGCTGTCATCAATTATACCACTGGGGGTGGAGGGCAGCCCCGCACAGACAGCTAATGACCCAGAGGGAGGCAGCCAAGTCTCTCCTGGGGACAGGAATGCGCACTCAGATAATGAGCTGTTCTGCTGGCCCCCAGCCTCTAGCTGTACATAATCTTTCTACCACATGGGGATGTCAGGCCAGCCCTCGTGGTTTTCATCTACCCTTAATTCTTTCTGGCAGCTTTCCAAGCCATGCTTCCAAAGTAACCTGAACACATCTATAAGCATGCGTGCTTCTATGCTAGAAAAAATCTTCAACCAATTGCAGAAACGTTACTTTCAGTGAGCCAACTTAATAACTCACATCTGCATTTCTTAAGATATTCTCTGTGTGTGTGTGTGTGTATATACATTACACATTTTTTCAGTTAAACACAGTTGAAGTACAGTCGTGGTTAAAATGTAAAACTACTTAAATTTGCCATCTATTGTAATCTCGAGATTCCATCCCTCAAACAACAGCCATGCAAACCATAAATCGCACACCTAGGTAATGCTCATGGACTCGAAATATATAAAAACAATCTTACAGATCAGATTGTCTGAGTTTAGTGTGGTAAAATTCGCCATTTCACCAGTCTATTATCTACACTTGAGTAATTATTTACTTGACATTTGTGAGGTTGACCTTCAGCCAGATAATACTTGCCACGCCTGCTTTCCTGCAATTGATAAACCTTCTCTCTCAATGTAAGTGTCGTCAGGCTTATTCTGATGTTTTTTGCAGTCACATCTCTTATGTACTCAGCACATGACCTTGCATTAAGTAACAAAAGATACTTTTACAGCTTGAAATGGCTGTTTGAGTAATGCCCATTGTATGTACATTTAAGTCAAGAGAATGCTCTGAAAATCTGGCGTGGTCACTGATCCAAAGTACCTTACTTTTTATGAGACAAACAACTTTGTACTATAGAGACCTAAAAACTTGTAAATTACGACGTGCTTGTGTGTTTTGAGATTTACTCTCATGACTTGCAGATAGCATGCAGTTTACAAGTTTGAATCCTGATGAGGCCAACTTAGCCTTTCATCCTTCTGTTCAGTATCATTAAACTGTAATAGTAGTATATTTGAATTACAACGCATAGAAACAGCAGAAGTGCTGTAGAAAGAGCTACCTAAAATCGGATATTGTGCGTAGTTTACAACTATTTTCATACAGACACTTTTTCAGACATATTCTGTGCATATTGTGCATAAGAACGAGACCAAAGGCCATTTCCTTCTTAAGGTCGCGGAACTCCGAGGTTGCTGTCTGGCAAGAGGGTATTTTATAGCTTATAATACATAGTCACACCATCCCAGTTCCCAAAAACTGCTTATATCCTTGGTGCCTTGTGATATTAAATAAAGAGATAGTATGGCTGCAGGCAAGAAGAATAAAAGTTAAATCTGTAGTGCAATAATAAACACACCAAAAAGGCAGTTAGTAATTTGTTGCAAAAAGATATTAGAACCATCCTAATGTAAGGCAGATTAAAAAAATACTGTAGTTCAAAATGGGTAGAAACATGCAAAAAGATTCTATTTTTTCTGTAAAGATCCATAGAATGCAAAAAATAAACATGTTGCTATAAATAATTCCTTTCATGCTGATTATTGTATACTTTAGAAAAACAGTTCAGGAGAACCTATCTTCTGTTCATTGTTTGAACTGCAGCTACGACCGACCTTTCACCTTGGCGGCAGGGTCTGGCAGCAGATAATGTGGTGTCACAACTAAACTGTAATAAATCAATATAGTTGATCTGCTACGTCATTTCGGTGATTACAGTTGTTACAACTCGCATGTAATAGGGCAATTAGAGACTGGCTTTATTACATGGATTTTTTGCTCCTATGGATTTAGCTTCCCCAACCCCCTAGTATTTCATAAGTATGGTACAGAGAAAACAGGACAACTTTCAGAGTGAATTGAATGTTTCATTTTTTCAAAGAATTTGTGCTGGCAGAATTTAAACATCACAGGGCTGTGCACTTCCAGGAATAATGAGTAAACAGTACAGTAGGGGTGGGGGCACGTGTGGGGGCTGAGGAGGGGGGAGGATTTTCCATTTGAAGATTTTGCTTGAAGGAGGATATCTGCACTCCACAAAGGGAATGTGGGGGTGTGAGATTGTGAAACCTGGAGGCCGTTCCAAGTGTAGCGCCTATGAAGGCGCATTTTGCAGATGTGGCCGAACGCTGGAGAGTTGCTCAGATGTTGTCATAATGATGGAGTCTTAACATGTTTCCGCCCCCGAGTGATAACTCACTTCGCAGCTGGCACAGAAAGATGGATGTGTGGCCAGATCCGGCCACCCACATCTTGAGAGAGCTGCTTCGGTTTCTGAATTTATGTATATTACTGCGGCGCTGCTTGGTAACTCTGTGCCGAAGGGAGACAGCCTTAGCACTACAAACGAAAGTAAATGGAAATAACATGCTTACTATTGGAGAACACACTGCCTCCACCAGCTAAAAAACAGTAGTTCTCTAAATGTGAACAATGGAAGGATACAAAAGGCATTTCCCACAACCTTTTTAGGTTGTAATCTATCTGTGGGCTTTTAACCACGCCCATCACTATCACTCGTTCATGGGCTTGCCTTTCAAAAATCCTTTGTTTTCATTGGTAAATGCTTTACGTTTTTCCCTCCTTGGGGCGGTTTGGTTACCGCCTTGGACACCAACCCCGTTACATGGATAATTGCACTTTTGCCGATAGGTTTGACTGCCAGGAAACTTCTTTTTCATTTTGTGTCCCTCCTTCACGCTCACGGCGGCCTTGGAGCTTTGAATCAGCTCGCTTATGTCAACTGTTTTACTTTTCATTTTCAATTTATGTGGCAAGAAAGGTCCAGTTAGGAATTTACAAAGTTAACAGCTCTAACTCGAACAAACGTGAGACGCATTGCATTGCAAATGCTTGTTTGGATTCAGCTACCCAGCTAAGGTGGTCGATGCTTCAGCGCCGAGCACCTCAGTCTCCATTTAAAAAAAATAAAAAAGCGTTGTCAAAGCCATTCGGTCACGCCTTGTCCACCTGTTTGCTTTGGCAATGCTTTTTTTGTCGATGCAGTGCAGCATCGAGCAAATAAAAAATAAAAAAAAGAGGAAAAAGTCACAGTGATGCTGCTGCAGAGTGCCTCGTCCTAAAGGCATGTGCATGTGTGATCACACCTGTGGAATGACACTGGAGCCAATTAATTTCCTTTTTTAAAATTTACGATCTAAGATGGTGGACGCTAATTAGATTGGTACATTTTAAAAAATTGCACTTTACTTGCGCAAAAGTGCTTTTGATCAGAGGAGCAGCCCGGTAGCTGTTGGCAGCTGCCCAATCCTCCAAACAAAAATTAAAATTAAAAAAGATGACTGACTGCAGGGGTTGGGGGTGCAATGGAGTGACTGGGAGGGAAGTGAGGAAGAAGATGATGGGTTGAAGCAACAGAGATGCTGGAATGCAGAGTGGCCCGGCAACAAATGGCAGCTGCCAGGTATTTTATGGGGAGGAGGAAAGCAGTGCAGAGTCAGTAAATACATATACTTTCATGGAGTGTGTAATGAAAAAGAAAAAAGTAGTTCTATAAATGTGAACAGTGGAATGGTACAAGTCAGTCAATCAAAATGATGGTAAAGGGGCTATGCAGGGGAGGGACAAATGCAAGAAGATGGCAAGCCGTTGATTAAGAAGAAGGAAAATGGGGATGACAATAAAGCCAGCCAATGGTAAGCTGACCGTGGGGCGGCTCTAAGCACACAAAGTGTTTGCTTTGTTTCTCGAAAGGTTTTCATCTTCAGACAGCTAAAACCTATCTGGTAAGCAAAACCTAAAAAAAAAAAAAAGTATCAGGCTGTTCAACTACAAGAACACATCTGGGATGGAAATACAGCCTAATTCCTGACCTGTTGGAATGCCTTACTCTCCGTATTCAGAACATCCTTGGAGAAGGCACATCCCTCCAGCCTTTTTCAATGTGTATAAAAGTTACAGTTCTCAGCCAAGGCTGAGATTTCCTGTGCAGGTAAAAACGCATGTTTGCAGAAAGAGCAAGTTATCTTCGGTAACCCTCTTTCTGTTGGTGCATACTTTATCTAATCACAGATCCCTAACTTTGTGAACATCTCTAGGTACCAGCGTAGATACGAAAAACTCAAAAATCAGTGCCGTGCCAATAGGTGACGGTGTATAACTCCACTGACTCCGTTCTGGTCTGACACTGATGAGTGAAGCCTCAAATAAGCATCGCCCATGCACAGTGACACAAGTTTCCTCCATGACCCTGTCCGTGCCCTAAGAAGCAGAGGCACTAAGCAAACTGGAATAACTAGTGTGCAGTTAGATGGAAGGAGACATTCCGCAGAAAGGGGAGGTGAGATGGCTGTGAGGAATCTGCGGTTAGATAGAGTATCCAATAGAAAGAGCATCATTAAAGGTAAGTAACTTGTTCTTCTGATGGATATTTCTAATCACAGATTCCTCACCTTGTGAATGTATACCAAATTAGTACCTCCCAGGCTGGTGGGTCTGTGGAATAGCTCAGACTAAAACATCCTACAGCACCGAATGGGCAAGGTAGTAGTGCTTCATAAATACGTGCACTGATGCCCATGTAGCCGCTTGACAAGTATCCAGAATAGGCATGCCACCTGCCAACACAGTGGTAGCAGCTTTGGCCCTGGAGGAATGAGCCATTAGACCTTCCGGAGACTGCTTCTTAGCTACTGCATAGCAGATCTTAATACAGAGGTATACTGATCATTTTTCTGCACCGCCGTGCCATTCTTTGCATTAGAGAACCTCACAAAGAACTGATCATTCACTTGATATTCCTTGATATAATGAATATAAAGCTCATTGCTTTTCTTCAGTCCAATGAATGGAATCGCTGTTCCTCTTCGATGGATGACGTGGAGCAAAGAAGGTGTATAAAGGTGATGGCTTGTCCGACTGAAAAGGCGTCATCAACCTTCGATAAGAACACAGTGGTTAACTAAACTTGAGAGGGGCCCCCTGCAAAGTATATGGAAGGGCCCCCTTTCCAGACTTAATTAGGAACGGTCAGACCCGGGTACTGTGCTGGAGGGGCCCCCTCATGAACCTGGGCCCCCCTGCACTTCAGGGGCAGCTGGGCCTTTGTCACACCACTGTAAGAACACTGCTCGAGTACTTAACACTAGTTTGTCCAGAGAAAAGCTGGTATAAGGAGGCTTGACCGTAAGGGCCTGGAGCTCTTATCACAACCAGAAAAAAACTTTTTAATGTGAGAAAGAACAATGGACTACTGCGCATTAGTTCAAAAGGAGTACAAATGGGAAACGTGAGAACCAGATTTAAGTAGCACTACTGCATCACAAATTGTGGAGGCAGAAACACATGTTGCAGATATTTAAGGAAATGCATCACAATTGGTGATTTAAACAAGGACAGCTGGTCTGGCATTGTAAAATCCTCCTGAAGAGGCAGATGGATCGGAGGACAGATGCTCAAGTCCAGAAGTTCCAGATCCACTCAGACGACTTAGGCCTAGTTGTTCCTCATCTCATCTTTTTCAGAACTCTGGGTAGGAGATGCAGCGGTGAAAAGGCATCCAAGAAGTTCTGTGCTTTACTCTGGGTGGAATGTATCTTCAAGGGAGAGCCTTCTTGGGAGCTCCAGTTTGCTGAAGAATGGACATTCACGTTCTCAGAGATAGCCCTGGTGTTCAGATATCCTGTCAGATGATGAACCACTATGAAAATACTCTGACGATTTAGGCATGTCCAAAGGCGTAGCATCTCCTGGTATAGGATGCTCAGGATCTATGACGCCAGACCTCCTTACTTGTGCAGCACCATTTAGAGGTGGTGTTTTCCATGAGAATCTGCACCAGCCTTCCCTCAGTGGTTTGCTTGGAAGACCTTAATGGCAAGCAAATAGCCTGCAACTCCAGTAAGTTGATAGGGAGACAGGTGCCCACCACAGACTGGAGTCCTTATCTTCACCTTCCCAGATGACCATCCCAACCCAACAGTGACGCAGTCACCACCATCAACTGTGGGTGGAGCAGGGAGAGGGGTTTGCCTCTGGTCCAGATCCCATCAAGCAGCTACGACTACAGCTCTTTTGTAGTCTCGTCCAACACATGGATGGACTACAATAGGGTTCCCTAGTGCTGGGTACACTGGGATTTCAGGTCCCACTGAAATACTTGCATGTGCCATCTGGATGCAGGAGGCTAGTATTTCAAGAAGTCAGAGCCATATACACTGAGAACCAGGACAGAGGCTGAAACATCAGGATCGTAGTCGGAGTGTCGTGGACTCTTTGGTCTGGGGGAAAGGCTCGAAAGTGCACCTTAACCAGAATGGCTCAGACAAAGTGAATTTTCAGTATTGGAGTCACATTTGACTTCAGCAGCTTGGTCGATTGCATCACTGATGTCAAGAGGCTCACCATCATCTGAAGTTTGACTGCGACTGACTGTGGGGAGCCTGCCTTCAACAGCCACTCATTGAGGTAGTGGCAGACTGGTACCAGTGACCTCTGTCATCACCTTTGTGAACACATGAGGGGCACTACTGAGGGTGAAAGGGAACAGGCCAAACAAAGTGTTTGCGGCCACCTTCAATCACAGGTCGTGCCTGTGAGCCTGCAAAACGGGGACGTGAAAATAAAGCCTTCCGGCAGGTCCAATACTACCATCCAGTCTCCGGGCAAGTAGAACCTGGACCAGGGCGAGCATCTTGAATTTTTCTTTGGCAGGAACACATTGAGAGGGTGACGATCAAGGATAGTGTGGAGGCCTTTGTTCTTTTTTTGGCACAAGGAAGAAACGAAAATGTAATCCAGTCTCCACTTCAGAGGCAAACAACTCTCTATGGGTCGTTTGGTCAAAAGAGCCTGCATTTCCTGTAATAAGACGACAAACGGTCCTCCGATAGATGGTCAGGTGTATGTGGAATTAAAGGAAACGGAATGGCAGGGCGCAGCCTGTTGGACAATCTGCAGGACCTTCATTTGTCTGAACTAATGTGTTGCCATCCTTGCGGAAAGTGGCTGATCCTGCGTTCTACCGAAAGGTTGTGTGTCGCTAAGGGCAAACTAAAGGTTGTTGCTGGAGGGGCAGAGGACTGGCAAGCACGCTGTCCCTGGTGGCCATGTTGCTCTGTTGGACCTCCACCACAAAAGTGCTGAGAGTCCTCTGGGGGTGGTGGAGCCTGTCAATACCTACATGTCAAGCCCGTGGCATATCCCCCTAAATGGTAAAATTGTGAGGATTGTCAGAATGGAGCTGAATGCCAAAGAGGGTATAGTTGCTCAGCTTTTCTTAAAAAGCTCTTGGGCTGAGACTTCGTTTTCACAAAACCAGCGGGAGCAGTTAAAAGTCTTGTCCATTAAGTACACTCAGACGTTCCCTGAGAAGACTGTGGATCTCCTCTGTGGATGGTGTTTAAAGACCATGCTAGTTCCCATAACCCTTCCTGACAATCTGTGGTGTGTAGGTCCAAAACAGACGATGATTTTGGTGGCATTCCTACCATCTTGAATGGTCTGGGCTAAAGAAGCACATGAGACAGCAGGTAAGTTCTCACCCACCATGTCCCAAAGTGCGTGGGTGTAGTGTCCAAACATACAATTCACAATGAATGACTTCAAGCCTAGGCTGGCAGAGGGGAACATTCACTCCTCAAGTGTATCCACAAATTTCCACTCCCTGTCAGGAGGAGCGATCGGGAAGGAGTAAGAGGCCTGTATCACCAAACCTTCATGCATTGGGCACTCGGCCAAGAACCTGGGGCACCTGGAGTTAGTCTACAGCGACAGGCAACTTGGCGGTTGACTGTTTGGCCAGAGCACGGTTTAACTCAAGTGCCCAAAATGGTGTCAGTGAGAGCCTCATTGAAAGTTAAAAAGTTTTGTCTGTGCCTGGCCAGGCTACAGAACCTCAGTCACTACATTTATTTTTACCTCCGTAATAGGGAAGTGAAAGGGCCTCCACATCCGTCCTAATCTCTGAGACAAAAGTAGTTATTTCTTCTGTTGCTGGTCCAGGCGGGTACACCAACCCAGTATTTGGAAAAGTGTCCAGCCACTTGCATCTTTGTAAGTCAACGTCCAAATGTCTACATTATAGGATGAGGCGATCTCTTCCGCATGCCCACAGCTGTCATCTCTATATGGCTGGCTTTGGTTGGAGTTTGAGCCAAAAAGCTGATGTAGTATTTGTCCGTGGCTGCACAATAGTGAATCGTGTCTGAGGTTGATGGATTCAGTAATGCTTATGCCACGTCAAGATCTGGATGCGACCTTGGTGAAGCTGGAGAAGAAGCCAGCTCTGTGTTGGATACCACAATGGATTGCAGTTCCTCTTACGGCGGCGGTGGCATTTGTGCTGGGATCAATGTTCAGGGTGCTGGTGCAGATTTCGGTGCCGAGCTTGAGGTCGGCAATGATGCCAGTATGGAACCTGAAGTGTGTTCCGGGGCACAGACCGTGCAAAGGGCGAACACGATGGCGGCTTTTTGGCGTGTCTCCCCTGTCTTTTTTGCCTTCTGACCTCCTGTTTTTATGGTATACTGGACTCTGTTTTTGCTATTTTATTGTCTCTGCGCACTTTACCACTGCTAATCAGTGCCAAAGTGCAAGTGCTCCCTGTAGGCTACACTCCCTATATAAATTGTACTGTTGATTGGTTTATCCACGATTGGCATATTTGATTTACTGGTAAGTCCCTAGTGAAGTACACTAAAGGTGCCCAGGATCTGTTAATCAAATGCTACTAGTGGGCCTGCAGCACGAATTGTGCCACCCACATAAGTAGCCCTGTAAACATGTCTCAGACCTGCCACTGCAGTGTCTGTGTGTGCAGTCTTGCAATGCCAATTCGACTTGGCAAGCAACCTTCCCTTTTACTACATGTAAGGCACCCCTAAGGTAGGCCCTGGGTAGCCCCGAGGGTAGGGTGCAGTGTATGTTAAAGGGGGGACATGTCCTGATGTGTTTTACATGTCCTAATAGTGAAATACTGCCAAATTCGGTTTTCACTGTTGCAAGGCCTATCTTTCTCATAGGTTAACATGGGGGCTGCCTTTAATTATCCTTGAAGTGTAGTTTCCCTTTGAGAGCAGATAGAGATTTGGAGTTTAGCGTCTCTGAACTCAGAGTTTAAAAATACATATTTTGGTAAAGTTTTTTTTTTTAATTGTTAGTTTGAAAATGTCACTTTTAGAAAGTTGGCATTTTCTTGCTTAACCCATTCTGTGCCTCTGCCTGCTTGTGTATTCCATGTCTGGGTCAGACTGACAGTTGGGCTGTTGTGAATTCCCTCTAGACAGTAACACAAAGGGAGCTGGGGTGTAGCCTGCAATTCTAGTGGGCCATCTGGGCTAGAAAGGAGGGGGGACTGGTCACTTACACCTGAAAGGCTGTTCCTGCCCTCACACAATGCAGTCTTCAACCCCCTGGAGTGTGTCTGCAGCCAGTCCTGGGCAAGGCAAGATCTTGTGAACAACAGAGACTTTCCTTTGAAGAATGCCTACTTCAAAGACAGAAAAGGGAATAAGTAGTGGACCCAAAACCCCAGACTTTTAGAATCTTTCTGGATCAAGAGGAACCTCTGCCAAGGAGAAGAGCTGGAGGAGTACTGCCCCTTTGCTGTGTTGCTTTGTTGGATTGGCCTGCAGTTGCTGCTTCTGCCTTAAAAGAGAGCAGGCAGTGAACTTTGCTGTGTATCCGGTTTGAGAGACTTCTCCAAATGCTTGGAGTAGAGTTTGCCTCCTGTTGGAAGTCTCAGGGACACCAAAGACTTCAGTTTCATCTGCCTACAGCACTGGGAAATGTGTGTTTTGTGCTGTTCTGGAAAACAAAACACTGCATCACCTCCAACGATGCAGCTGGCCTGCACCGTGACCTGCAGTCACTGCACGGAGCCGCACTGCCCCACTTCACAACACAACCCTGGTCTCACAGACGCCACAATCTGCCGCCGCCACCGAGCCACTGCTTGCACTGTATCCTGTGGGCCCCGCACTCTGGCATCGCCTTCCTCACACCGCAGCCTGGGCATCCCTGACACTGGCACTCCTGCTGACACCGGTGCCGCTGTCTGCGCTGTGGCCTGTGGACACTGCTCTTGAGGTACACATAGCACCGTTCCGCACCGAAAACCGTGTCCACAGACGCCAGCACCATCAACTACAGTGTTGTCACCAGGCGTCCCGGTCTGCACGTGGACGCCACATGGAGCCCGTCCCGCGCCCCACCGCCAACTTGGGCCTACCGCCGACAGCGCTTTAGCAACGACACCGGCGCTGCCTGCACGTGACCTGGTGACACCGCACGTCGCACCGTCCCACACCGCAGCCCTGGTCTCACCGATGCCGCTGGATGTCATCACTGAGCCGCTGCCTGCATCGTGACCTTTGGGCACCGCATTTCACATCATCCCACTTCGCACTGCAGCTCCGACGCCATCCACGCCAGCACTCCTGACTTCATCAGCCCAGAGTTCGATCTGCAACGCGTGCGACTTCAAGGGCCTGACGACCCCTGCACTTTCCTCTGGATCTGACACAGCAACACCGCTCTCCGGACCTCATCGCGAAGATCACAATGCCCTGCATTTCCAAGGTACTGTTTGTGGGTCTTCCCCACACCGTAGCTGGCCCGCGAGGCTGCGGCTGGCCTGAAATGTTGCTTTTGTTGATCATGACGCCGTGATAGCCCCAGGTGGAGCTAACTTCTTCAAGGAACTGTATTTTTTAAGTAATTCTTGCAAAATTCATATATTTTTTACTGTATGTTGGATTTTCATTGTTTTGGTCTTGTTTCGCATAGATAATTATTGCCTATTTTTCTTAAACTAAGTGATCAGCAGGCACGGTTCCAGCATGCGTCCCACCTACCCCCCCAACCCTAAATATTACCGTGACCCCCCTACCCCCAAAATTACTACAACCCCAACGCCCCTCCCCTAAAAACTAAAGCACCCCAACCCCCAACCCACCCCTAAAACCTGACCCCCCCACCCGACCCCCAAAAAAACAGCCCCAGTCCCAGCCCAACTTACCTCCTCCTGCACTGCGTCGACTCCCTTCTTCTGTGCATTAACCATGCATGTACGTGGTTCACACATTCGTGGTTAAGGCACGAAAACCAGGAAGTCGTGGAAAACGAAACCGTTGTTTTGCTTTCGTTTTCCACGACTTCGTGGTTTAGGAGTCGTTGTTCCGGGTGTTTCCCAGGGAAAATATGACTTTTTTAAAGTTACTATTCCTTAAAATGTATTTTAATTTATTTTAAAATGTATTTAAAATTTAACGTTGCCATTGAATTGGGTTTTTATTAACTATTAACATAGTTGTTTAATTATTCTTCTAGCTAGTCCCATTCCTGAGATACAGTATTAGGATTTTAATCTGTACTCTGATTTTCTACATAGGACAGGTAGGCCTGCCGCCAGGGAGACTAGCTTTTTGGGACTTGTCACTGTAAGGACATGTTAACATTAACTTTCTACTTGTCCCACTTTTAAATACAATGCACCCTACTATGTGAGCTACATGGCTTACATAGGGGTGACTAATATTCGATATGGGGAGGGGTGTCAAACAAAATTCAAAGAATTTGAAATGATTTAAAATAATTATACAACACATTCTTTGAAATTCCTTCTTTCCCAAAAAAGGTTCTTTTAACAGGTCGCACTGCAGTTTTTACACTGCAGTAGTCAGGCTACAGTGGCAGGTGGGAAGTCAAGCTTCTTTTTGTCACACTAGGGGTTGGCACAATAAGTGCTGCAGTCCACAGGTGACAGTTAACTTTTCCTTTCATACGTGTATTTCTGCACCATGTACTATGGCCTTATAGAAAAGTTAAATACAGTGATCAATGATTAGCCAATTTCTTAATTTTTTAGGGGTCAGAGCACAAACAGTGGCCACTGGACATCAGTGCCCCAGTGTGCAGATTCTAAAAAACAGCAGTAAGATAGGGTCCAACAAAAACAAACAATCAAGGGTGATTACGCAGAAAAGGCAGATTTCCTACCCTATTCATTTCTTATCATGACCACAAACTCTGAATCAAGCCAGTTCCATTACATTACTCGCCCATTAAGGGGGGAAAAAATCTGAGCTGGATCCGTTGTGCTGGTGCATTCTGGGACAAGGGAGGAGTCAAAACCGGTCTCCTGACCCGAAGATTTTTGAAGAAAAATAAGTTGCAAGCTTTCGGATCAACACAAGATTGCAGGAGTATGCATAGTGTGTGAACATGCAGGACTACATGCTACAAACAGATGATTGTCGGGTAACATTTTACAGGTACACACACATATATAAATATATATATGGAGTATAATTATATGTTTTATGTTATAGGTGCATGGATAAAGTTCCGTATCATCTATAAAGACTCTTATTGGCAATGAAATTCGGGCAGAGTCATTTAGTAATATAATCCTTAGAATTCATAAATGTAACCAGTTAATTTACCTATGTAACATTAATTCATACCCGTGGTGGCATGTTATAAGTCCCACTTTCTGAATGTAGTTGAACTGGCTATTTAAGGCTACTTTAGTTCCTTAACTGGTAGATTTCATGACTTCCGAGGTACCCCACCTTAACCTTAAATCCATCGATGCACTGCTAATTCCTTTCTCCCTGTCGAGCGATTGTTTAGATGGCTCCCTCGTGTGGCGGGTAAGAGTGCTGCATCCAGGGCAAGAGTTAAGAGTCTGGCAGTATGGGCTAAAAAATATTTTTTTCTGCAGGCTTCCAAAACGAGAACTCACTGGTCGAAGTGCATTCAGCAAAAGAAAGAAAACAACGTGTCTCTCTGGAGCCCAAGGCTGTGTGTGAAGATGCAGTGCTTTAGTGCACGTTTCAGCTCCCTGGTACTTTAACCTTGACCTGAATCTCGGCTGCCAGAAATAGAACAAGATTCACACTCCCAGCCAAGAAACAGCACATTTATTTCACCAGATCAGACAAGGCCGACCACGAATTCCAAGGACAAAATACACCTATATCTAACATTGATTTTAGTTTGCGGAAATTTCGATTTTAATATTTTACTAAACGTTTTAACTTAATATGTATAACTGTGCTGAAAACTGAGAATGTACACGTCATTACTGCCCATGCGCCAATTTCTTCCCTAGTAAACTACACCAACGCCTTGTATCAGCTGTAGTGCAACATATGAAACAAAAAAAAAAGCAGTGGGTGGGATGCTTGAATTGACCTAAGCCAGTGGCACCCAACTTTTTGACTTCTGTGGATCCCAACTTAATTATTGGAACCTGGGGACCCCCACTGAATCATTATTGTAATCTGGGACTCCCTCCACCCCCTCACTGAGTCATTACTAAAAGCTGTGGATCTAATCTGTTAGTATTGTTTAATGTTCTAAGCAGTAGTGGACCCCCAGAGGAGGCTTTGAGGACCCCTGGGGTCCCCAGACCACAGGTTGGGAGCCACCAACCTAAATCACTGGTAATAGCTCTCTGCTGCATTCCAGACATTTTTTTTTGCTCATTATGCCCCAGAGAGAAGGACCACCCATATGCAAGTCAACCTTAGTCCAGCCTCAAAAAGGCACAGCCTACAACAGACTGCTAGGCCATGCACCCACTGTACAGGAACACAAGCATCGCTGACATATTTTGGCCATGTTGGGCTCCCTAGTGAGGTGCAGCTTGAGTCCTGCAGCACTGCAAATATGAGATGACAACTGCATATATCTGTCGCACCTAGGGCGTCTCACTTAAAAATCAAAACGTGACGCGATTACCTTTTCTGTTACAAGCGAGTGCTTAGAGACAGCTTGCACTCAAGAGCTTTTTCCAATCTCCAGATGAAAACTGGGGGCAGACCCTATTATTACTTCTGCAGATGGGCGGGTAGCTGATGAGTGAATAGTCCAAGTAAAGTGAAGCAGGCTTCCATACATCTCGAGTTAACTAGCTTTTTGTGAAAAGATTACAGGAGAAGGTGTCCAAATCACAAAAACGTTTCATTTAGTTTTTGTTCAAAATATTACCCATCATTAATAGGGTATGATCAGTGAAGAGTCCCTGTGGATGAATGTTGCACAGTTTAGCCCAATATAAGTGTCTAGGGCTATGCATTTTTCCTGTCTCAATATAAATTAATTAAAAAACAGATTAGACTAAAATTACCAAAATGTGTGGTGTGTGTGAACCCCAACAAGCCTTTTTCTACTTTGCTCTGGTACTCTGTGCTGCTGCTGGGACATTGGGATCTCTCTGTACTTTGTTTAGGAATGGACAAATCATGTTGGCCAGAGAGCGCTCTCCAAGCTGTCTCACTTTAGAGTGAGGACTTATACGTGGGCGTTTTTCCACGTTCCAGACTCTTCCAATGCTGGAGTCTTTTTTTCACTGCAACCACCTTCAGATTTAAGAGAGGACATTGTCACAGTAGTTGACTTTGCATGGTCTGTGCCTGATGTAGGCAGGGTGGCGCGTACTGCAGTCCAGGCGGGTGTGCACCATGGCTGATTTACAGGATATCCACATAAGATAGAACTAAACAGAGTGATTCCAAATATAATTATTTAAAGTCACTGGTCCTCCGAAAAACCTGGCCTGGATGGATCAAGCCATTCCAAGCCTAAGTTGGATCCCAGCAATTGTGATCACGGATGTAACTCAACGTATATGACTACACCATCCTGATGAGAATGGCCCTAAAGTGTTTTGTTGCTATTGCATGAAACATATTTGATCCTCAGCAGCGCCTCCATGCCGGGCTTGTTTTTGCGCTCTTATCACGCAGGACTTTGGTTCCATTACCTTTAGAGGCCGGGATGCAAGGATATACTTTAAAGGTTGGTGGCAAACCATTGCCTATGTTTTCAACTGTGTTTCACACTATTTAAAATATCGACCGGAATAATAATGACATGGACAACTACAAAAACTAAGAAAAATATTCGTGCCACTGTTTTGTTTCTGACACTGGAGCTACACATGTTCACTTGTGAAGAAAGAAACTAGAGCGTGATCCTCGGAAGCCATTGAGTGGGTGGTGTAGGAAAAGTGATAAAAATGCAGAAAAATTCCTACCTACAAACGGGATCAGTAGGGGTCGGGACGAGGTGATGGGAAATAGAATTGCTAAATTAAATTGAATCAAAATTAAAAACAGAAAATAAGAGAGTGGTGTGAGGAGTGAGTAAATTCTGAGGCATCTCACTTCTTCAATCAATACCGTTATTTCACCAAAAACACAATAGCCTAAAGAATTTTTTTCTGTTTTCATTTTTAAAGTGAGAATTCTCTCACAATACCATAACATGGAACAGTCAGCTTTAATCCTGTTTACTCCTTCATTGCAATCCATGGTGTGGGCATGCTCTCTCCAGCAAGGGCCTTCCCGGTGCTTAAATAGTGCTGGCGGCGGGCAGCGGTACACGTTTTTGGGCCCAATTCTTACTTTTCACCCTCTGTGACAATGGAAGAAAGCAAGGATAACAAGCATTTGCAATGCAATGGGTCTCACGTTTTCTCGAGTTAGAGCTATTAGCGTTGTAAATTACTAACTGGACTTTTCTTGCCACTTAAATTGAAGAAAAAAAATGTAAAACAGTCGACATAAGCGAGGTGATACAAAGTGCCACGGCAGCCATGAACATGAGCGTGAAGGAGAGACGCAAAAGGAAAAAGAAGTTCACTTGCACTCAAATGTAGCGGCAGTCATGCAATTATCAATGTGACAGGGTTGATAGCCAAGGCAGTAACAAAACTTCCCCAAGGAGGGACAAATGTAAAGCATTTACTAATGATAACAAAGGAGTTTTTAAAGGCAAGCCCATGAACGAGTGATAGTGATGGGCGTGTGATGGGCATGGTTAAAAGCCCACAATACTTACAACAGGCCAGAGCCCTTGTGCACTCGACCTAAAAAGGACTTGCAATAGTAATAAAGAGGCAGGAACTGCAGAGAGATGGAAGAAAGAGGCATGAGGAAACAAGACTAGGTAGCTTTGGTATTCGGCAACCCTGACTTTCTGACTTGCGCCCTAAGTGCCACAGGTATACGTAGATATGGCCTCATGTTTGCAGTGCCGTAGGACTCAAGCTGCACCTCACTAGGGAGGCCTAACAGGGCCAAAATATGTTGGTGTTGCTTGTGTTCCTGTATAAAGGAGGCATAGCCTAGCTGTTTGTGGGCTGTCCCCTTTGAGGTGTGACTAAGACTGGCTTTCAAATGATTAGTCCTTCTCTCTGGGGCACAATGAGCAAAACAAATGTGCCCCCCCCCTACATATTTATGTATTACAATTTCAGCAATGGGAGTGTGGCCGCCTATGAAAGGTCAACATGGACATCTGTTGACAGAGCCTTTGGTGAGAAGATGCCATTCAGCGTACAGTCTCTCACTAATGCCTTTTGTGACTTTGGACCATGTTTGGTTAAAGTTTTAGGACAATCAACGTGGTTGATACTAGAATTTAGCCAGAGTGAGGATGTGATCCCCATGACCTGCAGGGACAAGAGGGAACACAGAGGTATTGGTTGTTGTTTTTGCTGGTAAATTAGCTCTTTAGGAGATGGACAACAGCGGCCTATTTGATTCTAGTAAAGTCCTCACTCCCTCGCTCTCCCGTTCTATTTGCCGTCTCTTACTAATGTAAATCTAATCCGATTGATGAATAGAGTAATTCTCTGGTAAGAGCACTCAAGGGAGCAGGATACAAATTCTCACATTAAATGAATTACTCACAAGTAAAGTAGGGCATTAGAGCTTGAAAAACATCCTTATGAATTGAAAGTCCCCATAAATAGAATGTTCTTCTAATGCCAGAGCCAGCCAATCTATAATTTTACATAAATTGCAGTCAATTTTACATGGATAAGGAAAACGGCGCACCGTCGTCGCCGGATGATGCTGAAGGACAAGCTTATTATTTCTGGTAACACAAATGTCGGGTGCATATAAGTTTCAAAAGTAAATCAATACCCTGTGTATCTGCAAATTATTGGTCCTATAAATTTCCACAAATGATTGATCCCTTAAATTTGTTGCTAAAGCAGCAATTTTCATGCAGTATTCCTGTCTCAATGCTGACCATTTAGTAGGAAACTGGGTTTTGTCTGTTCCTGACCCTTTTTGTTTTTGCAACTGATATTTATGTGTGTTTCTTTGGTTTGTTGTGTCATTTATTAGATATCATCGAGATAAGATGGTTGCTTGACTGCTGAAGGAATCTGCTTTGTTTTTTTGTTCTTGGGTCCAGGACAATAAGTTCATTACTGGACTATAATTCAGGCAAGCAATGGCAAAGCCAATATGTCTCGCTTTTGGGACATACTGGCTTTGTCAATGATTTTTAGCTAGGATCTACAGCATCCCTGATTCAGTGCCGCATGGCTAAAGAAGAATTGTTAAAAAAAAAAAAGCCACCTATATCATTTAGTAGGCATGTGCACTCCTCTACGAAATAGCACAGGTGTTTTTTTCTTTTCATTTGTTGATCCAAGTTAAATCAGTAAATAAAAATTTAAAAAAATATATATATATTTTTTTTTTAAGCAAGTGTGGGGAGCAACACATTGGGGTCATGGGGATTAGCAGTAACATGGGGGCTTCAATGGGTGTGGAGAAAAGCACACGGGTGAGAGCAGCGTCGAGCACGGGGGAGAAAAGGAAACTGGCGGAAGAGCAGCGTGGAGCAAGGAGATAAGAACACGTATGAGAAAGCAAAGTGGGAGAAGCACACAAGAGCGAGCTCATCATACAGGGGGGGTGAGTGAGGAGCACATGGGTGACAGAGCGCATTAGAAGGCCTGGTGGGGGAAGAGAAGCACACTAGTGAGACAGCTGAAAAATACATGCAGTCTTGTGGATTCCTTAAGACAAGATAAAAAAATAGTTCTATAAAAGGGAGCTGTGGAGAGACACGTAAATTAGAAGTGCTTCAGGACAGGGACAGCCACATGATGGACAAGGCGAGCCATCAAATAGGAAGCAAGCAATTGACAGTGAAGTCAACCAGTGGTAAGCAATGGGTGGGCTGCAAGCCCCTCCTTGTTCTTGGATAGCCCACAATAAGTCCTCTGCATCCATATGGCTACGCTATATGGTAGGTTCGATCTGAAAAGGTGGTCAACACCCAGTGGTATTGCAATGCTTTAAAATAATCTGTGCTCACAGTGGACTAGATCTTTTGCAGACCAAACCCTGTGCTATATTGGATGACACCAAGGCAACGATTGCTCAGTGTGTTATCATCTTGCTGCTGTGACTAGTTTCATCTGAACACCCTTTTGCGCTCCATAAGAAAAAGTACCAATGCCTTTTATGGGGCACATTTTTTGCAAAGTGCATTGACTTTCATTTACAGTGGTCCTTGGTGCAGAAGGCTACCTTGGTAAATAGACTGTTGTCTGCTGGTCGTGGGTGGAAGCAGGGTCTTGTGCCCTTCTTCACCACTCTTATAAGTCAAGTCTGTGGGCTGAAGGGTCAGATGTCGCGAGCTTCCTGCTGATGGAGCACGGAGTCCTTCCCAGTATCTCCCCCCCTCCATGGTCAAAATTTTTGTCTCCCCGTCTCAAATGTTTGACTTTTTACACCCTGGACTTTGTGTCTGTATCTCTCTGTCGACCCCCTTTATGCCTCACTGTCCATGTCTCCCTCTCCCGCCTGTGCCTTTTCTACCCAGGAGTCTGCGCCTTTGTGTGAGTCGCTGTACCCCCTTGACTTTGCGTCTGTATCTCCCTGGCGCATTGTACGAGTCCGTGCCTTGTCTGTGTGCATGAGTTTTCTCATCATCACAACAAGGAAGGAGGAGTGAGAGACAAGGATGCAGGGATGCCCTCCACTCACACGATCAGTCACATTAGAAGCCCCTGCTCCAGCCCCCTGCATGATACTCAGTGTTTGTAACCCTCAGGCGACAAGGGCCTCAATATAATGCCTTGATGTCTGAATCCATGCCCTCTCTTCCCTGCTCGGTGCACTTTATTCCCCCAAGTGTGTGCCCTTGTCTGTGTCTTTCTATGCCACGGAGTCTCAGTGTCGGCACTCCCTGGGTAAGTGTTGTCCGAGTTTGTGTCACTGCCCCACTGTTTGTTTCTTTTATACCGTGAAACCGTGTCGAAGGACCGGTCTCTCTTGTGCCTCCACGTCGGAGAGGGTGCCTCCCTGGGAAGTTGTCAGAATGTGTGTGGTCTTGTGCATATTGTATGCCATGAGACTGTGTCTTCGTGCTGTGTAAGTACCTGTCTCTTTTATGGTTCAGTCTCTGAGCCTGTGTCTCTTTGCCTCGGAGTCTGAGCCTGTGTCTCCCCGTCTCCGAGTCTAATGCCGGTGTCTCCCTCCCTCAGCGTGTGTCCTAGTGTCTCCCTGCCTCAGAGTCTGAGCCTGTATCAGTCTCTTCCTGCCTCAGTGTCGGAGTCTGTCTCCCTGCCTCGGCGTCTAATGCCTGTCTCCTTGCCTCAGTGTGTGTCCTAGTGTTTCCCTGCCTCAGAGTCTAATGCCTGTCTCCCTGCCTCAGTGTGTGTCTTAATGTCTCCCTGCCTCAGTGTGTGTCTTAATGTCTCCCTGCCTCAGTGTGTGTCTTAATGTCTCCCTGCCTCAGTGTGTGTCTTAATGTCTCCCTGCCTCAGTGTCTGAGCCTGTGTCTCCCTGCCTCAGTGTCTGAGCCTGTGTCTCCCTGCCTCAGTGTCTGAGCCTGTGTCTCCCTGCCTCAGTGTCTGAGCCTGTGTCTCCCTGCCTCAGTGTCTGAGCCTGTGTCACCCTCTCTCAGTGTCTGAGCCTGTGTCACCCTCTCTCAGTGTCTGAGCCTGTGTCACCCTCTCTCAGTGTCTGAGCCTGTGTCACCCTCTCTCAGTGTCTGAGCCTGTGTCACCCTCTCTCAGTGTCTGAGCCTGTGTCTCCCTGCCTCAGTGTCTGAGCCTGTGTCTCCCTGCCTCAGTGTCTGAGCCTGTGTCTCCCTGCCTCAGTGTCTGAGCCTGTGTCTCCCTGCCTCAGTGTCTGAGCCTGTGTCTCCCTGCCTCAGTGTCTGAGTCTGTGTCTCCCTGCCTCAGTGTCTGAGCCTGTCTCCCTGCCTCAGTGTGTGTCTTAATGTCTCCCTGCCTCAGTGTCTGAGCCTGTGTCTCCCTCCCTCAGTGTCTGAGGCTGTGTCTCCCTCCCTCAGTGTCTGAGGCTGTGTCTCCCTCCTTCAGTGTCTGAGGCTGTGTCTCCCTCCTTCAGTGTCTGAGCCTGTGTCTCCCTGCCTCAGTGTCTGAGTCTGTGTCTCCCTGCCTCAGTGTCTGAGTCTGTGTCTCCCTGCCCCAGTGTCTGAGCCTGTGTCTCCCTGCCTCAGTGTGTGTCTTAATGTCTCCCTGCCTCAGTGTCTGAGCCTGTGTCTCCCTCCCTCAGTGTCTGAGGCTGTGTCTCCCTCCCTCAGTGTCTGAGGCTGTGTCTCCCTCCTTCAGTGTCTGAGGCTGTGTCTCCCTCCTTCAGTGTCTGAGGCTGTGTCTCCCTCCTTCAGTGTCTGAGCCTGTGTCTCCCTGCCTCAGTGTCTGAGTCTGTGTCTCCCTGCCTCAGTGTCTGAGTCTGTCTCCCTGCCCCAGTGTCTGAGCCTGTGTCTCCCTGCCTCAGTGTGTGTCTTAATGTCTCCCTGCCTCAGTGTCTGAGCCTGTGTCTCCCTCCCTCAGTGTCTGAGGCTGTGTCTCCCTCCCTCAGTGTCTGAGGCTGTGTCTCCCTCCTTCAGTGTCTGAGGCTGTGTCTCCCTCCTTCAGTGTCTGAGCCTGTGTCTCCCTGCCTCAGTGTCTGAGCCTGTGTCTCCCTGCCTCAGTGTCTGAGGCTGTGTCACCCTCTCTCAGTGTCTGAGGCTGTGTCTCCCTCCGTGCCTGAGCCTGTGTCACCCTCTCTCAGTGTCTGAGCCTGTGTCTCCCTCCCTCAGTGTCTGAGCCTGTGTCTCCCTGCCTCAGTGTCTGAGCCTGTGTCTCCCTGCCTCAGTGTCTGAGCCTGTGTCTCCCTGCCTCAGTGTCTGAGCCTGTGTCTCCCTGCCTCAGTGTCTGAGCCTGTGTCTCCCTGCCTCAGTGTCTGAGCCTGTGTCTCCCTGCCTCAGTGTGTGTCTTAATGTCTCCCTGCCTCAGTGTCTGAGCCTGTGTCTCCCTGCCTCAGTGTCTGAGCCTGTGTCTCCCTCCCTCAGTGTCTGAGCCTGTGTCTCCCTCCCTCAGTGTCTGAGGCTGTGTCTCCCTCCCTCAGTGTCTGAGCCTGTGTCTCCCTCCCTCAGTGTCTGAGCCTGTGTCTCCCTGCCTCAGTGTCTGAGCCTGTGTCTCCCTGCCTCAGTGTCTGAGCCTGTGTCTCCCTGCCTCAGTGTCTGAGGCTGTGTCTCCCTGCCTCAGTGTCTGAGGCTGTGTCTCCCTGCCTCAGTGTCTGAGGCTGTGTCACCCTCTCTCAGTGTCTGAGCCTGTGTCTCCCTCCCTCAGTGTCTGAGCCTGTGTCTCCCTCCCTCAGTGTCTGAGCCTGTGTCTCCCTCCCTCAGTGTCTGAGCCTGTGTCTCCCTGCCTCAGTGTCTGAGCCTGTGTCTCCCTGCCTCAGTGTCTGAGCCTGTGTCTCCCTGCCTCAGTGTCTGAGCCTGTGTCTCCCTGCCTCAGTGTCTGAGGCTGTGTCACCCTCTCTCAGTGTCTGAGCCTGTCTCTCCCTGCCTCAGTGTCTAATGTGTGTGCCTCCCTGCCTCAGGCTCTGAAGCTGTGTCTCTCTGCGTGAGGGTCTAATGCCGGTGTCTCCCTCCCTTAGAACCTGAGTCTCCCTGCCTCAGAGTCTGAGCCTGTCTCCCAACCCCAGTGTCACACTCTGTGTCTTCCTGCCTCAAGCTATCAAACAACTAACCAGCCACACCCTACCCTCTACACACTAATAAATGTCTATTCCTGAATATGTTTTAGAGGCAAATTTGAAGAATGTGCATACAGGAAATGTAAAACGAATTCTATCCTTCTACTTTTCTTTACAACACAAGCTCGCCAAAGTGCAGTGCCAATTCACACCACTCTCAGCATCTATAGGCCTCTCCACAGTACAGTCTTCCAATCCAGTTTACTCTTCAACCCTGTAAATAATAATAATATATATAAAAAAACAAAGAGCATTCATCTCGTCGACTCTGTTTCAACTGTATTTCTGTTATGTAACCAGCCTTCATTAGGACTCTCAAATTAATGAGCCTGGCCACCTATTGGAGAACACTCCACTGTTCGATCCAAATTTCCACCATTTTATCGCTTGCCGGGCAGGCTAAAGCAGTGAAATTAATACATAGGCCCAGATTACGAGTCTGGCGGTCACTAGACCACAAGACTCACTGTGGTGGTCAGACTGCTGCCAATTCGGCAGTCCGAGGGGCATATTATGACCACGGCGGTGGTGCCGCGGTTGGACCACCAGCACTGCCAGGAACAGAGATCCCAGCAGTCTGGCGGTTGCGGAGGTCCTAATCCGCCAGGGCAGCAGCACTGCCCTGGGGATTACAACCTCATTCTCCGCCAGCAATTTCATGGCAGTAGCACCACCATGAAAAGGCTGGCAGAAAACGGATGCGAGGGTCCCCCTGACCAGCACCATCACAATGTTCACTGTCTGCTTTGCACCCTGCATCCTACAGTGTTGCCGCCAGCTCGATTACGAGTCGGAGACAATGCTTTAGGGTGTTTCCCACTAGGACAGCGGGCGGAAACTCAGGTTTCAGCCTGCTGACCTAGCAGGAAACTCTTAATAGGCCTTTCGGGGAGGAAGCCACTATGCGGGCAACTTAGCCATCGGACGTTCGGCGGACAGCCTAAACCGTCCGCCTAACTCACAGTAAGGCCCATAGTGCCATGCTTTGGCTTTTGAAAATTTGACTTGGCCTAGGGTGGCAAAAATCCTTGCTCTAGGTCTAGGCATAGGCCAGGCTGTCGAAATTGAATCATATGGAGGATCCTCACAGTTTCTCTAGCATCCCTACTGTGGCTTCCAGTGTTCCTGCGCCATCCTTACGTTTAAGGATCTCCAAGAGAACACTTTTTGTGCAACGCACTCTTGTGTATGATATGCATCCACCCACATTTGGCTTTCCGAGGCACTAACATGTCAGGAATTCCACCCCTTTCCCAACAGGCCAGTTTTCTTTTAGAGGCATTGCTCGTCAGTTGAGATTGGAGGCTGGAGTGAGCCGCAAGCATTCTGGCAATCACTACAGTGTGCCTAAATAAAACATGATGTGATAAGTAAGGGGTGAGAGATATAGGGATATTTGTAGGGTTGTGGAAGGTGGTAAGGGTGTTGGAGGAAAGCCAATCTAGTCAAGCATTGAGGCATCTGTGAGTTGTACAAAATGAGCTTGAGAAATTGAAACCAAAATCCAGGAAGACTTTAGCATTTCAGTGTGCCACTGCCACTCCTCTCTTGCAACAGCCAGTCTGCCTCTGTAATCGAGGGGATTATAGGGTGGTGGGGCACTGCCTTCATACAAGCCAAAATCAAGGTACTAAGTTATTCACACGGATTACCTTTCCAAAGGTGTGCACCCATCCTCCCAATAAAAGATAATTAAATCTTGGGTATCCCTTTTTTAGGGTTGAGCGCACAAGCCCTGTTGTAATCTCTCTTTGGGCTTTTAACCACCCCCATGTCACGCCTATCACTTTCATTGGTTCGTGGGCTTGCCTTTTAAAATCCACTTGATTTCATTAGTGAAAGGCATGCATACGTCATGCCTTTTCCGGTGTTTAGCCCTCCTCGAGCGCACTGGCCAACTACTGAAAACATACGAGGTTCCATGTTTTCAGCCTGGTTTCTGCACTACTTTATCTTTTTATTTTCCATGCAGCGCGATTGCGCTGGGTTTTACATAGTGCGATCGTGCTCATTTTTTTCTTTCAATTTATGTGGCAAAAAAAGTCCTGTAAGGAGTTTACAACGCTAATAGCTCTAACTTGAGCAAATGCGAGACCCGTTGCATTGCAAATGCTTGTTTAATATACCAACCACATAAGTGGTTCTGGCTAGGAGGAAGTCCCTTGAGAGGAGATTATCCTGGTGTTTTGGTAATCCTCGGTGCTGGGGAACACCCAGAATTCCATTCCTCTGCTGCCACAGTAGTGCAGGGAGGATCCCAGAGACTCTTCTGGGCCAGGTGGTCTTTGTCAGGCACTGTTTCCACTTGGCATCCAGGGTCTCCAGGTAAAACATAGCCACCAGAAGAAACTGGGACATCAGGCATGATAATGTCCCTGATCCCCTATAATCAAGGGTAATGTGGCGTTGAAAGGATGGAGTGGCCTGAGGGCGCAGCTGGCACCCACAACTAAATGAAGATTTGCGGTTAAGCACAAGGACTATATTTTCTGGGGTGCATATGCACCCCAGCATATGGGTTAATGACAGAAACTGTGCACATGTGTGGTCCTGGCAAAGAAGATTCCATTTCTCAGCGGTGTTTACACACCCCAGGGAAGGATAACCATGGCACCGTTCTAGTGCCTAGCTGGCTCCACTAGGCGCTGTTTCCATCAGTTTGTTAGGTTTGCCAGGCGCAACATCGACATCAGCAGTGCGAGATGTGCACCCCTATGCTGATGTCTCGCCCACTGCATTTTCCCTCTACTGTCTGTCTGGTCCTGTAATCAAAGGCGGTTATCACTGGAGGCTGTGAATACAGAACGGTGAGATGGTGGTTCTGTACCACCTTTTCACAAATAGAACTTTAGGGCTTTGTCACTTGTGGGTCTCTGGATCCAGTCACAGTGAGATAGCTGAGGAGGTTGAGCATCTGCTGTGGTGTACCTTGATGCAACCAGTTGGTTACACACCATACGTCATCCACCAGACAAAGAACCATTGCATCAATTCAAGAAAAAGATGGCATTTCAGAATTTCATGAAAGGTGCCACCATGTGACATGGGCCACTTCTTGTTTCATCGCCTGCCAACTGCACGGGCCAGTGCAGCAGCACATGATGTTCTTTAAATAAGTTGTATTGTGCCATACGTGCAGCTTGCCAGGACGTGAGTCCTTCTGCCTTTGTGAAGCTAAAATAGATTCCTGCCTGACAGCCAAGAAGCTTGGAACAGCACAGCAAAGGTACATGTGCCAGGAAAAAAGAACATCAGAGAGGCACCGAGTCCTGTTCTCTTGAGGTCAGACGTACGCTACCTCAAGGATCAGTCGACCACCTGCTGCTGGGAGCGCATGGGCTAGTCTGCTTGCTCTCCCAAGCCAAGTAGTACAGCTTGTACTTTGCCTTTCCACGAAGGAAGGTCATTATGGGCGAGCACAAAGCGCTCCGTCCATTCTGTAATCTCTCTTTGGGCTTTAAACCACGCCCATGCCACATCAGTCACTTACATTGGTTCGTGGGCTTGCCTTTTAAAATCCGCTTGCTTTCATTTGTGAAAGGTATGCATACGTCATATGTGTTTAGCCCACCTACACAGCACCGGTAAAGTACCAAAAACATACGAGGCTCGATGTTTTCAGCCTGGAGTCCGGACTACTTTATCTGTTTATTTTACAAGCAGCGCAATTGCGCTGCATTTTACATAGCGCGATCGCGCTGCGTTTTTTTGCTTTACAACACTAATAGCTCTAACGCAAACAAATGCGAGACCCGTTGCACTGAAAATGATTGTTTTTTTTTTTTTTATTAATCTTTGGTCTTGTCTTTTTAAAATGTGTCATCTATGCTTTTCATGCAGTCTGAGTTACTGATAATAAAGGTTTCTTTTCTCATTATTTTCAGCAATCCCGATCCACAGGCTTTTCACTTTTACCAACTTTTCAGAACCTTAAGTTGGTTAATGAGAGGACCACAGTCTCTGGACCATGTGTAACTTTCCTCTCTTTTCCTTGGCACCATCCGCACACATCACCTGCACCAGTTCACCAGGGTTTTTTTTTTTTTTTTTAAATAAAGCCATCCAAGTTTAGAAATAACTTCACCCCAAGAATTAACGTGTGAAGAGAGGCCTACAGATAAACTGTGCCAGGCTAAAGGTGGTGAGTCATTCTACCTTCATTTTCACGGATTTGGGGAACAAATTGGCAAGCATGATGACTGAGGTGTAGGGGCAACACTGGCCAGTGCCATGCATCAAGCAAGGAGGCTTTGCAGGGAAGTTTAGCTAAACTGAGATGTGGTCTAGGAAATGCCCTGTTGGCAGGATGTGTAAGGCACATCTTATAAATGGCTTCCCTATAAACCTTCTATTACTGATACCCTCCCCCCGATACTGTAGCATTAGGGCAGTCTAGACATTGTCCAACAAGCAGTGGAACCTACTTTGGTAACCAGGTCTCCATATCAAATACATATTTGTAAGCATTTCCTTGACTTGAATGGAACAATATCTAAGAAAACAGACTAGAATTGACGTACAGAATGAAGCAACAGAGGGCACACAGGAGACCACGTTGTATCTGTAAAAATCTCGTCAGAGGCAGCTTCTTGGTGTGGTGTCCCTGCCTCTGAAGGCCACTCCACTGTGGCCCTGACACTGACACAAGGTGCCTGCTATCCAGCTGGTTCCAGTGAGCCTGTGACAAACACATGGCGACTGGTCCAAGGATTATTAAATCGTTTTTTAGCACTAAAAAGAGGCAATTGCAGTTATTCATTGCATCAGCAAAACTTTATTTAAACTTCACACAACGAACACAATATCTTTAAATGCGCCTGTTACAAAAAAGAATGCAATAGTGCGGCCACAAGCCTACTCTGAAATTACACCAGGGTTTTGGTGGTCACTGCGGCTAACTTGTCCTTCAGCAAGAAACTAAGCTGAAGGAAACCTACTCTTTGGACAACCAAAATATCTGCTCCATTTGGGGGTGGGGTGTTTGAAGTCTTTGGCGTCAACATGTCCAAAGGAACGTCTTTGGAGAGTAGATACATTTTTGTAAAAATTCTGGTTACCTGTGGATTCATTTTGACCACCTGAGTATGAGATTGCAAGCAAATCGAGCATCTAGAAAATAGGATATTTATATCTCCCTGAATATGTCACAACGCCGAGTATTCACCAAAGCGCCCAATACTTTTCATCTCTGACCATCAGCTTTGCATTCAACCCCATTTCGCTATGTTCTTGTCCTAGTTCAGACCATTCTCAATCAATATCGTATATTCTATATCCGAATTTATACAGTATATTGCAATAATTATTTTGTATCAAAAGTACATGTTATAGGCTTGCACTGCGCATAAAATCGACAATGTGGGTATTTGCCCTTTAAAAATGTGACACTCGTTACCCACATGCAAGACTTTAAAAAATTGGTTCCGAATTTTTTTTTAAATGGCGATAATGTAGACAGTATGAATTGTGGGAGAACAAGGGCGAAGACGAGATAGGGCAAAAGCTCTCCTCATGTCGAATTAAAAAACATATTGAGTTATTTATAGAGTACTGCACCTGGAAGGGTGAAATTGGAGGTGGGGATGGTGCAACCTCCCATTTTTTTATTTTTCTAAAATAGGCAAAAATAAAAGAATATGTGCAAATTCATGTGCAAATTGAGCAGAAACGCAGATTGTGTGGTGCTTGGTAGGTCCCAGGGCCCATGTCACAGGTAGGGTGCACTGTCGTTGTTTGCGCTCACTCCCACAGTGCCCCTGGGGTACTTGGTGTAATACAGCATCTCTCACAGTGCCCCTGGGGTACTTGGTGTAATACAGCATCTCCCACAGTGCCCCTGGGGTACTTGGTGTAATACAGCATCTCCCACAGTGCCCCTGGGGTACTTGGTGTAATACAGCATCTCTCACAGTGCCCCTGGGGTACTTGGTGTAATACAGCATCTCTCACAGTGCCCCTGGGGTACTTGGTGTAATACAGCATCTCCCACAGTGCCCCTGGGGTACTTGGTGTAATGCATCCTCAGGTGCGCAGTTCACATCCCATTCCGAGTCTCAGCCCTTGGAATGAGGATTACGCAGTTTGCTCCTGTTTCCTCTCGATTGAGGCTCACAAAATGGCAATTCGTGCTGTTTGCTTGCCTCATTTACCTCACATTTGACCTGGTGAAATTCAGATGGGCAAGTGTGTCCAATGTTTGCACAGGTTGCAGTCCCTTTTCGTGAACTGAAAACTACAGGAACAGGATTCGCGGTTTTTTTGGTGACACCACGGTGGTCCGTGGCCTTGCAAAGGAATCGGACCTTTGCTCTGGTCACAGAATTTCTCGGCAGTATCGCTATAACACACTTTATCCCATATATTGCAATTATTATTGTTCCTTGGCAGGTTACCTGTGAAGCTGCTGTAAAATGCCTGTTGACTAGGCAGTCGGTATATATATCCATCTTCTACGGGTGATAGCCATTAGGTAGATATAGTTAAGACCAACTTTAGCCACAGACAAAGCGTTTCTGTTTTGCTAATATCTTTAGGCCATTTGACGAATCTAGAAGAAATTTTCAAAAGTTGTGTTCTGGTTACTTTAGCTGCTGTCTGGAACTTTGTGTAGTGATTGGTGAAGCCGGGGCTGAGAAAAAGGGAGTGGTCCCAAAACACTTCCCCCCCATGCAATGTGTATGGCGATTTTGCAATTTTTAGACAAAGCTACAGCCTGAACCGCTTAATGCAATTAAACCAAATTTGGCACAAAGATAGATCATGGTCCAGGGGTGGCTCATTCGCTATGGCGAAGGAGCGTCGCCCCACTGGCGGTGCCAGAAGCAGAAAAATAACACAATAGTTTATCGTTTTATTTTTCTGCTTCTAGCACAGCAGTGCAGGGAGGGGTGGGGCTGGGCCACAGGAGGTGGGTGGATGAGAGAGTCCACTAGGGCACATGTGTGTTTGGCCGGCCATCTGAGGCCGGCCAAACACACTTAGGTTTCTCCAACCCGGCTGCATACACAGCTGGGCTGGAAAAACTGCCCAGACCCCAGGCTTGTGTCTGAGCTGCAGTGACTGCCGCTCAGACCAATCCGGACGCTGCTTACATGCTTTGTATAGCATGTAAGCAGCACCAGGATTGCTGGGACACCAGAACAGGCAAGGAGGATGAGCGAGGCGGCAGGCGAGGAAGGTAGCGATAGAAAGAGGTAAGTCTTTTTATTAATTATTTGTTATTCCTTCCCAACCCCCAACCCCCTTTGAGATTTGCGGTGCCCAGCGCTGTCTTGGTCTAGAAAGAACCTTCTTCATAATTTGGTGTAAATCTGTTCAGTAGTTTCAGAGTAGTTAAAGGAAATAAACTATAGACATCTAGGGATGTGGATCCTTTGCTGATCCACCTGCAGAGGATCCACGGATCCGGTGTAAAGCAAGGCCCTGATTGGCTGGCCGCAACCTGAAAGGAAAGTTCCAGCTGCCATTTTTTTTGTCGCTAGGACCGGGGAGGGAAAAATAAAGCGTGAAAACGCGCAAGGGGTAAGGATACAGGTATCATAATCCCAAAGGACAGATGGATGGGCAAGACATTGACCAATTATTTATTTTTTGGGGCCAATCCGCGGATCCACTGCAGACGCAGCGGTGGTTGTAGTAACATATGGTAATTATGTTGTTAATATTTTATATAAAGCAAAAATTCTAATTCACTGAAAAAACAAATGTTACAGGGGCTTTATAGTTATGTTGACATTTTACCCACACAAAACCATAGAAATTCAGCAGTTAAAGTTATACTTCTACTTATGTGAAGAAACTAAAACACATGCTGAAAAATTAACTTTAGGCCACCAGTTATAGTTTCTTAACCTAAGCAAAACTATAATTATAACCATAACTGCTGAATTTCTGTGGTTTTGTGTGGGTAAAACGTCAATAACATCCTTGTAACTGTTGTTTTTCAGTGAATATATATAAATATACACATACACACACACACTTACACTTTTTTCTAATTTTCTGGCTCAACGCCCGACTGTTTGTTTGCTACCTGCCTTTGATTGTATAAATAGCTCTGAACGCATAAGCAAACACCCTCTCCGTTGCACGAACCCTGGTGTGTCTGCTTGCATCAGATAACCAGTAGCCTTATTGCATGAGCACGACCTGTGGTCCAGAGGCCACTTCCTCTTTCCAGTGGCTTTCGCATGACAAACCACTGAGTCCTCACTGAGAGGTCACGAACATCCCGAGGCCTACCTTCTTCAGGGCTCAGACGCTTCCTGCTGTACTGAAGAAAACCTGCAAGCTGAGTCCTCACAGAGAGGTCACGAACATCACGAGGCCTACCTTCTTCAGGGCTCAGACGCTTTCTGCTGTACTGAAGAAAACCTGCAAGCTGAGTCCTCACTGAGAGGTCACGAACATCACAAGGCCTACCTTCTTCAGATCTCGGACACTTCCTGAACATCCCGAGGCCTACCTTCTTCAGGGCTCAGACACTTCCTGAACATCCAGAGGCCTACCTTCTTCAGGGCTCAGACACTTCCTGAACATCCCGAGGCCTACCTTCTTCAGGGCTCAGACGCTTCCTGCTGTACTGAAGAAAACCTGCAAGCGGAGTCCTCACAGAGAGGTCACGAACATCCCGAGGCCTACCTTCTTCAGGGCTCAGACGCTTTCTGCTGTACTGAAGAAAACCTGCAAGCTGTGTCCTCACTGAGAGGTCACGAACATCACGAGGCCTACCTTCTTCAGGGCTCAGACGCTTTCTGCTGTACTGAAGAAAACCTGCAAGCTGAGTCCTCACTGAGAGGTCACGAACATCACAAGGCCTACCTTCTTCAGATCTCAGACACTTCCTGAACATCCCGAGGCCTACCTTCTTCAGGGCTCAGACACTTCCTGAACATCCAGAGGCCTACCTTCTTCAGGGCTCAGACACTTCCTGAACATCCCGAGGCCTACCTTCTTCAGGGCTCAGACGCTTCCTGCTGTACTGAAGAAAACCTGCAAGCTGAGTCCTCACAGAGAGGTCACGAACATCCAGAGGCCTACCTTCTTCAGGGCTCAGACGCTTCCTGCTGTACTGAAGAAAACCTGCAAGCTGTGTCCTCACTGAGAGGTCACAAACATCACGAGGCCTACCTTCTTCAGGGCTCAGACGCTTTCTGCTCTACTGAAGAAAACCTGCAAGCTGAGTCCTCACTGAGAGGTCACGAACATCAAGAGGCCTACCTTCTTCAGATCTCAGACACTTCCTGAACATCCCGAGGCCTACCTTCTTCAGGGCTCAGACGCTTTCTGCTGTACTGAAGAAAACCTGCAAGCTGAGTCCTCACTGAGAGGTCACGAACATCACGAGGCCTACCTTCTTCAGATCTCAGACACTTCCTGAACATTCCGAGGCCTACCTTCTTCAGGGCTCAGACACTTCCTGAACATCCCGAGGCCTACCTTCTTCAGGGCTCAGACGCTTCCTGCTGTACTGAAGAAAACCTGCAAGCTGAGTCCTCACTGAGAGGTCACGAACATCACGAGGCCTACCTTCTTCAGATCTCAGACACTTCCTGAACATTCCGAGGCCTACCTTCTTCAGGGCTCAGACACTTCCTGAACATCCCGAGGCCTACCTTCTTCAGGGCTCAGACACTTCCTGAACATCCTGAGGCCTAACTTCTTCAGGGCTCAGACACTTCCTGTTGCTCTGAAGAAGGACTGCAAGCTTAGTCCTCACAAACATCCCAAGGCCTACCTTCTTCAGGGCTCAGACTTTCCTGCTGCTCTGAAGAAGGACTGCAAGCTGAGTCCTCATTGAGAGGTCACGAACATCTCGAGGCCTACCTTCTTCAGGGCTCATACGCTTTCTGCTGCTCCGAAGAAATCCTGCAAGAGGCCTACCTTCTTCAGGGCTCAGAAGCTTCTTGCTGCACTGAAGAAGGCCTGCAAGCTCAGTCCTTACTGAGAGGTCACGAACATCTGGAGGCCTACCTTCTTCAGGGCTCAGATGCGTCCCGCTGCTCTGAAGAAGGCCTGCAAGACCCAGCGCTATATTGACTGCGACTAGTGGGGCAAAGGTTGCGCAGAACTCAAGCAGGTGGTTCACTTCCTCCTCCCTGGCCTCGTTTGATCTTCGAAGTTACAAGGGCATGTCGACCTGTTCTTCCACATTTATGCCTGCAACGTGTTTCTCCAAGAGGTCTAATATTGCATTTACTGAAGGTGGGTGGATAGGACATAACATCGCAAAAACGTATCTGCGTGGTGTGTGCAGTGTCAGTTCTACAATAAGGCGATTCTAGGCACTGGCCTAGGGCGCCAGCAGCAGAGGTGCAAGTGGCTCTCTTGTGTGGGGTGGCACAAATCCTTGCACTGTCACTGGGGGTACACCTTATACTCACCCAGCCCCTCACTCGTTGAATTCAGGATTGTGTACATTAAAAGAAACTGTATTTGTTCTACCACTTTACTGGCAAGCCACCTGCTGCTGAGAGCTGTTTGCCACCTACAGCCAATGCGCTTGAATTTTGGTGGGGTTGATTCAGCCTTTTGTACTTCAGAGGTCGATAAAAATAGCATTGTTCACCGGGGTAATAATAAGAATAACATCAGTTCACAGTGCTTTAAAGCTGCAGTGCCCTGAGTGCCACGTGGCACTGATAGCACATATGAACTTGTAGGCCCATGCTCATAATAGGAGAAAAAGAACTACAAATCCCAGGATGCAAAGCAGTGAATAAAAAAGCTGTTTGGCGGCATTACTGTAAACCTGTGGCAATACAGAAAAGATGCATTTGTGAACGTGGAATGATGTAATTGACCTCCTTTCGCAATGCCTGTAGATGAAGGATGAAAGGCTGAGCCCGCGCTGTTTTGCGCCAATGCCATGCCACACTCAGAGGCTTGGCGTGCTCAGACGTGAGGACGCAGCGGCTGAGGCGGTGGCCTTGAAACCTCGAGGCAGATAAGCTTCTCTGCTTACAAACTTGCCTCGTCTGCAAAATTAAAAGGTAGTTTTTTATAAGCAGTCCCATTCTGCGGTTAATGTGTTTGTGAGCGCTCCCAGTGCTGCAGCGTACGTAATCTGAAACGCAGGGATATGACAACGTGTCCAATAAGTGGGGGAAATAATTTTGTTTTGTTCTTGGTGAAGCAACATTTTCTAGCAAGTTTCAGCTTTTATCTCCCTCGCTCATGCAGGCCTTCTGTGTCCCTGCTTGTTGGGAACTGGTCTGTCATTGTGTCCCAAGTGCTTAAAATCCACATGACCTGGAATTTAGGTGATTCCATTGATCCCCCAAATCTAACTTTTGGAGAGAGGAACCCTGGGCCCCTAGCCACGTGCCCCTGCCCTCAGGCCTTGGCAGTGCAGTGAAGGGATACAAGATGGGCCCTCTGGATGGTCAGCTGACAGGTCATTGCGGCCACTCCCACTGCTTGGATTCTTTGGAGGATGGAAGGCAGAGGTCTGTCTCGCTTACCTGTCCCCAGGCGCCTGCTGCCTTACCGTGGTGGCCTCAGGATGGAGTACGCACTGGATTATATTGCAGGTATACCTATACTTCTCCGTACCTTTAGTGAGACGCTTTTTGTGGCCAAGTAACAAACAACAAAGTGTTGGAAGG
Organism: Pleurodeles waltl; assembly: GCF_031143425.1. Classification (NCBI taxonomy): domain Eukaryota; kingdom Metazoa; phylum Chordata; class Amphibia; order Caudata; family Salamandridae; genus Pleurodeles; species Pleurodeles waltl. The sequence continues at coordinate 933,225,668 of NC_090450.1, read as the reverse complement.
AATGCTTGCATTACTCTTAGCCACTGTTGATCAATAAAGGCTGTGTGGAAGACCAGTGCCACTCTAGACAGAGATCTGCCATACGCAAATCAGTCTTGGTCTTGCTCCAGTGGAACACTGCAGCCCAAACTGCCAGGCCACGTCCCTGCCAGGCAGAAACCCCAGCAACCAAGATAGGATGCGACCTACTTAGGTCTCACATCGAAGTAAAGCTTGATTCCTCTGGCACAGTGAGCATGGGACACATTTCTGGCCATACCTCTCTCACTCAAGACCTCTATGGAAACAAACAACAAATTGTTGGAAGGAATGCTTGAATTACTCTCACCCACTGGCGCTTGCTTGCATTCTAGACTATTGTTTGTTGGCCCACTAGGCCACTCTAGACAGAGACCCACCGTATGACGATCACTCTTGGTCTAGTTTTCTTCAGTGGACAAGTAGAACACTAAGTTGTTATGCGTGGTAGGGAGAATGCGTGGCGATGCTCGTGAGTTTTGAAGAGGTGCTTCAATCATATCACATAGTGGGCACTTTCCCCTATGTCATCTAGCACATACAGAGGTTTGGGTCAACGACAGTGCAGCTGTTTTTGCACCTTCGGCATCATGCCCTTCTTACGCCAGGTTTGAGAACCCCACATTGTCACATAGTAGAAGAGATGGCTCTGCTAATGGAAAAGCACCCCCCCCCCCCAATATGGGGGGAGCGCATCCCCTTAGAGATCGGGGCCACCGGGGGCCGACCCTCCGCGCTAGTTGTGCATTAGGCTGGCTTTGGCATTTCTGGCCTCACGCCTCGTGAGGTGTGAGGCCGGAAATGCCTAAGAGAGAAATACGTTGGGGCTACAATAGCTGATCCGGCTAGAACCGCCGTGTGCCAGTGAGGGGCTACATTAGCGCCCCCCACCAGAATGGCTCGGCCTTAGTGCAGCGCGGCGGGAAACGGCTGGACGGAGCGTCGTCGTCCCACCCACCCTCTCCCTCTTTCTTGGGTTGAAGAAGAGGTACTAAAGTAACTTGAAACAACAGACGGGTCCTGAAGGCTGGGGCCCCGGGAGAACACCAGAGATAGGATCCTGAAGTTCTGGACCAACCTGCGGATGTACACACCAGATTAAGGGGTAGGGGGCCCAGATCACTGGGGTGGGCACGGGCTCCTGCCCCTGGCCGCCCCGTCACATCCCTTAGTAGATTGGCGTTTGGAGAGGGGGCGGAACCATGATGCGTGTGGGCAAGAAACTGTGAAGTCAGGGGAGCCGCCCCCCCCTACGGATACAGGTGGTGGACAGTTCACCCCTGTGGGGCAAGGGAGGTCCAGGACAGGAAGGGATCCGGTCACTATGATTTATGGTTACATAATTTGTAAATATGCTTTGAAGTTCTCTTGAAGTGATTTATGCTAGAAATGTGAGTTATTAATTTTACATTGAAATGTTTAATAAAATCTTCTTCCAACGAAAGACAAATTTGTCGGACTGTGTGTGGCCGGTGTTGGGGGAGGGCCTGCTGGCGGTCTCCGGGTTCTAAGGCCACCTGCATGGGACGCTATGCTGGAAATGTGGGCGATGCCTTTAAATCTGGCACCTCTACGGCAGGTAGTCACCTGTCCCCTTAAAGCCCCCATAACCACGCTTGCCCCAACATGTCCACTTCACATGACATAGCCCAGTCCAGTTCTCTTTTTGGGTTAGGGGTCGTAAGACCCCCAGCCGTATTTATTATACACATTGACAACACAACATTTTAAACATTGTTGCACAGTAACCCACAATAATTACATCTTGGTTACAGAATTGAGACCTAGCCTTATCAGAGACGCTAGTGCATGGGAGTTACCTAACCATAACTAAGGTTTGTTTCAGTGCAACCAAGAAAAAACAACCACTCCGAGTGAGATCAAGCTTGCGCGGCTCCCAGTACACCTGCGGGCTGTGCAGGGACTGCGGTGCAGAGTTGCTTCAGTGCAAAGCATGCCGATGATGCAGTGTGGAGGGGGGAAATGGGAAGGACTCCAGAGGATGCATGACAAGCAGCAAGCGGGAAACTGAGACCCGCCCACTGCCACATGATGCTCTTTAAGGCGCAAGGCCGACCTCTGGCTGGCCCGCAATCCTGCAGTGCCTTGCTCCGGGACCCGGGTTCGGGCCCCGGTCTCCACCATAAATGAGGCTCCCCCGATTTGGGGGAGCCTCTATAATTATTGAGACAGATTGGGGATCCAGCCAGCCCCAGTGAGATTTGTGGACCTGGTCTCGGTGCAATCGTCCAACACTGGAACATGTTCAGCACCTGCAGGGCAGCAACATGTGGGGGGTGAGGTCTGCACCTTATTTTAAGCTCCAGCTGGGCGCATCCCGTCCGGAACAGGCTGGTGCTCAACTCCGTGTTGCCATTGCCATCGAGGAAACAAAGGCTTGCTGTCACTTCACAAGTGCTCAAGAGGTGAACTCTGATTTCGAGACGGGTTTTTTTTTTTTTTTTTTTTACTTTTCAGAGCTTTGTAGGCAAGGAATGCACATACAATGTAAGAATGTCAGATGTGTTTGAATATACGAATAATCACACCTATAGTAATTTTCATAGCAGTTATAATAAGAATTTATTACTACCCAAAGGAATCATTTTTGGTAACCTTCGCATAACTAATGAAAGATTATGGAAAAAGAACAGTAAGTTTGTAAACTTTAGCCTTGCAGTATGCATAAAAGTATTTGCGGGCGGTTCACAATTGATTATGTCCATCAAGCTAGATTAGAAAGAATTGTAACTTGTTTCCCACAGGAAACACCGGTATATGCCACAGCAGTGATCCACTGAGCATCCACATAAGATGCCTACCTGCGACCTGCATGTTACACCCCGTGCTTTGCAGCCAGCACATTAACATTTAGGTAAGGCACATTGATACCCCCTGCAGATGTGATGAACCCTTGCTCCATGTGTACAGGCCCAGGCTGACTGGGGTACCCCGAAGGATGGGGCCCTCTGCATGGCAGGGGCTTCAGTGGCCTATGTTATGCCCCTGCAAATTAACCCTTCAAATATTTCAGGAGGGGTCAACCCCCTTACTAGACTAACACAGAGCATTACTACAATGATACCAGCGACCTTGCTGGGAAAGCGAAGATCTCTGCTGCAGGTGCCTTAACCCAAGAAGAAATGCTAAGCCTGTTTGTAATCAGTTAAGTAATCTATACTATCACCTTTGACCTTGTGGCCCATTTCTTTGGAAACAAGCATTTTATCCACTTTTCTCCCACTCCATTACTAGTGCCAAGACACCAGTCTAGGTTACAAAATATAACATTTAGGGGGTTATTCTAACTTTGGAGGAGTGTTAATCCGTCCCAAAAGTGACGGTAAAGTGACGGATATACCACCAGCCGTATTACGAGTTCCATAGGATATAATGGACTCGTAATACGGCTGGTGGTAAATCCGTCACTTTTCCGTCACTTTTGGGACGGATTAACACCTCCTCCAAAGTTAGAATAACCCCCTTAATGTCTAAAATATTATTATTAAAAGATACCAGCACGCAAACACAAAGACATGGTTACATTAGCTATGACTTTAATCCCAAACTGCATAAACAGAGTAAAAAATCACGACGAATTAATGTTAAACCTACGCCAAACTCTCTCTCAAAACCCTGAACTTCACTTTAATGCCAGTTTTTTTAGCCTAATTCTGGCCCCAACCCTTATGGCTCACCCCACCCTAAACCTGAGCGGCATGCTAACCCAGAGCCCCGCAGGCAAGCTTAACGCTCGCTTACTTTTAAAACGTTTGTTAAAGAAGGCCTTGACATATTTTCAAATGAAGTATATTGAAAAATTAAATAATTTCAAGTTTAAATTTTTTGTGTTTTCTAGTTTCAGTGTTGCTGCTTTATCTTTTGTGACTGGACACAATTGCCCTCCCATGCCACTGCCAGGGTGAAATGGGCTCAGAAAAGTTTCATTATCATATCATCAAGGGCATTGGCCATGCTTAGTTTAATCTGTCACCCGCCTACAGGCACAACATTGTTTTTTTCTTGTACCCTTCTTTTCTGCAACTCCTCCCAACTTCTGTAACACCTCTACCATGTCTACTATCTTCTCTGTGGCATTCTTCCTTTTGGTGCTCAAAAGGACCTTCTTCCCCTGGTCCTCTCCATCCCAGCCCCCTTCTATAGAGCATAACAAGGGTTTGTCCTCGGCCTCTTATTTTCTGAACACCCTCTTCCCCTTTGGGGCACCGCAAGGATCTTTCCTTGCCCCCTTATTTTCTCTAAACTTCTTTCCGACTTTTGAGGAAATGTCCTTGGCCCCTTATTTTCCGCAGTCTTCTCTTTTAGGCACAGCGGGCATCTTTCTTTGGGTCCTGAATCGTACCTTTCCCCTCTTAGCCTATTATGGGATGTCACAAGGATCTTCTGTTGGCCCCATATTTTCTCGAAACTCTCTCACATTAGAGGGGGATCACAATGATATATCATTGGCATCTCATTTTCTCTAGCCACCCCTCCCCCCCCCAAGCGGCATCACAATGGTCTTTTCCTAACCCCTCCCATTTCTAATATATTCCCCTCCCACAGGGCACCACATGTGTGCGTCTCTTGGCACCCCCTTTTATTTGAACTCTGCCATGTGGGCCATCAGAGGGCCTGCCAACTCCCTTTTCTCTTTCTAAAATAATTCCCTTTCCACTGTTATTTCTCTTCTCAGGTAGTCCGCTCTTGTCTACATTGACGGTCTGCCTTTTCTCTGCTTCTTTTGTGGTGTTCTTAAGAATCACAGACATCTGTGTTCACCCTCCTCCTAATCTGTCTTCTGTCATGGGATACTTCCTCCTCCTCAAAGATCTACACAGCTTCTTCCCTCCCCACCCGGTGCTGTAGCTCTTGATCTGGTTCTCATCTGGCACAAAGGTCTTGACACATCTACCGAGAGCACCATATCCCTCGCTGGAGCAAGTGCAGTTTAAGGACTCCGAGCAGCTGTACTGACAATATTGAACTTTTGAGAATCAGTCATAATGACAGCCAAGTGACATAAACCCCCCCAAACAGATGGGATAATAGGGACTGCCGGTCAGGACATCTGCATAGGTCTGTGCATAGCCTCCAGGTCAAAATGCAAGATCTCAGGAATGCACTCGGGTCAGTTGTGATGAGTGTAGGGTTGGGGGAAGCAACATACGAGCTGGATGGTGAGCAAGCAACATGGAGTGTGGGAGAGTCGGAGGAGGGGGGGTGAAGGGAGAAACGGAACAAGTGAGAGATGGGCAGAGAGCAAGAAAACACATTCTTCCGCAAAGCGCTAAAAGCAATGGGAAAAAACACAAGAGGAAGGAAACCCAATAAAAATAAAGCGAATGAGATTGACAAGTAAGCCAACCAGTGTTAAGCAGTGGGCTGACCCAAACTCCTCTGTAAGTGCTGGTATTGTCCATAACAAGGATTTTGGCACCAAACAGCTGCGGCTGTCAGATGTGTCTGTACGCAAGACCTAACGAAGGAAAGACACAACAGATGGTGAAGGATCTTGGGAGGGCTTTGGAGTAGGGCAGTGAATATGCAAAACATTTGTATTTTAAATACATGTATCTGTGAAGTTATTGCTTAGGTAAACACGTTCAGCAAGTAATTATTGTTGATTTTTTTTACATTGCAGTTTTTCAGTGAAAATATATGCCACTGTTTAACCGTGAGAGCTATGTGGGTTTCTGGGATTGTCAAATGTGTGCTCCTGAAAGTTCAAGCTCAGGCAGCTGGAAAAATAATCAAAATGATCATAGCTGTACGGAAGGAAAGCACTTTTTTGTGGAAGCACAAAACTTCTGCCCAATAAAAACATGTACTCTTGGCTCCCAACATGTGAGTGGGGCCAATACCTCTCTCTTGCGATGCTCACATAAGTGTCTGGTGACAACTACGCTGTCAAGCCAGACTATAACAATACTTTGGAAATGGAACAGTAGATATGGTAAAGTGCTGCAGTTTCCATTGGTCTAGTGAGGAATGACCATACCTTTTGTTAAGAAATATATGAACCTGTTATCTGAAAAGTATACAAAAGGAAGTGAAAATACCTAAAGTGATGTTCCAAATATCCAAATGTCTCCAAATGCAAGTGTCCTGTGGCCCGCCGATGAAAGCAATTGTAGTGAACGCAGTAACAAAAACATACTATGCGGACACACAGAAAAGCTTTGTTTTATGATCTTTGTGGTGGAGGTTGAACTGTAACCAGTTGTTCGAAGATGTTTTTTTTACTCTGGCTGTTCTGCCTTGGAGCTTTCTCACGGCTTATTCTACCATCCTTTTTGGATCATTAAATCACTCAGTCAAAGGGATAAGCAAATGATGTTAATCTTAATTGACTGAAATCATGAGCAATAAGTCCAACTGGAATATATTAATTTGATTTATCGCAAAGTATGCAAAATGACATTACCAGAAAACAAAAGTCAATAGTGAGAAAGATCCCCATTCTTGGAAACAGTCAGAATTCCCAGAAAGTTGCAGTGTGAGTAGCTTCAACTGGTAATAAACAAAGTAGAGAAAGTCTCAGACTCCATTGCCTAGCACTAGTTAATTGCAAGGATAACGTGTGCCTTGGCCACTTTCCACACAGCATTGTTTGGAATTCAGAATGTCCTCTAGATATGAGATGTCTCTATTTTTTTTTGTAGTAGCTTTTGGCTGAAAGTAACCTTCTCTTCATTTCTGTTTACTTGCAGATGCCAAACAGTGCGCAAAGCAGCTGAATCATGAATCAGATTGCTGGGATTGCAACGCTCCTCGCCAATATTTAGAAGAAGGAAACGCCTAACTGCAGCGGTCGCCACCATGTCTGGTTCTACGCAGCCCGCCACGCAGAGCCGGCGCGCCACAGAGACGCGTTACCCTCCTCATGCCATGTCATACCCAATCCAGTTACCTCGATCACATGCGGTAAGCATCACCTACTCGGTAAATGTAATTGCACATTTGGGCACTCTGGCCCATAGAGAAGTGTTGGCTCTTGTTAACAGAAACACTTGGTATAATCTTCCTCACTCTCCCAGAAACAAATCTATTTGCATTAAATTTTAATATTGTTACCCTCCAAAGCCACATGATCTCATCCTCCTTGGAATTACCCTCAACAAGCACTACCTCTGTGCTACAAGGTGCCTTTTAGAAGTTTCTTCCTCCTTACCCTTGGTGGGTAACTTCCTCAAAGTCAGTTCAGCATTGAAGACTTCTCTCTTCGACAAGCCTATGGTCGGCTCCTCTATTGACAGTCAGACTGTGTGCTTCTATTAACCCTAACCTAATTTCCATACTAATTGTTTTTGTTACACCGCTCTTTAAAGTGGTTTGAAGCGGTCTCCAGGCTCACCAGCGCGATACTGACACCATTAATAAAATCAAGTAAGTCCACCTACCCACAGTGCTTTAAATGGGCAGGGACTGTCCTGTACTGAGTACCTGACCTTCTGCATTTACCATTTAAAGCCCTGCCTACCCAGACCTGTATGCTATGACCTTGCCCTAGTGGGAAGGTCATAGCAGGGAAGCCTCTGTCTGACCCTCGCAGTATTACCCTAGCTCAGAGCTCTTCCATTAAACTTTCTCCTCCTAATACAGCCCCCTACAAGACAGACCACCCTAGCTGCCTGTAAGGCAGTCAGGGTGTTATTTTCATGAATCTGTTCAACTTGGTCTTGCACTTCTTCGGAATCCACAAAGTTTGACGCATTCTCCAGCTGAGTTTGCTGATCTCTGGCTGTGAAATTAGTTGGCGTTTAAATCAGAGTTGTAAAAGCTGATAGATGTGTCCCAGGTGGGAACTAAAGTTCCTGGAGGCTGCTGGATAATGAACGCAGGAGGAGGTGGAGGCCGGTGTGACTCATACGTTGCTCATCAGTTGGCTCGCAAAGCATTCTGGGACAATAATGATGGAATAATTACATCTTGAACAAAATGCCACTGTGGCTTCCCCAGGTCTACCTACCTTTCTTGGGCACTTCTCTGGCCTTCTAGCACATCCATACATGGCAACATTTTAGAAGAGAAAAGTAGGAGATTAAAAAAAATAATAATAATAATCGACAGAATGTATTTCCCCCATAGACTTCTATTGAGGCCTGAATCGTGTCTATTGTCATGTATGGGACTTGCAAGTGTGCTGCTGCAGGATGGATATCAGAAATGCAAATATAGTTTTTTTTTCTTACCTGCCAGGAGTACAAAGAAAGCGCTATGGCAGGCAGAGGAAGAGAGTGGCAGAAATGCTGTGCACTGGCTTGCAGGAGGAGCACGTTATTGGCAGTACATACTGCAACGGACACAAGACCAGTCCCTGTCGGCAGAAGCCCACTGAGGAATCGGGGTTTTTGTATGCAGGAACTGGAAGGCAGGAGACCTGCATTGAAATTGCTCGTCTCCTGCCTGAATTTGAAGGGTTGGCATACTCGCACATCTCCCAACATCACTAAAAACACGTCTGACACAAATATAGGTGTATGCCTTGCGGGCTGCACCCCCTGAAACCCAGTAAGGCAAGGGCAGTCAAAGTACACTGTCACCCTGACGGAGTAAATTCCTATTCGCCAAACTATAAATCAGACCATGGATCGTGCCTCACTAGAATTATATATACACATAGTCGCCACTGGGTATTTGTCGTTAGGACCGTGTTTCCATAGGAAAAGCATTTTTTGTGTTGCTAATAGCTTTGGCGCCATTTGATGAATCTCCATGGAACCTAGGAGGTTTTGGAGTGATCTGTCAAGCGGTGGGCCGATAGAAAAGGGGGCTTCCAATACACGTTTTTCCCATTCATATTTCCATAGAAACTTTCGACACAGCTACAGCCCAAACCACTGAACGGATTTACACCAGATTTGGCAGAAAACTAGATCATGGTCCAGAAAGAGTGCTTTATGTGATTTGGTGTAAATCCGTTCAGTAGTTTTTGAGCAATTAATGCTCAAAAACATTGTATATCTAGGGACACTGAACCAACAGATCTCTTGCTGAGATTTAATTGGCTGCCACAACCTCAACCAGGAAGAGGTGGCAGCCATCTTAACACTGTGCTCACCCCATATCCAAGCCTCAAAGAGGTCCCAAGCACCCCATCCCCAGGGGACCCTAACACGTTTTAAAAAGGGAGGGGTCTACATGCCCCCCCCCTCCCTGAGTGATTAATGGCCTCTGGGATCCTTTCTCCCGGGGCCGGCTCACATGCTGTGTCCTGGGAAGCCCACCCTGGAATAAAGCGGTTTTTCTGACTGCACTGATACGGGCAGGGAAACCTGTGTGTGCTCCTGCTTGGAAGGAGCTTTATTTCATCTCCCACCATGCAGGATCAAACACAAAGTCTGCTCCCAGCCGGTGGGAACTTACAGAATGCTCCCACTGGCTAGAAGCAGACTTGAGATCTGCTTCCCTGCCTGCAAGGATGTGGGCAGGGAAACAAATCAAGCGATTGCTCTGCCTGGAGGGAACAGCATAAATAGCTGCTCCCCGCAAGTGGGAGTAATGCCGGCTCCTGACATGTGGGGAGGAGGCTGGGGGCACAGGGACCTTGGGGCTCCCTCAGCAGCTCACGAGTGTATGGTGGGTGCACTGGGTGCCAACTTTAAGTAATGTGAGGCCTAGGGGATGGGATCCCCAGGGCCTATAGTGGCTGCGGGACAGGGGCCTGCATGGCCCTCCTCCCCTTTATGTGAGAGTGGCCTGTGGGGAATGGGGTCCCAAGGGCCTAACCCTTGGAGCAGTGGGCTTCATGGCCCCCTCCTCTTTAATTAAAATAAGTTACTGGAGGATGGGGTCCCCAGGGCCTAATAAGGCTCTGGGAAGGTGGTCATGTGACCCCCCCTCCGCTTTATAATAAATAGGGCCTAAAGAGGCGTGAGGAGGGGGCCACATGCCCCCCTTTACTGAGATCAGTGGGCCTGGGGGCTGAGGTCCCCAGGGCCTAACAAGGATCAGAGAGGGGGGTGGGGGAGTGCGGCTCCCTTGCCCTCCATTAAAATAAGTGGCACAGGCAGATGGTGTCTTCAGGGCCTAACGAGCCTCTGGGAGGGAAGGCCGCCTAGCCCTCCTCCCCTTTATTTTTTAGCAAAGGGCCTGGGGTCCCCAGGGCCTAACATGGCTTCTGAGGGGGACTCCTGGCTCTCCTCAACTTTAAAGTAAATAAGCCCCTGGGGGACAGGGTCCCCAGGGCCTAATAAGGTCAGGGAATAGGGGCATGCAGGCCCCTCCCCTTTAAAATCTATATGCTTCTGGGTGATGGGGACCAGGGCCATAATAGGTTTGTGAAAGGGGGGGCCATACGGTCATGCCTCTTCGTTAAGAAAAAAAAAGTCCCTGGGGGATGGGGCCCCCAGGGCCTGGCCTGTCCCCCTGCCCTGCACAACCAAAGGCCCTGCGTAGTGTGGGTTGCCTTTAGCCGTGCATGGTGCGGTGTTGGATTTACAAATGGTAATTAAATATTATTTTACCTTAAAATAAAATAAAAAACTAGAAACTTACTGAAAAACCAAAGGTTAAAGTAATGTTATAGTTAGGTGTGATTAAAAAAAAAAAAAACCTCAGAAATTCACACCCAAAAAAAAGTTTCAAGTAACGTTATTGTTAGGTGAATTTGTCAGTGACAACAGGGACAACATTAACATTTTGAACTAAAAAAAAAAACTCAAAATTCATCAGTATAGTTAGCAGAGCCAAATATAACTTGTGCCCCCACTGCTTATAATCTCACATGACATGTGCTATGACATCACTAATGACATCTCAAATTATATAATTGAGGACATCCCCAATTACATCATTCACAACACCATCCAATGAGTGTGTTAGTTTGTTTTATAGTTTAATACGTACCATATTACTTATTTACCTAATTTTGTACAGTTTGTGTCGAGCTAATTGGTGTGTGTACAAAACGCCTGTGCTCCCAATGCACCATAGGTGTGAAGAGATATTGAACACATTATAAATCTTTGTATTGAGGAGTAACTTTGTGTGCAGGTGACAGCTGACTTGAGTTCATTGTGTTCCACACAAGGTTTTTGGTACTTCAGAGAAGGTTTTCTGCAGGGCAAAGATTGTACATTAGTGTTGTAATTGACAAATTCACCCAACTAAAATGTTACTTTAACCTTTGTTTTTCCAGAGAACATAAATATATATTACATTAATGTTACATGCACTTCATATCTACCTGCCAGACTATGTATGTATTAGCAACATTAAAATCCCAGTAAAAAAATAAATTTCCCTCTTTTTCTAGGGCAGGATTAACGCCCAGTATATCTATTTAGTTGGCAAGTGCTCATCCCAAAACCTTTCTTTTACTTCTTCCCCAATTTATAACGCTCCTCAGTCAGTGCCACATCACCTGGATATTTACTGCGTTTAATATGTACTCAGTGGAGTAAACCAATCACTAGATTGCCAAGGTTATTAGTCGATGTTCTTGAGAAGCACGCAATTGCATAAATACCAACAGTCCTCACTTAGATGGGTCATTATTTTAAGCCAAATATGTTATTTCTAAACTTCAATTTACTTTTCGCCATTTTTACAAGTTTCTCGCTCCACTGGCTGGTCTATTTACAAATAAAAATGTCTGTTAAAAAATCTCCCTCTTTGGGATTTGTCAAGAAAAACATTGCAGTGCTTAAAAGCCTGCCTGGCATTAGAATGTCTAGCTGCCAGCCAGGTAGTGTACACAGGGCCACTTGACATGGACTGGAGAACTGTAGCCTCCTTACAACAAAAATATGAGGGTGTGTGCTATGAAGCTTGGCGCGAGAGTAGGGTTTTACCGACCTGACCTGTATTTTTAAGTCCAGGCTGGTGAAAATATTGAGAAAAGCAGTGAAATCCAGAACTCTTATCCTTCTGAAACATAAACCTATAACAGCAAACACATAAATGAATCATTTAAAAAGTACGTGAGAGCTGTCTAAATCCTTTCAGAACGATTATTAGAGCAAACAGAAGGATAATTACTTCTTTAGAAAATAATTCTGACAATTTGACACAAGTTCTTTTTCACCTGACAGGTCTTGGCTGTTCCAGAATAGCAAAACGTGTACAAATAGCTGGTATTTTTTCTAAGAAATGTGGCAAACCTAATGTGGAGGACACTGGGGGATTCACTCTTCGCCCTCCCTTACGTGACGCAGGGGTACCCTCACGCACAACATAGGATAGCTGCGGGGGGTGGTGGAATACAGTCATTGGTGCTCTAGTCGGTAATAAAGCACAGGAAAGAGGGGGCTTCTCTCGTTGCCCCTCCCTCTTCATGAGCCAGCAGGAACCATTCCCGATTTAAGTAGCGTGGCACCCATGTCTTTGTCAACTGGTGGGTTACCTTTTCTCCAACTAATTAGAATATTGGGTAACTTGATATCTTGCAGCTTAGTTCATTAAGGCGTTGATTGAGCAGTGTTGCTCCCCAGCAAGGGTCACAGATGGGTTAATATTTTTGTGGGACACCGGATGAGGACAGCATGCTTCTGACCTGTTCCCCCCAACCCAGTAGGTCCAAAAGGACACAGTGGGGTAACAGGGTCAGGTCTGCCTCAGGGTGCCTTAACTTTTGATTAATCATCCAAGGTCGTTTGATACAAGTCACTTGATTCATTGCCCATGATCTTTGATACAAGTCACATCTATTTCATTTGGGAAAGATCTGGAGCAACGCGTCCGGAACCACGCCTGCGTTGTTCATGCAAGCGGAACAACAGTTGCCTGAACAACGCAGGCCTTTTTCTCTGCCTTAACCACGCATGTGCTGAACAACGCACATATGTGGTTAAGGCAGAGAAAAAGGAAGATCCATCGGGAGAGGATGCGGTCTGGTAAGTGGGGCTGGGGAAGGGTTGGGGTAGTTTTTAGGGGTGGGGCTGGGAGGTGAAGGGGTTGTTGTGGTTATGTTATTTTTTTAAGGGGCAGGTGTAGGGGGGTAGGTACTTTGTTTTTTAGGGCGGGTGGAGGGTTCGGGGTTATTTTGTTTTTAGGGGTGGGGGTTGGGGTAATTTTGTATTTAGGGGGTCGGATTTTTAGGGGTCGGGTAGTTTTGTATTTAGGGTGGGGGGTCGGGTTTTTAGGGGCAGGTGTGGGGGTCAAGGTAATTTTGTATTTGGGGGTTGGGGTAATTAGGTTTTTAGGGTGGGTGGGGGGACAGGCTTTAAGGGGTGGGGGTCGGATTTTTAGGGGCGGGGTGGGGGGTTGGGATAATTTTGTATTTAGGGTGGGTGGGGGTGGGTTATTAGAGGTGGGGCTCGGGCGATTTTGTATTTAGGGCGGGTGGGTCTTTAGAGGTGGGGTTCCGTGTAATTTTGTATTCAGGGCGGGTGTGGGGTCGGGTTTTTGGGGGTGGGGGTTGGGGTCATTTTGTATTCAAGGCAAGTGGGGGGGGGGTCGGGTTTTTGGGGGCAGGGTGGGGGGTTGGGCAATTTTGTATTTAGGGTGGGTAGGGGCAGCTTATTGGGGGTGGGTTGTCGGGGTAATTTTGTATTTAGGGTGGGGGTGGGTTTTTAGGGGTAGGGGTAATTTTGTATTTAGGGTGGGTGATGGGGTTTGGTTTTTAGGGGTGGGTGTTGGGGTAATTTTGTATTCAGGGCAGGCGGGGGTCAGGTTTTTAGAGGCAGGGGTGGGGGGACGGGGTAATTGTTTTTAGGGGTTCGGTTGTTTTATTTTTAGGGTGGGGGTCTGTTTTAGGGCTCAGAGTGGGTGGGGGTATCGGGGTCGTTTTTAGGGGTGGGGGGGTCAGAGTACTTCTGTTTTTAGGGTGGGGGTGGCATGCGACAACCATGCATGCTGTTTCCACACATGCCTTTACTAGGCATGCCTTTGCAACAAAAAATCATTGTAAAGGCATGCGTGGTAAAGCCATGCATGGAAACAACGCAGTTGTTGTTCCGACCGCATTGTTCAGGCATGCGTGGTTGCCGCATGCGTGGTTCCATTATACAACCTTTTCAGTTGATACAAGTCACAGTTACGACCAGTAAGCATCATCGATTATCCTTTGCTGGTGCGGAGTCTCTACTCGCATAATTATAAAGTGTTAAACATGAAGAAATTCTAATGTCCTTTGCTAATTGTGTTAGTATCTTACTGTACATACATGCTACGGGTGTAAGAGTGCACGTGTTTGCATGCATGCGCACAGAAGCTTGCCCCTTGTTGACAGGTTCAAGCAGAACTTTTTGATTAACTTTTTCATTAGAAAACGATCGCGGACGATAACTCAGTGGTTGAAATGTCGCAAGCTGTGATTCATCGCCCATCACTGAAGACTAAGACATCATTTCCAGAAACCCTCTTCTTTGGAGCGCACATCTGCTTCTGAGAACTTGTCTATTTTTTATGACAAGCATGCAAGGTTTGGAAGTGGGGGGAAAGTTATAGCTGTAGATAATTCGTTTTCGTTGCTGGTTCTAAGCCACCCTGAAGAAGAATGTTTTCTTTGTTTTGATTTATCTGCACACACATGATTCCCATTCATTTGGTGTGTCCAGTCGTTTCGCCAACTGATGTTGCCACTCAGCATGGCCATACAGAAGCTTTCATCACTGTAGGTGCAGTTATGAGGTGTCACACACAGTTTCCAGTCAGTACCACATACGATCGTGTGCACACAATATTGTGGCACACAGTAACCGTTCTGGTTGGATCTCTTTAATGGTGGCGTCTAAGGTGCCTCCTAGTATCCCTCGCAGTAGTCTAGGACTGGTGTTCCAGAAATGTCAGCACTGTGCATCTTTGACCTACTTGCTCACCCACAGCTGAAATTGAAGAGAGGATGTTAGGCAACCCCAGACAAATGGTATCTTTGGGGCTTTATTTCAAGCTGATGATTGGTCACCATGCCATCATAGTCCGGAGAAGGCATCTCCGAAGTCTGGTATCCTCAGTAAGTGACACCTTTAAATAGAAACGAGTGATAGTCACATACTCCATCATTTTTCAAAGTGCAAGTAAAGCCACTTGTCCACCACAGCAACATAAATTGCACACCTTTGGAGGTTTTCCTCATCTAGGATAAGGACCAATGCAGGGCCTATCAGATGATATCAAGAAGCACAGGTTCACCCAATTGTGAATAGCCCCATGTACGGAGCAGCACAGAATCTCCACGTTTTCTCTTTTCCCAACCCTCCCATGTCTGCATCAGTGAATACCACTGCCTCCCCTAACCTGTCCATTCAGTTATCTGCTTCTCCTAAGGGAACCTGGAGCCAAAAGCCATGCCACAGATCTTCGATTCTGGGTCAGCAAGGTACAGAGCAATATCAGACCATGCTCATAAACCTAGCTTCCCAGATGTTGACCCATCTGTGCCTCACTCCTTCACAGACATAAGGCACAAATACAGCTGCATCACTCCCTACAGAATGCCCCCTCAAAGTAAAGAAGTTAGGATGGGCTACAACATCTGTCAACTAAGGAATCTTTGGGTACCTTCACATCCTAAAATGGGTCTATCAAAGTTGTACTTCAAAATTATTTCTGCCTACAGACCCCACCTATTTTTATTATTTTCATTTATATGGATCTGCATGAAGGAAGCCTCATTTCGAATACACACCACTATGGGAGAAAACTCATCTACAATTTATTGTTGTTGTATTTACTTGGTATTGTACTGCTCATCTCCGGTCCGCCTCAGTGCCACCCACTCACAAAGGTCTTGGAACGAATTCATGGCTTTCGTTTGAAATAAAATCTTCTCATTTTGGAGCAGCATGTCATCAGATGAAATTTCCCATTAAACTACAGTTGTTCACTGGACCACCATGTCCTATTTCCTTTTGTGAATTTCAAGAGGATTTCACAGGGGCTATATCATATCTCTGTCTCTTCCACCGACATTTACAATCCTACATTTATCTAACTAGGTCAGGCAGATTCATACTCAGTGATAGGTTCAGTAGCATCTCTTTTGTCTGAGGAAGTCCAGTGGTAATTGGAACACCATTGTAAAGCCACTGCTCAAAAAAATACACACGGATTCTGCCCCCTTGGCCACCTACCATCTGATCTCTAGTCTCATAAGCTTGGCAAAGCTCTTGGAAGCCACGATGACCATCTAATTGTTGTATCACCTGGAGCTCAAACTTATTCAGGTCTTTACAATATTGTTTTTGACCATGAAGACGAACGCAGTCCACCCTAATGATCACTGGGCAAGATCTACCTATCGGCAGGGACACAGCTTCACTTTGAGGCTCCAGAACACCTCTACTGCATTCAACGTGGCTGACCACACCAAGCTTCTTCCTCGTCTTTGGCATGCCTGTGAAATCAGAGGAAGGCCCTGCTGTGCGACATGTAATTCCTCGCAAGCCATACCAAGTAGATTAAACTGGAGACCACATTCTCAGGACTTAAGTCCCAATCCAGGTGCCCACTGAGACCAATCTTTGGTCATTGTGTACATGATGAGGAAGTCCAAGTCTTTGACAAATAGCATTGACTCTTGTATATACGCAATAGTTCGATCCACAACGTGTTTCTACCAAGATCCATGGAATCTGCACCATACCACGGACTGCTACACTGATATTTAGCAATGGCTGGCATCCGGATTTGGAAACATATACTGTGTAGCAGGCTTTTGGACCTGTGCAGAGCTAAGATCTCCTTGGAGACCAGGGAAATGCCTCTCCTCCTTGGTCCATGTCCTGTTCTAGCAAACATGCTCCTGACAGCTTAGCAGTGTGCACTCTCTGAGCCAGTGCTTATTTTGTAAATAAAAAGGTGCCGGTGCCCAAAGCCCTCCTCTTAAACACGCGGCTGCTGCAATTAAATGTGTGAACACGGAATACTGAGGCAGCGTAATCCTGAACCCATCTCAGGTCTCTTGAGTCCATTTACGGCCACTCCCTGCCCCTTCAGCTCACTCCTGCAGCTTTCTACTTTCTCCCTTTGTGACACGTTTTCGTTTTCTCTTCCTCCGTCTTTCCCATATGTGTCTTTTGCTTGCAACAAATGCTTGAGGCAGAAGAATAAGCTCCGGCCCTCAAAAATAAGTGCCGGTGCTCAGCACTGGAAACAACAAGCGCAAATTAAGTACTGCTCTGAGTTCACCTTCAGGCAGAGGGAGCGCTACAATAGGAATTACATATTTTTTCTATTGATTTAAAATAAGCAGGTATTAATACCGACTATTGCAGTTTTACCATCACTAACGATTTGAATATTAGGCGTTACTATTACCAAGTGTAATTGTTCTCAATTTGCTCATCTCAGAACAAGG
Source organism: Pleurodeles waltl (assembly GCF_031143425.1). Taxonomy (NCBI): domain Eukaryota; kingdom Metazoa; phylum Chordata; class Amphibia; order Caudata; family Salamandridae; genus Pleurodeles; species Pleurodeles waltl. Next base: position 933,208,405 of record NC_090450.1, on the reverse strand, counting down.
AAAGACTGAGTGGGTGACCTGCACGCCTCATCAGATGCGAGCCCCTGACCCCACAGTCCCACCTTGCTGCCTTTTATAGTGAAAAAGTAAATTAACTAACAGGAGTGAAAAAACCTATGTACGTGCAAGGTAGGAAGCCCAACACTTGACTGTGTCCGCCTGAGCCCTACCGCCTCCTCAGAAGCAGCAGCTTATTACTAAATTGAGAAACAATCGTTCACGGACAAAACCTAAACTCCCAGCATTAGGGTCACCAACAACGTCCCACTTGTCTGGATCCATGTGAGTGCTTAATTTGTAAAAATAAATAAATACAAAAAGTGCCTGGGCCCTTCTTCGGAGGCTACTGTAGGCTGCACGACATTTTGTCCCGTCAGCTCTGCAGATGACAGTATCAACACAACCACTCCTACAAGTGTGACTATTATAAGCCACCCAAAGCTACAACAAGCATGTGAAAGGCAGCTATTGTCCCTTTTAAAAGTATGTTGACTTATTAACATTGTTGTTGTGCTCATCTCAAGTTTAGAAAGACACTGCCACCATGTGGTGAACTGTTGCTAGAGCTAGTGCTGACTTTTAAGTGCTGGTGCTTGCTGAGCACTGGAAACCACCGGCTCAAATTAAGCACTGATCCACGTCTATTTTTCAGTTAATCTACAAAATACATTTTATAAGTAACATACCAGGAGTCTGAAGGCAGATCACTTGACTTTAAACAAAAAATCTCAAAATGGACAATCAAATGCAGCAAAGTGGACTGTGACTGTGAGAAATACCATCAAGGGACCTGAAGAGCTGTCCAAAGCTGCCAGTTTAGTGAAAACCATAAAAATGTGCACCGCTAGCTCACACTTCCTCACCTATCGCACTTCTAAGTGCTGTTTCCCATAACACGATAACCATAGCTGGTGACACAGAAACACTTCAAAATCGGATCAAAACAAATACAAAACACACTTTACACTTCCAACTAACTATACATCGTGCACGGTGTAGCGTGTAGGCAAGCGCTTCAGCACCCCACGCAGTGGTGCTAAGCGCTATATAAATGTTACAATACGAAACAGTCTGTGGTTATTCTGAAATCCAGGCCCTGGTTTGTGCCCTGCGGATAGATGTTGGACAGGCCAGTGCTGAAACGTATAACAGATGTGTTGTCCTTGAAAGAGGTCTGTAAGCGGGCTTGAAGTTGGCGGGAAGATGAACCATCTTTGAAGGCCGGAGCTTTCATTTTGATAACTGCTGCTTGAAAGATAAGCGGGTTCCGTGCCGTGACGAGACAGCCGATCTCAGAGATGGAAACTCCTGCAAATATTTACACAGCCAGCCTCTCACCCGCCCAGGCTCCGCTCTGTTTTCAATTACTCAGCCTTGACTTTGGAGGGGGTTTCTGGCACTTCCGATTTTCGCAGTCATTGTGGCGCTGGATAATAAAAATGCGAAACTCTTTAAAACAGGCAAGGGAGGAAGACACCGCTTTAAGATAGGCTCGGGTGAAACTTAGTTTATGGCGCCTTAATTTCATGGAATGCCAAGCACGCCCTCCTAGTACGCAAAATGTTAGAGAGGGCGCCGTTTGCCACGTCCTGTAATTGAGGTGTCAGTCAGGAAAAAATCCTATTGAGAATAACCAGGAGACAGGCAGCTGTTTTTTGCATCACACGTGATTTCAGTCTTTTTTTAGGCAGAAATGCGCCCTTGAGTCCAGAATGGATGGTAGGACTTTTTTCTTGCTCAAAATCGTGTAGAATACTGACTCAGCATTTTATCATGTACTATAGTGTAATTTGGCATTCGTTTTGGGGCATTTTGTATAATTTCTTCACAGGAAATTACACAAATTTTCCCCAGGCCTATTTTAAAAGTGACTGGAGAGAAAGGCGAGAGAGAGAGACGACCAGCAAAACAAAAACAAATCCCACCCGTAAAGAAAGATAGTGGGGCAATATGTGCATTAAGTAGAGAACGGCATCCTATAAATAGTTATTTTTATGTCTTTTTTTATTGGAGGTATTTATCTGACATGGACTCAATCCAGGTGATAGCAGGAGCCCTCCAGTATTCTGCTATTTCTGCATGTGTAATTGTGTTAGCAGGGTGGAGAGGGCGTTTTTTTCCAGGGCAAGAGTATGTCCATTGGGAATGAGGTGAACACCAGCAAATAAATAATTGTTTGATTCAAACCGCCCCCCCCCACCACCCTCCACCCACCCAAACACACACACATCATTCCTACTGACTTCCCATCATGTTTTTACTGGTAAAAAAAGCTTCTCTGTGTAGCCATAAGTTCAGAAAATGTCCTAGAACCCTATATATTTAGGGATGCAAAAACCCTTTTATCCAAACGGAAAAAAAAAAATTGGGTGCAAAGGAAAAGGGGAGCTGTTCAAATGTCGACACGTGGCGCATTGTCACCGTATTTTCTCAGGAGTATATGTAGGGACGCATGTGCTTGTATTAGCAAGGCACCATCCTGCAGTTACAGTGACTCCCAGAAATTGCCTAAATCTGTGTATCTCACAGGCATACGTGTGTTTTTGTGTGAATGGTTACTCCTAATTGGCATTCCTTTTCACTTAATTACAAAACAAAAGTCACACGTGGGCGTACTGCTGCAAATTGTCTGGAAACTGCACTTAATTGAATGCTACTGCGCTCGACTTGATCTGCTGAATACTGAGGTTGTAAACACCCCTTAACAGGCACCTCGTAACATTTTACCGACTACGACTGTATTTTAGGTCTGGCTTGGCAGCGCACCTACTGTCCAGCTATTGTAACTAGTTCTTTAAAACAGAGTGGGCTTTGGCTCCGCCCAGCTGACTGCATCTTGTGCTATTGGCTGTTTGTTGCATCATTGTGCCTTCTAAGAAGTGCCGTCATTGCTTTGTAAATAAAGAGGTGCCGGTGCTCAAAGCCCTTCTCTTAAACACGAGGCTGCTTTAATTAAATCTGCCAGCAGTGAATACTGAGGCAGCGTAATCCTGAAGCCATCTCGGGCCTCTTCAATCCATTCCCTGCCCCTTCAGCTCATCCTGCAACTTTCTACTTTCTCCCTTTATGACGCTTTTTAGTTTTTCCTTCTTCCGTCTTTCACATATGTGTCTTTTGCCCGCAGCAATTGCTTGAGGCATAAGAATAAGCCCCGGCCCTCAAAAATAAGTGCCGGTGCTCAGCACCGGAAACAACAAGCACAAATTAAGCACTGGTCATTGGAATGCATGAGAGAATATTTTACATCTGAAAAGTACTGTACCCATCGCACTGTTTGTCACCTTCAGTTCTTTATCTCGGATTTGCATTCTGTACAGAGCCATGCCTTTCTGCTACTTTGGTCCTTGTGTTGGCAAAACCAATAGGTCTGGCTTTAATGTACTGAACAGCATTTGTGTATGAAACATATGTAAATAATGTGTACATGCTTGTGATTTTACACATGTGAACATTAAAGCAAGACCTATTGGTTCGGCAGCATTTATTTCATTTTGGTTTTATTTCGAAAGTGTTTCTATTATTCATTCATCAACAACTGTATTCGATTTTAGATAAAAATCATAAAGGTATAAATGCAAGCATTGTACATAATACAAAGATAAAACAGTGATATTAATAAATGCAGCAATTCCCACCTAAAACCAAATACAGTAACGTATATAAATGTTTCTATCATCACAGCCTGGGCAATGTATAATGATTATGCAAAAATATGTCGCCCTCCTTCGCTGTTCCACCACCGACACTTAACCAGTGGTCCATTAGAGTTTCTCACAGAGCCATACATTAGCAGAACATCCAGTCCAGGGTGAGTGAAATTCCAATGCGTGAAACTGTGAAATTTAAAGACTTTAATCCGGAAAGACATGGACACCGTCCTCCTGCCCCTCCCCCCCCCTCCAGAAGAATTCACACCCCAAGCAATCATTTTTGGAACGAATACATTGTATTTAATTCAAAAGAAAAAAACGGCTAACTCACATTACTCCCGTTTCGGCTTATCCTGACAAGGAAATCTAAAGCTGTCATAGCAATTAAAAAACACATCTGACATTATTTTCCAAAGAAATCGATTTAGGTCTGGCAGAAAAATTTGCAGTAGACATTGGTGCAGCCCGAAGTCCATCTCACAGTTTTCATGGGCAAGCCTAAGTGCTTGACAGGTCTAATCATCTTGCAAGGCCCCCCAAAGGATAGGCTAATGTGACATCCTTGGTATGGGTCTCAAGAGCCCGTACTGTGGGGTTCGGCCCCATACAGCCATCACTAGGTGCCCTGCCCCAGACCCGTCCTTCCCTTCTCACTCCATGGAGCTCCTGCGTTGGAAACCAGCAGTCAGTAGCATCCATGCAAGGCCATCATGTGCTAAATTGTAAGATGTGTAAGTTCCCCAAAGTAATTTAAAAAACCCAAAACCACACATTGGAAGAGAGGAGGAAACTGAAACCTCTGGACACAACTCTTGCACTGTGATTTTGGGATTCTGTGCGCACAGTCCAAACGGAATGTATTTCTTAGCATTCTGGTGTTTGTAGTCCTGTTCCTCCTACACATTCAGAACTACAAGTACCAGAATGAAAAGGAAGAAACCGGGACTGGATAAGCTACCCATACATAGCACAGGGAACTTTGGGCCCTCAGTGGAACCTACTAACATGACATTTGTTGCTCCAGCTATTTCACATTTCCTGTTTTGAGGTTAGAGGTCAAAGGTAAAGGCGTGAGCTTTTGGTCGGCAAGGGTTGGAATGATGGTTAATTCCAAGAAACAGTGCTGTAATTGTGAATGCTGTTTCTTTAAAGGACATAGACCTTATTTTGAGCGATCCCAGTCCCTATTTCTCCTGACACCAGTGCTTTAAATGGAAAAATAGATTTGCAGGTACTCTGTGCCGGAGTACCTGCTTGCTTCTGAGAAGTGCCGGTACTCTCCAATTAAAAGTATTACGTTTTTCTTGAGATGTGCTGGTACTCTCCCTCTCAAAATAAAAAAGTGCCGGTACTCAGTACCGGAGAGTACCGGCCCATTTAAAGCACTGCTGACACGTTCAAGCTTTCAGATGAGCTCTCTCTCTGTAGGGTTGTTACCACACTTGAAATCGTCATGGGCACCGTTTCCAGCTCTGGAATGGTAAGAGATAGCTTAATGCATTCTGGGTATTGTAGTCCTGTTTTGCTTAAACTGACGTAATTCGACTATCACCCCTCATAGCAATGATTTGTAGGTGAAACGTTCAAGAGGGAAATAGTGTTTATTGTGATTTGGTGTGATTGGTCATCCTAGATAATCCCTGAATGTTTAGCTCCCACTAGATAGGTCCTCTAGGCACTTTCATGCACTGCCCTCAAACACGAGCCAGCAATGAACTAATGGCCTGGCATTCTGAGCTTCCCCTTAAGGCGTTGTATCTGCTTATGCGGCGTTTTGGAGTTATTCTCACACTTTTTGCATTTTTTAATATTTTTCATGTGATTTCATCTGAGTTGTTCCAGTCCAACCATTTATTTTTTGTCCCCCAAAATAAAGTAACGTTTTGCAGTCCGGGCGCTCATTTCCCCCTAACACCAAGACTTTTATGAGGCCTTCCTTGTAATGGGATGCTTTCATGAGGCCTTCCTTGTAATGGGATGCTTTCATGAGGCCTTCCTTGTAATGGGGTGCTTTCATGAGGCCTTCCTTGTAATGGGATGCTTTCATGAGGCCTTCCTTGTAATGGGATGCTTTCATGAGGCCTTTTACAGTGGCCTCCAAGGCAGCAGCTGTAGAAGTCTTAATGCGGCACCTGGTCTAGGTCAACGGTTGCGCGATGTTGCTCTTGTAAAGACGTGAGGTCAAAGGTCCTCTGACATCAGCTACGCTGCTCCCTATGACTTTTTGATATCACACCAGGAGAATAGCGGCAGGTCTAGCAGGGACTTGTACAAAACTGGAGACTCGTGAACTTTGAGAGCCAGTAATGGGGTAGGTTTCTGGCTGTCGCAGAGGACAGCTACGAATTCTCTGTTATTCTGAAACCTCTTAAATCTGTGAAGAGGACTTTACATTAACCATGGGAAGATCATAGACAGTATCACTGTTTTCGGTCCCTCTGTGCTCACAAAAAAATTAAAAGAAAAAAGGTATCTGATGCAATATGTTGTAGCCTGACATGCCCAAAGATGTTCGTTTTCTCCATTCTGGTGCTGGGAGGGAGGGCGGGGGCGCGGGCGTCTGGGCAGCCTGCCCTTGCTTTGAGGTCTGTGGTTTTTCATGCTGTGTTAAGCGCTGCCTGGAGGAGTGAATGCTAGCCCTTGCTTGGCAGTGTGGTAATTGGTGTCAACGCGAGGCTGGCCTTAGAGTGATTCCAGGTTAGAGGCCTCTCCAGAGGAGGTCGGCAGGGAGAGGCAGCCCCGTGCATCTTGGAGAGCACGTGTGCATCACTGCTTAACAGCACCGAAAGTAGCTGGTGAAAAAGGATCCGAGCTCCTCCTTTGACCGAGGACGGGATCAGAAAGGATTAGAATCGTACAAACACTCACTCCTTGCCCTAGCAGTTTGCTGGAAGCATTTCAGCTGTAAACCAGATTCCTTAGCTGCAGGCTGAGGTGGAACTGGGCTCCCATGTCTAGTAAAACACATTTCAATATGGCCACCACTATCCAGATGTAACAGTGGGTCTGGGAAGAAGTGGAAGGAGTTTTATGTGCGTCCCCGAGATTTGTTTTGGGGGGAGTAGGGGGAGGCGGTAGCCGTAGGAAGCAGTCCAAGTCGACAACTCCATTCATGCTTTAGACTATCACAAAATCCCTGGACTGGAAAGCATATCTGTGATAACATGGTGTGATATATATACCCTTTTATGTCAAAGACTTGTAACTAGTTCCCAAAGTAGTGCAGATCTTTTAGGAATTCTCCATTACTTAACATAATAAAACAGAATAATTACATCATCATAATTTTTTTTAATTCTCTTTTCGGGTCCCATTTTTGCCATTTGTCGGCACTGCTAATGATGACCGGTTACCTGATACTCAGTTGGAAGGATGGTATGCAGAGTTGGCCGTTGTGAGGATCATGTGATGCTAGTGGTGACAGTTTAGTGCACTGAGTAACTATAACGTGCGCTCTTGCCATGCACTGCTTATACCCTTACATATTACGTCATTGTTTTGCTTCACTAATGACCGAGCTGAAACACTCATGCACTGACAAAAATCTCTGGAATGCGCTTCTTAGTCTAAAGAAGAGATTTATTAATTCACCTCGCAAGGTTCGTAAAGGAGATTAGCATGCTGAAAGCACACGTTTAAAAATGGTCATAGCAATAAAATATAAACATGTACAAATGATTCCCCACTTCAGTAAACATATATATGTATCTATAGTACAATGTAAAGCAAATAATGAATTAAAAAATGCATCACCATGAGGCAAGGGCAAATCTGCTTCATCTCCCTCCTAATCGGCATCAGATCGCCAGATCCCAGAATCGATTGTAGAGAGAGAGATCAATTATCCTCACGGGAAGGATGGATGACACACATCAGCGTCCTGAGCATGTCTGAGATCTGAGTCATTCCCCGTTCTATCTGGTCTCAGCCTCTTATACTTTGAACAAACAAGAGAGGAGAATTCTAGAAACTCCCTCCCACTGCATAAGTTTATTATTCAAAAAATTCTGGTTACTTTAGGTCAGCTTTGAAAAGAATAAGTCAGAAATTGGCCAAAATCCCAAGGTGCCCTCTATCAAAACAAAACCATTCCCTGCCGTCCTAGTACATGCTTATCAGCCTAAGCCCTTTGTGAGAAAAGAACACGCAGACACGCAGAATAAAAACATGAGCACATTGTATAACGTGAAAAAATACTTGCAGATTTTAACGTGACGGTGGCTAATGCTAAAATAAAGTCAATAGGAAAAATGAAGTTGGTGGTCACTAATGTGACAATGTGCTGCTAGGCTAAGTGCATCGTGAAGTCAGTAATCAAAACACAAATATCATTACAATCACTCATGACATGTTCAATCATTGATAAAGTCGCGATGACATCTGAAACGACATTTTCTGATAACACTGTGCATTGTGGGGGGTGGCGAGTTATATGTACTTCTTGGGATGAGTTATAATTACCTCAGTTAACTGTAACTGGCGAATTTCGTTTTTTTTTTTTTTAACTTAAAATGTTATGTTAAAAGTGATATTTTCATATAAGTATAATGTCACTTTAACTTTTCTTTACAGTGAATGTTACAGATTGACAGAAGCCACTCTGTAGTTATTCCAAGAGATAGGAATTCCTCAAATTTTTGTCCACTAAACTTCCACACCATTTGATGCATGTCAGCAACACTTTGCAGACCTATTCTTTTTTTCTTTATTGACTGATGATGCAAAGTTTTGTGGTGAGTAGCTAAGGGGGTCAACAAAAAAAAGGGGGTCCCGAAACAGGTTTTTCCTCCAATGCATTTTCCGTAGACATTTTAGACAGACGTAGAGACAAAATGGCTGAACGGATTTATGTGAAATTTGACAGGAATATAGATTATGGTGTGGAAAAGGTCCTTTTTATTATTTGTTCTGAATCTTTTCCATTGTTTTGTAAGCAAGAAGGGACAAACTTTAGTAATATATAGGGCTGTGGTATACCATGGTACATGGTGATGAAGAAACACAATATTATTGGTTATTCAAACCCTTTGCAAAATAAAAAGGCAGCCATATTGTTTAGGCCACACTTTATCTTTGTTCTGTGTTTCATGGTGAAATCTAGATTATTACTGTTTTTGTAACGTGTAAGAGGGCATAAGCCATTTTTTCAAGATCCTAGGAGGTAGGGATTATTATTTTCAGTGATTCATACATTTGTTAAAATGTTTACAAAGTACTGGGGTACTTTCTCAAAAGAACTGTGGTAAAAATAATTTACCTTTTCATATCACATCACTTCTATCATGTTTACTTATAGCATTTATAACAACACTCCTGACATCTGAAATTATATAATTTATGTGAAGTATGTGCATGGTAAAGGGGGGAGTTATAGTTAATTTAGTGTGGCTGGCGAGGTGACAACGCACCACTCTACATTAATGCACTCTACGCCACTCTTCTCTGCGCTACTGCACTCTACACCATTACACCATTCTACTCTACTGTGCACCACTGCACTCTATGCCACTGCTATCTACATTGCTCCACTCTGCACCACTGTACTTCACACCACTACACTCTAGGCCACTGCACCACTCTTCTGCATGCCACTATACTCTGCGCCATTGCATTCTGCTCTATGCCACAGCACTGTGCTCTGCACCACTGCACTCTTTGCCGTCTTCTGTACTTTGCACTAATGAACTCTCTGCCACTAAATTAATGCCACTCTACTCTTCACCACTCTACACTAGCTACTGCACTCTAAATAAGTCCACTGTATGCCACATATGCCTGTCCGCTTTACGCCACTGCACACAGTCTACTCCACTCCGTGCCACTCTGTAATGTGCCACTCTAAGCTACTGTTCTCCACTAGAAATTAACAAGAAAGTACTGCAGCACTATTGAAATGTAAAAATATATGTATGTGTGAAAAGAATGAATACCAAAATATATGGTTAGAAACAAGTTTAAAAAAATACAAATTCACTGAAAAAAACAAAGGTTTAAGATTAGTTATTAATTTATTATTTCCATACAAAGCCAACTTAAACTACACAAACCTTAGAAATCTGAAAGTTTTAGTCGCTAGCCAGACTAGTTGAACTAAAACTCGCCCTGCTACGATGCACAGGTTTCCCAAAAATAATGTCATTAGTAGCGCAAGTCGTGTAATATGAAAGGGGTTAAGCAGTGCATGGGGAAGGCGCAGGCATAGTTCATTTAGTCTGGCTAGCAAGGGCACAACACTGTGCAGGGAGGTACAAGAGTTATAGTAAGTTTTGGTTGTGTGCAGTTTATTACAGCTTCAAAGTATAACTATAACTTTCACATTTCTGTGTAGTTTAAATTGGTTTTGTATAGAAATAAAAAATGAAGATTTCCTAACTATAACTTATATTAAACTCTTGCTTTTTTATTGAATATATGTAAATAAGTATGCAAGAAATTATATATATTATAGCTTGATATATATTCATATACAAAAAAGTGAGGGAGGGAGGAAGAGAGGTAATATGATGGTGTGGGAAGCAGGAATAAAGACACTGGTGAGTGGGGAAGAAGAGACTGTGAGAAAGAGTGAGAAAAGCAGTGCATTGCGATGGATTGCTGAAAGAAAAATAAAAAGAACGGACCTTTCTTGTCAGCAGTGGAAGGATACAACTGGTCCAGACCATGGAAAGAAGAAATGCTCCACAGACGGAGCAAACATAGGAATAGTGAGAAAAGTCGTGGAATAAGGTGTGGGAAGCCCAGAAAGACAAGAGCAAGGGGCTGACTCAAAGCCCACTCTTTGTATTGAATAAAAAATGTCACATTTCAGGAGTGGAAGGGCGCAATCAGAAATGTTGTGGAGAAGCAACACTTTTGGGGTAGGACAAACACAAGGGGGAGAAAAGCTATTGCATAAGCAGCAGGGGATTGAGAAAAACAAAGTCATCAGCAAGGGGAGAACTGAAACCCACTCTATTGTATTGTACATACTAGGTCTTGCACCCAACAGCTGAAGCGGTGTGTTGTGGAGGCCTAAACATGAAATTAGAAGGTTAAGAATGCAGTTTGCTGCTTTCTAAAAATATGGACTGAGAAGGAGTCAGTCGTTCCATGAGGCCTGACATTAGTTATACTTACCCTAAAGGTTCAGAGAGAAGCAGATCTCTGAATTCTGCAGTTCTCTGCCTCAGAATCTTATCCAGTCCAGTGTTTCCCTTTGCATTCTGGTACTTGTAGTTCTGAATTAATACCGCAATAATCGTGACTATGAGAAGCAGAATGGAAAGAACAAAGCTGAGTCTTTTGAGCTACTCAAGAATAGGGTGACCAGACATCCTGGATTTCCCTGGACATCCCCAGTTTTCAGAGGACTGTCCCGTGCCCCAACGCTTTTGTTAATTTTTAATACAGGTCCTGTTTTTTTTAGGTCAAAGGTTAGGTCGACCTGTGAATCAGAAGTAAAAAATATGCTTTCTTTTCACAAGCACCTCTAGAGTCTTAAATTTTTTTAGAAGAAATGTATTGGTTCTTGCCAGTCTGCTGCCTGCTCCCATATCTGTGTGTATGTATGTATGTATATCATACACATTTACAGGGCAGGACAGATATGGAAGTGAGCCAGTGCTTAATTTGTGCTTGTTGTTTCCGGTGCTGAGCACCGTCACTTGTTTTTGAGGGCCGGCGCTTATTCTTTTGCCTTAAGCATTTGCTGCGAATAAAAGACAGGTATGGGAAAGACGGATGAAGGGGAAAAACGAAAATGCGTCACAAGGGGAGAAAGTAGAAAGCTGCAAGAGTGAGCTGAAGGGGCAGGGAGTGGCTTTAAATGGATTAAAGAGGCCGAGGTGTCTTCAGGATTATGGCCTCAGTATTCCCTGCTCACACAATTAATTGCAGCAGCCCCGTGTTTACGAGGAGGGCTTTGGGCACCAGCACGTCTTTATTTACAAATTAAGCACTGAAGTGAGCTAAAGACTTTATTTCTGTCTGACCTGTCCAGGTTTTTTCCTCCTCAAAATCTGGTCACCCTACCCAAGAACGACCTGGGAAACTTGAGAACTCTGCTAAAGGTCATCGAGGTCTGGGTGCTGTCTGGAGTGGAGGCATGACCTTCTTGACGTGGGAGGATAATTAACCACATGTGGCTCCCCGAGTAGCTGATTGGCCATAAAACAACCTGTCCACCATCAGGGGCCTTTTGTTGTTTACTGCATGAGCACACACCCACGCGCTTTGTGGAAGAATGCCATTATAGGGCACGCCGGCTCTCGAGTGCCCTTAAATTGCCTGTTGACCTTTTCTGACCTCATTATCTCTGGGCGTTTCAGCTGCTGGGGCACAACGGGGGTGTCCAGGATTTTATGGCGCACGTGTGACTGAGTACTTTCTGCTAATACACACACCCTCTGTGAAGCGGAAAGGTCATAGGCGCCGCTGGTAACAACTGGCTGGCAAACTTTTCTGTCACTTTATTTACAAGATGTCGTGACATTCTTGAGGCCAGCCCAGACTGGGGCCGAGGGGTGCAGGGTCGGGCACCCTCAGCCCAGATCTGACCTGGGCCGGACTGCGGCCTGGCCTTCACGTAAACACGACCCGCTGTAACTTGAAAGCCAGTCCTGGCTCGTCTCGCGTCACGTTACCTTCTTAGTGTGACCCTCGGCATCCGTGTCGCGAGGATAGCTCCTCTGCAGCCCTAAGAGTTAATTTACCAGGGATTCTGTTGATACAAAAGTCCAGGGGTGCAAGCCCTGTGTTGACAGAGTCACGGGGTAACTTTAGATGCTCCAGTGTTAGCAGGCCTGCATGCGAAGTGTTTATAGTAAAACTGAAAGTATTATATAGAATGCAGAGTCACGTGACCTGTGAAGCCGAGACTGGTTGTGCATGTTACACCTGGAGACCCGCAGACTGATGCTTCTGAATCTAGTAGGGCTGGGGCACAGTCAGTCAGTCACGTGTCAGGTGGGAGTACAGCAGACCTCGCGTGGGCATCTTGAGAGTCTATTCAAGCGCATTGACCTCAATATATTTAGCTTTCTAGGGCACAACTCCTATTATTGTGGGACTTTTACTCCCACGTTCATATCATTAGGAGTTTAAAAATCCCAGCATGCAAAGTGTGGTTGGCCGAAAAGCAAGGACTGGCTGAAAGTGGGGCACATAGGTTACGGATGACTGCAGCTGACATGCATACAACTTCCCCTGCTTTGGGCTTGCCTTTTATAGTTCATTAGTTTTAGGTGTGCATCAATTGAACTGAACGAAGACCACAGGAACCAGAATGCATTAATCTGGTAAACAAAAGCATGGATCTGGAAAGGCGGCTTCCCAGCGATACAGAGGGATCTAACAGTAGAACAAACATGACATGGGGCTCCTTGACAGGTATGCTTGGGAATGTCAGATCCATGTTGACTGGCCTCATTTATTTTTTGTAATCTTGGCGTTTTTTTTTTTTTTTTTTTTTTTTGTTTTTTTTTAGAGTTCTCAAGTTTCACATGCCCATGCTTGGGTAACTTATTCAGTTTTTTTTTTTTCTCCTTTGCATTCTGGTACTTGAAGTCCTGTTAAGCACCATTATAAATTCAGCACTACAAATATCAGAATGTAAAGAAAAATAAAACCTCAACTGGATGAGTTTACTCATGTGAAATTTTATAGCCTCAACTTTCTCATTACAACATATTGTTTTCCGGTGTGTTCATCCAATTCATGTATAGGTTCGATGTGTGACTTGGCTGCCATCCAAATCATTACAGCTTCAGACCAGGATATACGTCTTAAAGGTTTGGCCTAGAATTTAGTTGCGATGGCTACTAAATCAGACACTTTAGCAACACAAAAGGGTGATTGAGGGAGTGCTGAAACTTTTCAAACAGTCACAGACCATCATTCTTTTGCTCACCATGCTGCTCCAGTTTGGACCCAGCCATATGCAAATAGCAAATAACGATGGATTAAACCCAGAACTGTGACTGGGAGTGAGCGTTTGAAAAATTTCAACAATATGTCCATCATTTTATTTTGGTTTTACTAAGTAGGACAACCATTGCCTATGACTTCCAACACAGCGGAAGAATAGAGTGAGATTAGTGCTTAATTTGTATAATTTTTTTTTTTTTTTAAAAGAGAGAGAGAGAGTGCCGGTGCCCGAGGCTCTGCTCAGAAGCTTGTGGCTGATGCAATTAAATTTCAGTGTGCCCAATACTAAGGTTGCGCACTCATGAATTTCACCCAGACCTTGTGATCCACTCCCAGACACTGCTGTCCCTTTATCTCACTCTTGCAGGTTCCTGATTTCTCCCTTTGTGACAGCTGTCCATCATTCTCTTCCTCTGCCTTCCTGGTTTATTTTTTCCCTCTCTTGCCGAATAAGAAGTGTTTGTCCCCAAAAGTAAGTGTTGATGTTCCCCACCTGCTCAAATTAAGCACTGAGTGACATGAATGTTAAAAAGGTGGGGGCCTGGAGTGATGTGGCAGAATAAAACGCCAGAGCCCTGAATAGATGTGGCACTGACGATTGGATAGGAACGTTGTCAACCCCGGGAGTGCTCAGGAGAACATCCAGGGCAAGGAAGGAAAATCCAGTGATACAGGATATCAGTGCAGTCAGGTGAATATACACCTCCAAAGACAGTTGAAAGTATGGATATTTCCTGGATAACTGCACCACCCACATCCCGGCAACAGAGCCCAGACAACAGTTGCACCCTCAAACACAATCCTCAGCTCAAAGCCCACAAATTTAAAACAACTCTGCCAGCAAACTGCTTTCGGTATGTAGGTAAGCTTAGAAGGGCTCACCTATGGTTTGCTGTGGCATTACATAGGAATTTAATCTAGTCCACCACTGCAGGTCCCAGATATCTATGCAATCTGACTGCATCTTCACATCCACAAAGACACTCTGATTTGGGAGGATAATAAAATGGCCCTCACAGCAGACCTCTCGACTTCTCTCTCCCTCCAACAATGTCAACAGCTATACACAAAATCCCAGATCAGACGAACCAATACAGTAACCAGCTAAGAAGATTACAGCTTAAGAAATAGTTTAAGGGGACCTGTAGAGCTGTCCAAAGCTACCAGCTTACTGAAAACAAAATAACTGTGTCTCTCACAGTTCATCCACCACACTGCTAGACGCTGCATCCCACAAGACGGTAACCTCGCTTCAGTGGTCGTCATGCACTACACGGAAACACTTCTCACACAGGTTCAAAACAAAGGCAACAGCCTTCCAAAAACACCCTACATGGTGCAGCAAGCGCTTTAGTCCGCCACATAGGGGTAGTAAGCGCTATATAAATGCTACAGGAGGCCTCTCCGGACCCTAACAGTCAACCTATTCAATAGTCGTATCATGGAGAGCTGCCTTCTCTTTGTCTGTGACTGGTCAACAGGCCAGAACAAACAGCCAATCAGGCAATTTCAGTCCAGTACTGGACTACCATACATCCCACCTCGTGCCCCCAACTCACAATGAAAACCCCTTGCTCCACACACTTGCTTCATTTGAGCTGATGGTGGCTGGTGAGGTCCACTCACACTGATTTTTGGGGTCCAGCATTTATTTTTCCTAAAAAATTTAACGAGAGCTAGAGAGGGGAAAAAAAACACAAAGGGGAAGAGAAGGATGGGAAAACCTTCACAGAAGGAGAAAGCATGAACCGGCAAGAGGGAGATAAAGGGGCAGGGACTGTTTGGTCGTATATTAAAGAAGCGCCGAATATGCAGCCTCTGTATTTAGCGCATGGGCAATAAATAGCACCAGATTCGGGCTTATGAGTGTAGCTTTGGGCCCTGCCACTCATTATTTTATAAATCAAAATCTACAAGTCTTTTTCAGAAAATGGCCCCACTCTCTGTGTCCTTCTTAAAACAGAATGTTTCTATCTTATACGGTACACGTTGTCACCAACAATAGCAAGAATGGTCATGCATATACTGAAAACAGAAATCTGAATAAAACACAGATATATTTGTAGAGCAGAGTATGTGTTCCTTCCAGGGACTTCCTACATCAGTGGATAAAATACTAGTGATGCAGGTCAGTGAGTGCGTTACTACGTTTGTGGCTGAGCATTGAAGACGGAGTGAGTCAGATCACGTGATGGAACGTACAATAGTGTATACTTACCACTTTTGCATCTTCTGCAGCCTGAAAGGAGGCACCTGCTTCTAAGGATTACACGCTCCGGATGGGCACGACTGGGATAGGCAAACCACCCCAGATCTTATATCTTTGGGAAGCATCAGCCATATTTATTCAAACAAAAAAACAAGAAGCAATAGCTCTTAATGCAGACATTGGTACTGACAATCATGGTAATATACTGCCCCACAAAACTCTAATATATTTAAAAAAAAACAACAACAATTTCAAATCTAATGTTTACATCAATGATATTTTTGGCTAGAAGCAAAATTTTGAATTTCGAAGTCAGCATTGCTCCTGCTCCATCTCAACTGGCCAAGGTAAATGCTTGTCAGTCCTTATCACTGTTTGCATAACCCTTAAACAAATATTGCCTCAAACACCCTTACTCTGGGGCGAAAATCTGGCCCCGCGTGTTCCTTGTTGGCTTGGCCACACATACACCAGGTTCGGTAATTTTTGAGTAACAAAAAAATCCAAATATAAAAGGTTACTTTACAAGTTCAACTGTGCTTGGACTGGGGGCCTTGACTTGTTACCCTGCACTTGTGTTGTCCATAGATTACCCAAACCACTTGTTTTAGTATGTATGGGGCCTGAATATGTTTCCATAAATTGATGGCTTCAGTAATATATTCAGCCCCCCTGACACAGAAGACATCGTAGAAGCTTCAAATCCACCTTTATCATAGTTCCCAAACAGTAACACTTCACATACAGTGTTGTGGGTATTTCTGGCAGAAAGTGGTTCAGTCCTTTACAGCAAAGCATTAAAGCACATTTGAGCTCTTACAGATTTCCCTTGTGTCATAAAATGTATCAAACCCCTGCAACCCAGGAAAGCATTGAACTAAGGATTGATATTAGCTATCAATTAATATTCCCACATCCTTACTCAAATTAATGCCACTTTCAGTTTCTCTGACATAATGGCATGCTCCTGCGATACACGCAGAATAATTACTAGTTTATCCTAGGTGTGGCTGTTAGTACAAGGTTAGTTGTAGGCCAGGTAGTAATCCAAGCAGGATGCTGTCCACTAGGTTGTCTGAGATAAATTAATGGGCTTCGTGTGGAACCTTTAAAGAGACATGAAGAGCAGCCACCTGGCATACATTGGACTCTGTCCACAAGTGGAACTGGCTTGCCCAGGATCGTTTGGCTCTCTAGACCTTTTGAGGAATATTAAATTGAGTAACATTGATGCTTGTTATGGCACTTAGTAATGGCACAATTGTGGTAAATAGTGCTAAATAAATAATAGGTTATTATTTTGATGTCTGCCACTGCTCTAGATTTATCTGCATGGTCATGCTGTTGAACAATTCCCAGGTTTGGTGGTAACCACAATTTTCTTCTCTATGAAACCGATTCCTAAGGATTCGTCTTACCGCTGCAAGTGCCCAGATCAGTCAGATATCATTCTCAGACCAACTTGCTACAAATGATTTGATCCAGACTGTGGAAGTGGATCCTGAAACTGGTATTTTCACTGTAGTTACCCAATATAGTGTCGCAAGTTCACACTTTATAAAACTGTAAAAAAAACAATTCTAAATAAAATGTCAAAGGAAAATTAACATGAGAACAGTAGTAATCCTCATTGAAGATATATTGACATTGCATATCACTCGCTGCCTTTACCTTAATTTCGTTTTTTGGCCTGTTTGTAATTTTTTTTCATTCTCTTGTTATTTTTTCATGTGAACTAAACCTTTTAAATCCCAGTGTTTTCCATTCACCTCATTCCCTTCCTGCTCACCCCTCTTCCCTTCCATGTTATGCATTTCCTTTGTAGCTCTACGGGTTCCCCCATTTTGCCCCCGTGGAGTTTGACAGGAGAACTGCAGTTTTACTGCTTCCCCACCAAATTGCTTTTTTTTTGCCAAGTTGTGACCTCAGTATTTATTCAATCATTTTTTTTTTAAACGAAGGAAGTCGCCGGATCAGCCAGTGTTTGCTCTCCGAGTCCCTACGCTTCAATAAGAGAAGGATGCAACTCACAGGTCTTTCATCCTTCCGAGTTTGAGAAAATGAGTGCCATGCCACTGGATATTAGTAGCACCTATTGGTGTATACACCAAAAGACCATTAGTGCGTGGTAGGTATGTGGTCATTGCAATTACGGTACTGTGGCCTGTTTCAATACATCCCTGTCCATTTATGCAAGCCTTATTCATAGTCTTGCTTCTGGTCGCAATGCCCCTGAAAATCACCCCTTTAGGCTCAGATAAATCCCAAAGGCAGCATTGATGCTCATGTGTGTCAGTGTGCTTCAGAGATGTCCTTAAAGAACACACAGGTGGCAGCATTTAACAGCCACTCCTGGATTCCAGAGGTTGTGCTGTGTGACCACCTAAGAGCTTCGGATCAGAGGGATATTAGTTTTGAGGTAGCAGGAGACCGCCCCACGTGCAGGGCTGGGTGAGCGTCAGCGTGGCAGGCTTCCTGCTAGACTTCATACCTATTTGCCCCTTAGCTTGTTCTAATCTCTTTTTGATCAAAGTCTGATTGTGGAGTCATTCTTCAATGAAAAATGACAACGAGAAGCCGGATTTACCAATATGAAAATTTGCTACACCTAGGTTATAAAGTGGTGTCCATCAAATGTACAGCGTGGATCCTTCCCATAGAGATATACGCAGTCCAGGATGGACCGCCACGCACACAGGAGACGCGGCCTCCTCAGGTCAGCGCTTTGCAGAGTAGCAACTAACAACAACAGGGCTAACTTGGAAAGGCGGCCATGTCGATATCCAGATCAGTGCTTTAATTGGATAGATACTGTCCAGTGCTGAGTACCTGCACTATTTTTAATTTAATGAAAGAGTACCTGCGCTTTTAATAAGCGAACAGGTACTCTGGACAGTGAGTACCAACAGTTTTATATTTCCATCTAAAGCTCTGATCCAGGCACAAAAGTAGGAAATATTAAAAAATAATAATAATAATTGAGGACATAATGAAAATGGGAAAAACAAAATGTAAACAGACCAATAGGTGTTGGCATCAGCTCGACTAGGCCCTAGATGTGCAACATTAACAGCTTGCTGGAGTACCTAAGTCACATTCGCGCATGCGCAGTATATGATGACAGCGCATGTCAACGCTCAATAAATCTGCCTCCGGTGTCTTGTTCCCATCTGGGCATCCTTGTTGGGTTACGGCGTCTGGATGGATGCGCGCTGTCTCCGTGACCTTCGCCGCAGATGTTGAGGCCGATGTTTCATTTATTAATCCCAGGCAGTGCCAGGGCGCAGCTGCTTCAACTAATGTATTGAATGATTTAGTGGAAGTTTTTGCGTCGTGCCAAGATGACGCCATTCGACCTTTCATGAAAGTTCGAATAATCTGAGGGGGAGGGGTGGACATTAAAATACATGGGAACTCCTGTAAGCAGAAAATGATAATACCGAAGGGAGGGAGAGCTGAAAGAGAGGGCTCAGGGCGAGGCAGGAGTAGAGGTGGGCGAGCCAAGCAAAAAACGGGGACTGCGAACCAAGGGTCCCACTTGGATCTTAGAGCCCATGCACGAGCCGAGCCCTGGCAATGTTTGCAGTGTACATTATAGAGTAAACATGTTTGCAGTGTACATTATAGAGTCAATATCATGTAAAATATGACAAAGTGTCTTCAAAATTAAAAAAAACAAACATCTGTAGCACTTGAAAGCTTCGATATCAATACCTCACATTATAGCGCTGCACTGAGAAGTACTTCATTAAAGTGATAGTTTTTTAAACATGAACCTTTAATGCACTAAGAAGCAAGCCAATTTGGATGTAAACCCTGTACTATCCCAGATTGTGGTAGAGTAACATTCCTTATGCTGAGGCTGTGGTTTTACCTCTTTTTTAAGGCTTTGTTTTTACCCAGTGCTTGAAATGGAAAAATAGAAGTGCAGTTACTCTCTAATTAGAAGTATTATGTTTTTCCCCCAGAAGTGCAGGTAATCTCCCTCTCAAAATAAAAAAGTGCCGGCCCATTTAAAGCACCGTTTTTACCTCTTTGTGCACCTTTCAGCAGTATTTATATAGCGCAAACTCAGTCGACTATTTTGGGGCGCTTTACATAAGCACCTGTTACACTAAGTCTCCATTCATTCTTTATTGGGATGGCATTAATTTAGTGATTGGGCCAGAAACACAGATGTTGAGTCGACACCAAGGCTTGAACCGGGTCCCTCAGGTTCAAAGCCAACAGTCCTGACCCTGAACCACATCCAGGGTACGGGAGGGAGGCGGACAGAAGCCACATGAAAGCTTGGCTCGTTATGGGCTCGAGGCTCCAACAGGACCTCGAGCTGAGCCAGAACCAGGCTTCAGTTTTCAGTGGCTCACCCACTGCTAGGCAGGAGAGGACCAAAAGAAGGGAGAGCGGAAGGATGGATGAAGTGAAACATGGAGAAAGCGAAAGGAAGGGGGGGCGAGTACACAAATGTGGCGAGAGTGGAAGGAAGAGGGAGGGTACGTAAAGATGGGGAGAGCTAAAGGAACAAGGAGAGAGAGAGTGTGTACATAAAGATGGAGACAGGGGCATAGCTTCGGTGGGTGTATGGGGTGTTACACCCCCCTAACAAATGTATTGTTTGTTAAATAGTTGGGCACAGGGGCTTTTAGTTCAGTATGGTGAGGTGTGTGTTGGATTTCACCAGGAATTTTATACACACACACACAAAAAAAACACACACACTCTCTCCCTCACTGTATTTGGGAATACCTAAAAATTGCTGGTTATTAAAAAAAAAAAAAAAAAAAAAAAAAAGAATGTGCTCCCTCTCACAAGCTTATTTACAAGCCCACTGCACCGCCGTAGTCTACGGCAGCGCAAATCAGAACCCTTCCCCACGCCATACTTATAAGCTGGTGCAATGTCACAGTTAAACTGACGCTAGGCTGGTTTCAGTGGGCCTCCCCGAGCTTTGCTGGGCCAGCATCAATTTTTTTACACTAGTTCAGCAAAGTGCCACAACTACGTCACAATTTTGATGCAGTTGTGCTAACGAGCACCATGGTGCGCTGTATTATAAATACAGTGCTACCATGGTGTCATTAGGGGCGTGCAGGGCGACGCAAAGAAACTGGTGCTTCAGAGCTGATGCGCCAGTTCCTTGAAAATGAGACCCTTTGTGCCCCTACCAATCTGCATTCCTCTCCCTTTACGCTGTCCCTAAGCCCCTGTTGTGCGCCATGCTTGTCGAATAATTCAACATTATGTGCCAGCATGATTGTTGGGAAATATGAAGCTCACCCCTCCTCCCCGCAATCTTACTGTGTGTAATGTTGGGGCGAGGGACGGAAGGGCTCAGGGTGTGGTCATTTGGCAGAATTTAGAACGGAAATTCACTTCCCAGCCCTTTAAATAGTTCGGGGGAGATACGGGTGTGAAGGTGCGCACTCTCGTATAAGTCATTAACCATGTATTGGGCGCTCAGCATGTTCTGCTACGAGGTAAAGTGACTGATTCATAAGAGGGGCATTCCACCACCAGAAAGAGGCTCCTACATTGGGTCTCCTAGACTGTAATTACCCTCAGGTAGAAGTGAAGAGCATGCAGAAAAGGAGGCATTTTGTAACTGTAGGAAATGTTCCTCACACAATGAGAAGCTGCTCTTGGTTCAATCCTGGAGCCTCTCTCTATGAACCCAGAGAGTCTCCCTCCGCCAAATCAGCAAACCATCCCTGCGGTCAACAACCCATGCATTTTATCTTTTGGCGGGGTTTTTATTAGCAGCACCTTCGGCTGCATTGGACATCATTGGTGACATTTTCATAAATTGGTTCTCTAAAGTCTTAATCGTTGATTCCTCAAAAAAATCCTCAATCCAAAAGATGAAATTAAGCACCCTCCCATCAGTATCTGTGAATAGTGCCAGGTGAGAGGTATCCTCCAAGGGTCTTCCCAGGCCCCATCTCCTAGAACCACTGCCTAAAGCCACTGGCCAGTGCCCTTTGGCAAATTAGAAGCTGCCTTATTGGGACAGAATTGAGTTGCTGTTTATGTACCAAGAGGCTGTCCCTCCCACCGAAACCCAGCCTCCCTGGGACTCTTTAAAGATGCATTTGTTCCTGGTTGGAGAAACTTAACTTTGTCAGTAAGCAAAACACTGCTACATATTGTGGCCATCCTGACACCAAGGACAAGACTGCACCATTGATCTGCCTGCCCCTGTACTAGGGCAGCTGGGGCTGGATTTACCCCACTCTCTGCCCGGTTTTCACAGTGGCTCAACAGAAGGAGGTAGAGTTTCATGTATCCCAGTGTAGTGCTCATGTCAGATATAGGAAAGCAGTTTGATTAAACATAGATGAATATGTGCGTAAAAGTTTAATTTAATTCCCCTTAATACCACATTGTGTGTGTTAGTGAGCGCTGCCAGATAAGTCATTTTGTGCCCCTTGCTGGATGTTAAAATGTAATCCTACATTGTGTAAAGTCCTTTTTTTGTTTTTAAGCTCTGGTCACTATATATTAAGAAGGAAAAGCATGGCGTCTCCCATGAGATTTTGCTGAGACCATGGATTTGGAAAAATGATTTCTTGGCTAGATTGTATTGATAATGCATGGATGAAAATGTGTATGCATTCATAAAGTGTCATGATTGGGACGCTTTGTACTGTATATGTAGAAGATCTACCACAACTTGCATCACTGAATGCCGAGTGGCCTTTCCTAGCCAAGAGGTTAGTTGAGTTGTCTCACCTTTTGGACTACACTTCAACGTACACAAATCTCCTTCTCCCTGTAGGACACTCTATATGTGTACTTGTTGATGGAGCGAAGGCCGGGCTTGGACGGCCTTGTGTTTTCCTTGGCACATGTGCCGGGAATGCTTGGTTTTTTTTCCACATAAGCACTGTACAAACATGTTAGCTTTGCCTCTTGACATCCCACCATGCAGCACTTTGATATTTCCTGGCATCTTCTGCTAAGCTGCGGCCCAGATGGAGCTGGCTGCTGCCTACCTTCTTTGCAAACCTGTCACTGAGGCTGAATGCATATCTGAAGTTAAGAAGTTTAACCGCAGTTTTGCACATTGAGGGCGTGTAGGAGGAAAGGCAATGAGCTGTTGTAGAAATGTAGTGCCTCCTCTCCCCCGGGGTTTTATAGCAATGTTTTAATCTTTCAGTAATGGATCTGCAATAAATAATGGCAGTGGTTTCTTTTATTTCATACAATGATAGTGCAGGAGGAGAGGTTGAAGAATAAAGCTGTACTGATTAGAGATGCTCACCAGAAGTCCTTCCTAAGGTGTTCATGTGTGCACATGGGTCTTGTTAACAACAGAAAGATTAAAACGAGAGACTGATCCATGCATGCCCTTGATAGAGTAAACACCCCTATGGGGCACAGCACAGTCCTTTGTAGTGGGGATATGCCACAAGGTGTCAACTGAGGGGGAAATCTTTTCTGAAGAAAATGGACTGGTCCTCACCATTAACTGGTTCAAGTCACTTTCAGGCCCCTAAGCAACATCCAAACAACTGGCCAGTGAGCTACACGGAAGAGTGTAAGATCCAATAAACCACATTGTAGGGTGCAAACTAACCCACTGGTATCAGTTCCAATTTTGGCCACCATCACTTAGGCCTGTAATTGATGTATCCCTTACTTCCACTGATCTTTGCGTCGATTTTGCTAATATAGTGTTCTATACTATTCTAAATCTAGACCATGCCAGTTGGTTGCAAGTGCCAAGTCATGGTCACTCTAAGTAATGATGGTTGAAGCGCTGGTGGCCTAAGGATTAGTGGCCAAAGTTAAATAGGCCTAAAGATCACGTTGAGACTAGGTTAGTCTAAATAAAAGTCAATGGAAGTGAAGTTGTTTTAAGTCCAGGCTGAACGAAGCAAAAGCCTGGGTAAGCAATGGCGTTCTCACGGCACGGTAGGTGAAAGTTATGGCACGGTGTTTGTTAAATTATTCTGAGTGAAGGTCACTCTGATTAGAGATAGACTATGTTTCGGTGGTCAGTCAAAGCTGGCGAAGGGCAGTGATGGTTAAAGGTAATTGATGGTCCAGACTGGTAATGGATACATCAGTGATGGAAGCCGTGGCTGTCCAAGTGAAGGTCAACCTAGGAGTTGGTCGTTGAGCTAATGGTTGTCAAAGGATTGTCAGAAGTAAGTCTAAGTAATAGTCGTTGGAATCACGGTGGTCCAACTCACTATTGTTGAATAATGGTGGTCGAAGTTAAAAGACATAAGTTAAGGTAAGTACAAGTAACGATTGGGCGAATTCATGGTGGTCAAAGTTAAACAGGCGAAGTAATGATGCACCAAACTGTCAACACCTGTCTTATCTCACCAGAGAGGAAGAACCTGTTCTTTGTAAACATGAGCTTGCAATATGATATGGACTAGGTGTAACTTTATACTCTCTGCACATACTGAAGTAGAAAAATGTAAACCTAAGGGCAGATTGCCAAATCAAGATACGGCAAAACGTACCTCTACTGAAAGAGAATTTGATCCCAAAGTTAAACAGATATACACAGTCAACAGCGCCCTGCAGCCTCCAGGGAATAATGTTTCTGACTGGCCGGTGTTTTGCCATTTTTAAAGCAGTTTGACAGGAAGGTTGTAGTAAAGGGACTCCGGAATGGAACACTTCAGTCTCTGGACATACCACACCGTCATGTCCGTAGGTGTCTGCCTACATGTGAACTGCACGGATAAAAATAATGCAGTGCTTACAGCCTGCATGCACAACTACATGTGTGCCATCACCACTACCAAAGATAACAAGCATTGGCAAAGCCAACAGAGGCACTTAACATGTACAAACAAGCTCATGTGCTCTGCATCATGTATTTATATTTTCTTACTGAACTGTCATGTTAACAGTTTGATTGCATGCTACTACGTTTATGGTTTCAATTAACTAATGAACTTTTATATATATATATATATATATATTTTTTTTTTACAAGAGGTCTCGCCTTTAGGGCCTGTTGGCTTGCCACTGGTTTTAACCATGCTGCACAGCTTCCCTGCCAGCTGGCTGTGTCACTTTGTAGGCATGTACATCAAGCATGCACGCACCTACAAAAATGATGCAAACTTTTTTAAATTTTCTTTCTGTTCACTGACCCGAATTTGATTGGTAAATCAAAAAAAGTAACGGACCCATGTCAGGGGAAAGAATGTGGGTGGGGAGAAAGAACGCAGAAGATGGGAAGCAACATGAAGGGCAGAACCACAGAGAGTGCATAAGCAATAGGAGGGTGGGGAAGCAACACAGAGAGAGGGTTGAAGCTTCATGGGGTGTGCAAGGGAAGCAACATGGAGGGCAGGGATAGGGGAAGCAACACAGAGGGAAAACATCCCCAGCCACAACTCCCAAACAACGAAGTCGTGGACAACGAAAGCGGAACAACGCTTTTGTTAACCACGACTTCATTGTTCGGTGCCATAACCACGCATATGCTGAGCCACGCACATGCGTGGTTAAGGCACAGAAGAAGGGAGTCTGCTTCATTGGAGGACATGATCAGGTAAGTGGGGCTGGGGCTGTTTTAGGGGCTGGGTGGGGGGGTTAGGGGGGGTTCGGGGCATTTTTCGTTTTTGGGGGTGGGGGATCGGGGTGGTTTAGGGGTGGGGGGTCAGGGTATTTTTAGTTTTGGGGGTGGTTTAGGGGTGGGGAGAGGTGGGGGTTGGGGCATTTTTAGTTTTAGGGGCGGGGTGGGTGGTTAGGTTATTTTTATTTTAGGGGCGGGGTGGGGGGTCAGGGCATTTTTAGTTTAGGGGCAGGGTGGGGGGTTGGGGTATTTTTAGTTGTTTGGAGGTGGGGGGTCAGGGTAGTTTAGGGGCAGTGGTGGGGAGGTCGGGCATTTTTAGTTTTAGGGGCGGGGTGGGGGGGTTTGGACATTTTTAGTTTTAGGGGTGGGGTTGTAGTGGTAGAATTGTTTTTAGGGGTGGGGGTTGGGATACGATTGTGTTAGAGGTAGGCAGGAGTCGCATGCTGGAACCACGCATGCCGTTCACGCATGCCTTTACCAGGAATGCCTTTAGAACAGTGGTTCCCAACCTTTTGATTTCTGTGGACCCCCACTTTAACATTTTGGGACCCCCACTGAATCATCATTGGAATCCGGGGACCCCAGCCTGAGTCATTACTGGAAGCTGGGGACCTAATTTGTCAATATTTGTTAATATTTTTTAATTTTCTAAGCAGTCACAGACCCCCTGAAAAGGTTTCGCGGACCCCCAGGGGTCCCCGGGCCCCAGGTTGGGAACCACTGCTTTAGAACGAAAAATCATTGTTAAGGCATTCGTGGTAAAACGAATGGTGGAACTTGGGCATGCTCATGGCGTGCTTTTCAAAAAAGAAAAAAAAAATCCATAAAAGCAGACTCTTGTGGAAAGATAAAAGGGATCAATCAGAGAGATTGTAAAGAGGCTAGGCTCCGTGAGAGGAACAAAGACTAGATGGATGGGCTAAAGCAAACAAAACCATTGAACAGAAAGCAAGAAAATAAAAGTGACAAAGCAAAAAGTCAATGGAAAGCAATGGAGGGGGAACTGGGGGGAGTGGGGGTGGTTATGGAGGAGTTGGTGTCAAGGTCAGCTCTGGACATGTTCCCAATAAGTCATTCACAGCCTGACAGCTGTGCTGCAGGTCAGGCTCCAACCTAAAAATAGTGCAGTGTTTACAGCCTAGTAAATTGTTTAGTAAATTGTTTACACCTACACTAGGCCAATGGTAAAAATAATGTTATATATGTCTTTGCCTACAATAAAGCTAGAAAGTTTAATATCCAGGATGTCTACCTGCACTAGCCACATAATAAAAAAACAGAGCTTATATCTATGTTTTTGCTTACGCTAACCACGTTAAAATATCTGTAATCTGTGCCAGCCTACACTAGCTCCATGGTAGAAACAGGCAGTTTACAGTCCACTTACAGGGGCCTTGATAAAAAATGATATTGTTTTTAAATGTCTCTCTACACATTCCCCATGGTAGAAGTGATATGGTGTTTTCTCTGCATAAATTAGTCCTCTAGTGAAAACATCGCAGTGTGTTCAGTCTGTCTGCATAGGGTAATCCTATGGTGTAAGCAGTGAAGTCTGTCTTGCTAGACTAAGCATGTGCCAGAAATCGTGGTGAAAACCTGCAAATGTAAGCGAGAAATATTTGCTCTGGCAAAATCTGTTTTTATTTGACAATCTAAATATGTTACCTTGTCAATCTCCTCTTGTGGACGCAGACATATTTTAAGGCGGGACTTCCACCTGTGACATGGCAGAGCAGAGCCACAGGGGGGCAGCCCATCGCTCAGATTTCATGTGTGTGAGGGTGTCTCATCCTTTGTGGCTCTGCTCTGCCTCTCACAACCAGAAGTTCCTATTTAGAATTAAGCAGGCCTTCATAAAGCACCAAAGAGTTTGAAGCTATTGTTCCCCGCCTCCTTCCAGCCATATCATTGCTCGCTCCCTTCACATACACAGAACAGTTCCAGCAAAGACCGCATCACTATAGACTACACAGAACAGGTACAGCTGCATGCACGCTACCCCCACATGTACAGGACAGTTCTATCACAGGCAGCAACACAGAGCAAGCTCCTTCAGGCTGCCTGTGCTCCTGTCTCGAGGAGAATGGGCCTGGATGTCCTGGCTGGACTGTCACTATTGGGGCAGAACCAAGTCTGATTTACGTGTGACTTGTCTCTGCCTAGAGTGGCACAATAGACAAATAAACGGTGGACCGGAATGCACCCCTGAGATTAAATAAAGAATTCCATGCATATCTTTTTTTTCTTCTTGAGCATCTTGGAATTCTCTTATTACAAGATCTCAACATCAGTGAATAATGGGACAAGGATGCAGGGAGAATAGGCGGAATGGGAGTGTGCAGAGGTTGCTTTACAAGGTAGATATCATGGACATTGCTTAGTTTGTAAATGAATGTGTGTGGGGCCTAAGGTTTTACGCAGAAGATCGTGGCTGGCGCATTGAATGTTGATGTGCCAAATGCCACGCCTGCGCACTCCTTATTCTACCAAATGCCTATTTAACCCACAACGAAACACTGCCTGCCCTGTTGTCTCATTGTTGTAGGTTCCTGCTTTTGCCATTTGTTACAGGTTTGCCTGTCTTTCCCTTCTTCCCCCCTTTGTGTTTCTCTCTCTTCCTCTCAGTCAAAGTTTGATGAGAAAAAATAAGTGCCAGTTCCCATAGATGAGTGCTGGTCCCCAAAAATGAGTGCTGGTCCCCAAAAATGAGTGCTGATGGGCCCCACCTGTATCCATTGGCTCTAATTAAGCCCTGATCGTGGGTAGGGGTATCGGGAGTGTTATATTCACTCTGCATCCCTGTGTACACAGGGGGCACTGCAGCAGCACAGGATGGGGCCTGTGTCTGGCACTTTACAGCAGTGCTTCAAAGCAGCAAAATGAAAGGAGGAAAGGAAGCCACAGGAGGTGAAGTGCCTGGTGGCTCTCAGTGGCAGGCCATGCCACAGAAGCTGCTCCGGGGTAATGTCCAGTCAGGCTGATCCTGTTTTGGTGAACAACCTACTGACCAGTGCCAATCCCGTTAATGCGGGTCAGCGCTCCCTTCCGCCAGGGACACCATGTCAGACAGGCAATCACCCAATGAGGAGTCAACATCTCTGCGCTCATGCGAGCAGATCCCGCCCACTCTTGGAAGGAGGGGAACGTGAAGCACCTAACTAGAGCCATAGGCACACTTTATAGGCTCACCAAGATCCCTACAAAGAATGAGGCGAACCAGTACTCCTTGCAGCAACTGGAGCTGCAGTGAGCTCCACTCAAGGAGCCTGGTGGTCATCTCTCCAACAAGTCTCTCGTAGCCACACGGTCAGCAGTAGTCATGGAGGGAAACGAAGAAATTCAGTGGGACAACCTTTACATCTGGTCTTGGCAATGAGCATCAACATGTGTCTTGTATACAAGATGGCAAAGAAGCATTTACACAAAGATGAACACAACTTCCCCATTACACAGAATTGAGGCTGTATTGCCTGTGAATAGCAATGGAAGCACCATGCAGTCATTTCATTTTTTTTTAAATGACTTTATAATTTTCAGCAACATAAACAAAAAGAAATAAGCACAGATTATCTCCAATTAACTGGAGTGTAATATAGGTCATTTGTAAAGGAAAAATAAAAAAGCCATTGCATTATCTATAGCAATTATAAGCAATACAACATGTCGACCACACCAATATAATGTTGATGTCAACTTTCCGAGTGGTACAATTGGAAGTAAGTGTTCCGGGTATCTCGTTGGTAGCCAGGTGTAACAACCCCTGTGGCTAATGTGCCCTGTAGTTGTGCTACATTTTAGCAGCATTGACAGATGTCAGGTACTCTTGGAGGGGCTGCTAAATGTGTTTGGGGCGAGATATGGGTGATAGAAGTTCCGCATACAATTCACTAGTGGTGTTACAGTAAAGGAGACTACGAAGCCAAGCTCCCATCATCGGCGGGGTTTTGCTGCACCAGTGCATCACTAGCTCGCGCTTCACTAGTAGCATGGCAATCGCTGTATATCATCTAACAGATTTTGGGAGATCTGCAACATAACCCAGAACACCTCCCGCCAGTAGTGCACTAGCGTGGAGCATGTCCAAGTCATGTGTGCGAAATTGGCCTGCGGTGCTAGGCATTTAGGGCAGTTCGATGAGCGAGTGGGGCCTATTCTGAACATGTTTGCCAGTGTGGTGAATACATACCTCAAAAACTTGTAGTTGAATGAGTTTGTGACGACGGTTCATTGAGACTAATCATGTTTGTGCGCAACAGGCTGCCCAAATTATGGCTGCGAGTGGGTGACCCATTTCTGCCTCCCAGGGAGCATGCAATGTGGCATCCCGTCTTGGTAACAGATCTAGGCATCAGTGATAGAGGTGAGACACCATTCTGTGTCCCTCAACATCCATAATGAGTAGAGTGAGGGATTTAAAGTCGTCCAGCGCCAGGGATAGGTGGAGAGTTGTGCCCTCAGAGCGCTTTGGAGACGCCGGAGGACAAAGTGATCCATGTTAGTGGCATTGGCAAACCGTGTGTCCTCCGTCCGTGAGAAGACATGCCCCTCCAGGAAAAGATCACCAAATGTGTGTAGGGATAAGATTGCTAGGTTTCGCTGGACCAGTTTTTCCTTTGTGATGGGGAGCCATGAATTGTTAGTGGCAGTGCCGGGGAGTAGAAAGTGTCTACATGTAATAGTCAGGTCAGCTTATGCCACGCTCAGCAAGTAGTCAAAAGTGCTTGTATGTCATGCGGATCTAATGTAAACCCTTCAGGAAGAAGGATACGCGGGGAGACTGGTGTATCAAATCCCTCTCTGGTATTCCATAAAGCAGTCTTGCATCTGGTTAATGCCAGCAGAACGTGAACTGGCACACTGCAACCAGGTAGTGTAATTGAAAGTGTGGAACACCCAACCCACCTCGTTAAAATGTCCCATCGAATCCTGCGGCGTTTATTTGCCCTAATCAGTCGTGTGAGTATGCGCCTAATCATCAGGAATGGCACAGGGATATTGGTGAACAAATATGAAAAGCAAGGAAGAATCACCATTTTAATGATGTCTATACGGCCCATCATTGAGAGGGGAAGACAGACGCAGCGGTCCACTCGTGTGATCAATTTATTGATCGCCGTCCTGTAATTTAGGCAAATTATCTGTTCCTTGTCCTTGTGTGTATATATACACACGACATTTGATGCGATCAGTGCACGATGTCAATGGAAATGAGGAGTGACCATTAATATTCACGCCTGTAAGGGGAAGAATTTCAGGCTTGGACCAGTTGATTTGTAGTCCAGAATATGTACTGAAGCAGGCCACCTCCTGCAAAACAGAGGTCAGGTTTTCCGCAGGGTGTCTTAGAAACAGTAGTATATCATCTGCGTACAGCGATATGAGCAATGGGCCGGGCTTGAACTGTAACCCCCTGTGCATGTGGGTTTCTTGGAGATGGCGCACCAATGGATCCATTGCAATGACGAAAAGGAAGGGGGACAGGGGACACCCCTGCCGCGTGCCCCTGAATGTTGGGAAGGCGGAGGATAGTGTGTCTGTCATTAACTCTGATGCTGGCCGTTGGCTCTGTGTGGAGCAGGTTGACCAGGGAGAGGAATCAGCGGGGTAGGCCTAGCTTACTGAGGGCTGCTAACAGGAATGGCCACTCCAAAGAGTTGACTGCATGTTACGCGTGTAAGAGGGCCACCGCTGCAGGAATTGTGGGGGAGATTCTATGGAGTGCAGCAAATAATTTGCAAAGGTTGATGGTGGTAGAACGGTGGGGGACAAAGTCCGATTGGGCCCGGTGAGATGACACTGTCCAACAGTAAGAACAGCCGCATCGCTAGGAGTTTGGCCAGGATTTTTTTTTAATCCAAGTTCAATAATGTGGTAGGAGCCACACATTGTGTGTGGCCCTTGTCTGGCTTGGGTAAGAGAGTAATGACCGCCTCTCTCATTGTCGACAGCAGGATGCCAGCCTCTAATACCTCTGTATATGCTGTCAGTAGGCGTGGTGCCAATATGTGTTTGTATGCGTTATAGAAAGCACCTATGAAGCCGTTCATGCCAGGAGCTATGGAGCCATCTAGCACCTCAGTTGCGTGGACTATTTCCTCACACGTGAAAGGTTTACTCTAGAACTGTTGTTGTGCAGTGGTAAGCCACACCATAGCCCCTCATCAAGTTATTGTGCAATGCCTGCTGCGTCGTCACCCTGCCGGGAGGTGTACAGTTATGAGTAATAAGCAGGGTATTCGGTCTGGATCCCTGCAGTGTCAGCTATTTCAGGCCAAACGCACGCAGCTCCGGTATGTGGAAGGAAGTCCCAGAGGGTCTTAGCAAATTCGTCAGTGTGCAGCCTGGGTGTTCCCTCTCTCCATGTTCCCTGGCATGAGCACACTTGCCTAAGTAGTGTGTTTCACGATCAGGAGAATCCTTAATTTCATTAAATAGAGGAGCCCTTTTGTGTGCGTTGTTGCACATCTATACGATCCATTTCAGAGAACTTGCCTTCCACTCTGGACAGGCTATAGCGTATGTCTTGCAAGACCCTGGCGTGTTTTGCTTTGCAGATTCCCTTCATGTAAGCCTTAAAGGCCTCCCATAGGGTGGCGTACCAGGCAACTGAGCCCTTGTTGAGGGCAAAGTATTCTGTTATCGCTGTGTGAAGTTCTGGGCGCAATAGAGTATCCTGGAGCGCCAGTGTGGGAAATCTCCATCTTTGTTCATGGACTATGATACTTTACAAGTGAGTTGTACCGGGGAGGGGTCCGACAACATGCATGGGAGATGCGTAACTGGCCCAAGCCATAGATCAGTGGCAGCGGAAATCAACCAGTAATCTATGCGTGTCCATGTATTGTCTGGGACAGAATTAAACGTGTAGTCAGGGGTGTGTGGATTTTGCAATCCTCATGGGTCTTTCAACCCATAAGCATCACAGATGTCCCTCAGGACGCGCAGTGAGTCGGGTTTAGTGGTGGGGTTAGCGGCTGTTGTGTCCTGCCCCCATCCAAAATCATATTAAAATCCTCACCTTACTATAATGTGATCTGCTGCCATTTGGTCAATACGGGCTAGGAGGGTATGGAAGAATTCAGGGGTATATATGTTTACTAAAAGCATTTTGTGGCCGGACAGCGTTCCCGCCACTAGTATGTACCTACCCTCTTTGTCTGTCAATGTTGAATATGGGTGAAATGGTAGATTTGTATGCACTAGTATGCAGACCCCACAATGGTACCAACTGTAGCTAGAGAAATACCTGTGTGAGCCCCAATTAGCCGCAAATTTATGCGTGTGTTGTGGTGGGAGGTGTCTCTCCTGTAAGAAGACGATTTGAGCCCCATGTCGAGTTAGGTACTGTAGGACTTACCTTTGCAAGGGTTATTGAGCCCTCAAATGTTCCAGGAAATGAAGACCTCGTCCAGTGTGGTCAGCTCTTGCATTTTAGGATTACCCATCTATGTAGTTATACTGATATGTGTGATGTAGTACATGATGAGATAGACTGGGCAAGAAAAACAATAATATGCAACTGATAGAAGTTAACTGTTTGTGTCATTACCCTGTCCCCCCTCCCACACCCAGCAATAAGTTGCCTGGTGAACCCCCAACGGTAGAACAAATATAACAAAAAACCCATATCGAGTATGTGGTGTCAACCATGGGGGGTAGCAACGCTGCGGCAGGCATCTCGATATGGGATGCCGAGTTGAGTGTAGCGGATCGTGAATGAGCCTTCGGTGGTCAGTGAGAGCATCAGCTCACAGTGTCAGTAGGAATGGTGGCCTTGCAGTTTGGTGCAGAGGATCCTGTTGTGATGGTGGACAGTAAAATGCGTTGATGCTGTTAATCTTGCTCAATTATTCCACCAGGAACAGGTCCATGCAGTTAGAGACCTGGGAGTTAAGGGGGGTGGACCGGGGATCCCCCGGGTCTGGTCTGTGGTCATTGGCAAATTTCTTGGAGAACTCCAAGGCATCAAAGGAGTTTTCAAAGATTCGTGGCTTGCCATTTACGGCTACTCAAAGCTGTGTCTGGTATAGCATTCCATAGCGCACTCCCAGTTTAAGTAGCATTACGTTAGTGTCTGTGAACTTAGGCCGTGCCTCCTGGACGGCGATCATAAAATCTGAGAATATCAAGATGGACATGCCTTGGTAGTGCAATGGGCTGTTTATTCTGGCCAATCGTAGTGCAGTGTTGTGGTCCCTGAAATTGAGTGACCTGCCCAGAATATGTCTAGGTGGTGGGTCGGGTATAGGATGTGGGCTCAAGGTTCAGTAAACTCATTCCACCACAAATGTGGTAGTGAAATTGTCGTGCCCAAGTGTCTCCAGTAACAGGGTTTCCACAGAAGCGTCCATGCGACCCGTCTTCGTATATTCCGCGATTCCCAGTACCCGGATATTGTTCAGACGTCTGCGGACTTCCAAGTCCTCATTTTTGATCGCAACTACGTGCATCCTTGCTTCGAGGCGGTTTTTCAGTTTTGCTGGTGCTGTCTTCAAGCCGCGAAATCCGTTTCTCCGCTACCTGTGTTCTAATTTCCTGCCTGTCCATTCAGTCTTTCATTGCATCCAAGCGGGAGACAATGGTGTTGAAGCGGGCATCAGTTGTTCGGAACACGGAGTGTGCAGACATTTCTTGACATATACTGTTCCAAATCCTATCAATAAGGATACACTCGCCTTATGACCTCTAGTTGTAGGAGCACTGTTGCACTGTAACTTGCTTGCTATTTCCTCTAGTAGTATTCTGTTTTGGAATTTGAATTTCTCTGCTGTGTCCCAGCAGCCTTGAATGTGCTTTATTTTGGAGCATATCACCAGGTTGTCTTCATTCTTAGCACATTTGTTTACTTCCCATTTCTTGTACTCTGTTGAGTATCGTGGAGTGGGTACGTCCCACTTTAAGACTGTTCGACATACCTTTATGAAAATACCCCATTTTGGGCCAGATGTATAAAAAAAAATATTTGCGTTTCTTAAAATAGCGAATTTTAAGAAATCGCAATTTAAGGAATGTAAAATGGTATGTATGATTTTTGCGATTCGGTAATAGCAATTTCTTAAAATTCGCAAATGCTATTACCGAATCACAAATAAGAGAATCCAACCCCATTCGCACCGATGGGCCTGTTGTGAATGTTTTTGCATTTCCCCAAATTGCGAATTCCTGAATTAGGAAATGCAAATCCCAGGGTGCTGGGGGCCTAAGGCCCCCGCTGCTGCACCCCAAAAATATTTTTACGGACATGTGAAGCACACACATACCTTAGGGGCATGTGTGCACTACATGTCAATTTTAAAAATGCATTTATAATGCATTTTTTTGAAATGTGCACATGGTAACCACCAATGTGGTAATTGCATTTCCTAAATGCCCAATTCGCATCTAGGAAGTGCTTGATACACGTTTGGAATATCGCAATTAGGAATTCCCTATTTGCGATTTCCAATTTAGAGAATCGCAATTTGCGATTCTCTAAATGGGGTCGCAATTTTAAGGAATCGCTATTTTAGCGATTCCTTAAAATTGCACTGCGAATGCCTTTCATACATTGTGAAAGGAATTTTTGCATTCGCAAATGGCCGAATTTCACAATTCGCACCGTTTGCGAATGCAAAAAAACGTGATACATCTGGCCCTTTGTCTTGCGTTTTCCTGGGCCTACTAGTCACAGTGCTCACCTGCACCTTAGAACAGAGTACTGGGGCTCCGGGCACCGACATTTGTATTGGATAGCCTCCCGTTTTTGAAAAGCCCCTAGAAAACTACAACCACTTTCAGCTTCCTTTACATATATATGTATGTTTAGCTATTATCACCCCAGATAAGCGGTATTTTTTTCTCAATACAAGCATATGCTTTTCTTTGTTTCCTGTTTAGTTATTAAATTTAATAACAAAAATTAAACTGGATACTGCATGGGAGTGGCTCCTTATCCCATCCAGTGAGGACTAACAGTTTTTTTTTTGTTTTTGTTTTTTTACAAAAAAGCTGGGGGGTTTTGAGTGGAGATAGGCTATTTTGCATAGTACCAGTTGCCTCCGTAATGGGTAAGAAATGATGGAAGCCAAGTGCAAGATCTTCCCAATGGATACGAATTGACTGCTCAGGCATTTCCGTCACAGTATTTGTTATCTTCTGGAAAGTGGCTTCCAAAACTGGGCTCAAAACTCCAGAAGGGGCCTCAACTTGGATGTTTTCCATGGAGAGTATCACATTGACTCCGATCTCAAGGATGCTCACCCTGTTGACCGCCTTCTACTTGAAAGGGCACTCAAGGCTTTTTTGAAGCCTAGCTAGATCCTATTCACCGCTCTACCGTGATTGGTTTCCCTGGTCACCAAATCAAAAACACTGGGTTTGATTTCTCTGGCAGGGCCCTCCGCCCTGGTGACTGTGTCCCATTGTAGACATTACTCCTTCACGCTTGGATTTCGGATGAGAGCACGAAAGGCTTTGTGTTCTTTCATCGGAAGAGAACACGATGCTCTGAAGAAGCCCTTGTGCTTATGGTGTTATTGAACTGAGCAGAATGAACCACTTTCCCCTTGAATTTTTTTCAGATGTCAAAGCCAGTGCAGTGAGAACACATTGTTCCCGGAAGCCAGAATTTGTGATTGTAATCATAGAAATGAGATCGCCGTGTGCTGTACAAGGCAAGCTCCCGTCTGTGAGTGATTCACAAATAGCCCGTTGCCATGAGAGGTGAAAAAGTAGTATTTGGAGTAGTGGAGGTAGGAAGAAAACTGAGCTTAGCAGGTGCTAACCCATCCCATTGCTGGACACCTTAGCCATGTTTTGAGTCCATCTTCTTGGGTGTAGCATATGGTCTGGGTATTTAACCTCTACCTGCAGGAGGAAAGTCAAGTGACCGTCAAATTCATAGAGTGCATTTCCTAGCATCTTTCTGTGGCTCCATCCCTGGTGCTTCCATGGTTGGCATAGGATGCATTTCTAAGTTTTGGACTTCATTTTTGATCTTCAGATAAGCCGTAGCTTCTGGTGATCTCTGAAAGTGGTGAAGTGGCGGGTCATAATACATGCCACAAGTTTTCCACTTTTTTCCCCCCCTGTATTGTGGCTTGGCTGCTACCTATATGTAAATAATTATCTCCAGTGGGCCAATGCAAGCATGTTGTCATGAGTATCTCCTTATGCCAGTATTATATACATACAATATACCAGATTTTTGCCATTAAAACTACCCATGTACCATGAGTGACCCCTGTGCCATAAATTACCACCCATTGTGTCAGAGGCAGCATTTTATGCTTCCCCCAACCTAACCAGCTTCTGCCACAGTATGTCATTATCTCCCTCTCTGAGGCCTAGAATCACTTCAAGTATGGCAGCACCAGCATTCTGTCATAGGTGTTCCCAAGTGTCAGGAATTACTTCCAGTATGTTAGGGCCTGCATTGTGCAATGGGTTTCTTCCTTGATGCCAAGAATTACTTACAGTATGCCAACGACGGCATGTTACCTTGGGTGCCTCCAGAGCCAAGAATTATCTCCAGTATGCCATGGTCAGCGGCAGACTCACAAGCATAAGACATGCAAACAAGCACTCTTACTCATACTCTCTGTGATTCACTCTTTCCTCATCACTCACTCATTCTTACTCCGTCAGCCACACACAGATGTACTGATACTCAGTGATTGTCACTCACCACCCACGTACATGCTTGAGGCATGCACTAAAAAAATTAAATGAATTGTGCCTGTGTGAGAGGGTCATAGTTCAATTATGACCTGGAGATCTGGGCAATCCAGATATCTACCCAAAGAGAGACCTGTTTAAGTTTCTTCTACTATATATTGCATGTGATGTTTGCTGCAAGACATATGGTTAGCTTACAGTGGGCTTATATCCCTCTTATTGCTTACCACTGGTTGGCTTGTCACTCATTTGCTTGCTTGATGTTCGCTACATCTTGTAAGCTTTCCTTCATTTTTGTTCATTTGTCCTTCCCCTGGTGCATGGGGGCATTTGTTTTTGTCTTTCCACTGCTCGCTTTACAAGGGCTACTTCTTTTCACTTAAGCACTTTGCAAGAGTGCTTGTGTTTTCCAGGTGTGTGCCTTGTGTACTTCAACCCCTTCCCTCACCACCCTCTATGTTCCTCCCTGTCGCCATGTGCTTCTTCCCCACCACCCTCCATGTTGCTTTCCCCATGTCCCTCTCTTTTTCCCGTTTGCTCCCCCACCTGCAACCTCCATGTTGCTTCCACCTACCCAGGTCCCTTTTTGCCTCTGCTCTTCACCCCTGTGTTGTTCCTGTCCTCTCTGTTGCTTCTGCCTCCCATCTGAATACCCATGTTACTTTTGCTCCTCTCGCCTGCTTAAAATAAATGCTTTCTTACTTCTTATTGAGCAATACAATATAGATCAGTAACTAAAGAAAAAAAACAGACTCATCATTTTGTGGAAGTGCCATGTGGTCTGTGTGCCTACAAAATTACATGACCAGATGCGTAAAAAGTTAAAAAAAAAAAAAAATAATCTTTTGCCATTCTCTACAGCATAGAGCTGCTATGCATCATGGGTAAAGACTATTGGCAAAGCCAGTAGGTTCCAAAGCTAAGATCAATTTGCTTAGCCATTGCTTGGAGAGGCCTCACCTCCACAGTGAGCGCTAAGTTAAATAATCAGCAGCTGTAGGCCGAGACAAGGGGCAGTAAGTGACAGCTGAAAGGAGGTGGGGCTGGGCCCGGAAGCCCCCGTTAAGAAGCCACCACTGCAGATAGGAAGTTAACAAGATCATTCCGTGCCCGCCTGTAGTTATATGTGATTTATTACAGAAGGGCCTGCAAGTGCCTGTGTGGCTCCCTCTGTAATACCCATTGCACAGGAACATTTTGTGCTATTTAATAAGGGTGACCAGATTTTGAGGAGCAAAAACCGGAACAGGTCAAACATAAAAGAAGGACTAAAGACATTACTGTTACTTTTAGATCTGGCCTGTCCCGTTTTTTTGCGTAGCTTTGTGAATGTGCCTATATGTGTACGTGTGTGTTTGTGGGTGTGTGTATATATATGTATATATACACACACACACACACATATTTACAAGTCTACATATATAAAATTAGCTATGTCTTGACCTCCCACCCTGCTCCCCACTCCGTCTCTCTGCTGGGAACAAACAGACTGTGTTCCCTAACTATAACAGATAACATACTTTAACTATTTCATACTTTTTAGGCCTCTTTAACTTATGCTTCCCTACATGATCTGACCTTTGTCCCAAAAACCGGGACATTTATTTAATAATCTGACCTTTGTCCGAAAAACCGGGACATTTATTTAAAATTAAGAGAAGCGTCGGGACACCGGGACAGTCCTCTAAAAACCGGGACTGTCCGGGGAAATCTGGAACTTCTGGTCACCCTACCTTTAATGATTAGCTGTCCCTTCGTTTGCATGGCTATGACGCCACATGCCAATTAGAAAATACCTTGGCCTGTACTCCTTTGTACGTGAATACTGTGTGCTACCAATAGGGGGCGCAGCTTCAGTATACTGCCTTCTGGGAATGCTCATTGGGCCGGGCAGAGGTCTTCGGGACCACACACTGCAGGCACTCACAAGTACTGGCCCTTCCTTGGGGAGAGGGTGTTCCCCGCACTTTGGAGTACATCCCCCAACAGGCTGGGGTGCTCATCGAAACACAGTGACAGTGTGTAAGGAGCTACAGGTACTCCCACAATAACACCACCTCAATGCCAAACAGTGTCTCTATATATTGTTGTCTATGAATACAGGTGTTTTTTCCTAGTTTACCTTTGCCGGCGTGCCTATTTCTGCTTTGGGGGATTTTTTTTTACCACATAGCCAACCTGTAAATATCTGCGGAATCAAAAAACAATACTGGCAACACAAAAACTGAAATAAATGCACATTCTAATAGTCTACTACAGTGGTTCCCAAACTGTGGTCCGGGGACCCCTGGGGGTCCGCAAAGCTTCCTCAGGGGGTCCGCGACTGCTTCGAGAATTAAATAATATTAACAGAATAGGTCCCCGGCTTACAGTAATGACTCAGTGGGGGGTCCCCGTATTCCAATAATGATTCAGTGGGGGTCCTCGGGTTCTAGTAGTAGTAAAGTGGGGGTCCACAGAAGTCAAAAGGTTGGGAACCACTGGTCTACTACATATACAGACGACTACAGGTGCTCATACACTAAAGCACATCGTTGCCATGATGTGTATTACCGGAATGCTG
The DNA here is from genome assembly GCF_031143425.1 of Pleurodeles waltl. NCBI lineage: Eukaryota > Metazoa > Chordata > Amphibia > Caudata > Salamandridae > Pleurodeles > Pleurodeles waltl. The sequence continues at coordinate 933,168,878 of NC_090450.1, read as the reverse complement.
TACAGTAAACAAGTAGCATGAACCAAGAAAGACAAGATTAGTGGAGCACACTAAGAAATCAAGTATATCAACAGTTTAAAGACTAGCTTAATGCTCGTCCGTATTTTTGACGTCGACACGAGGAAGTGGACTCATGATGCGTGTTACTGTGATATACAGGCAATGAGGGACATGTAAATTACGTTGTTTCTCAGTTGAGACCAGGAGGAGAGAATAAAATTAAAAAAAATATGATGTGGGCCAGAATTTGAAGATATTTGAAATAAGTTGTTTTACATCCAGTCCCAACGGGGATTACGAGGCTGAGTGCCATATGAATGACTAAGCCTTGAAGAAGTCCAGTTTGGACGAAACACGTGTTGGCTGATGGCCTATGCTTATTTTATCATTGTCTGTTGGCTGTTTTGTGCTCTTCATATTTATTGTATCACTGTCTTATGTATTTTTGGCACTATGTGTGTTGTTTGTTATAAATAAATTCTATATGTATTTATAGTATTTTTTTGCTTTTATATAATATGATCTAAGGACCAACACAATTATAGTGAATGTCAAATTATGATTTTGCAACCTATGGAAAATTCCTAATATTGTATTTAAGACAAAGTGTCTTTAAACTATTGATATACTTGATTTCTTAGTGTGCTCCACTAATCTTGTTTTTCTTGGTAAATGTCTGCGGAATGCTTCTTTGCAAGCTGACGTTCTGTAAAGAGGCATTGTACAGATCGTATTCCCTCCAGCTGAAAGGAATATTAGAAATTTGTGTATTGCATATGGTGTCTCGACCTTTGTAGTCTCACAGTTTTGGGGCTAGGGAAGTTGGATGGAACAGACACAATTTTATAAAATCCGTAAGCCACGGGAAGTCTTCTTGAACCCACCCCAGATGTTGCTGCTGAAAGTGACGTTGTTTTGTCAGAAGTGGACTTCCCTCCACCCTGGTCATTTTAGTAACAGCTGAAGGTTTCAACTGCAGTACCAACTAAGTCTGGATTTACACCTTGGAGTGGCAGGTTGCATGTAGATACTGAGAGAGGGTGCTCTAGTACGCGAACAGCTGTTGCTTGCTGCATTTGTGTTTTTTGCCCTTTAAAAAAAATTCTTTACTTTGCAATTTTTAGGCAATGCATTAATAAGGCAATATAATACTGCATTAAACGACCAACAGTCGAGCTATCTCTTCTCCTCACAAAGATCAACAGCAAAGTATAGATGCTCGAATTCTACTACTTCCAGAGCCCACCCACCTGCAACAGGTTCACCACCTTACACGTAATTTGATATATGCATTTACTTATACATTCCGTTCTGTAACAGGGAATGTACAGGAAACTGAATATTATCCTTAAACACACGATGTCCGCCACCTTACATCTGTCAGACTAATAACAGTAACAATGGACTGGGTTCTTCCTACTGTGTACATTCGTCGCGAGATCCATAGAACTCCGGTGTAACCCAGGCCCAAAACAGAAGAAATTCTCCCAGTTTATCAACCCTCCCCTTAATTTGTATAGAAATAAGTGCCAGGGCCCTTGTCCGGAGACCACTGGTGCTTGCACCACCCAAAGCGCTACTAATGACAATTTAGACTTTTTATACATTAAAAGTGGCTAATACCTGCCAACAAAGCTATTTTTACAGCTTTGGTAGGCACGTAATAATTATTTTTAATGTATATATAAACAACTTTTGTTGTGTTAATCAAAAAATTAGACAAACAGCACCACAATGTGACTGGCTGTCATGAGTCCTGGTGTTGACAATTAAGGGTTGGTGCGGAGCACCGGAAACCACCTGCTCAAATTAAGCACTGCACCCTCTAACTTGCCAAATGCAGATCCTCGCATCAAAATTTGATGTATTTAGCTTAAAATGACAGATGTGTATTTCACGAAACTACATGCAATTTTTCTGAAATGTTACATAATTTCACCACCCCGCAAGGGCCTTAAGCTTTCACATTGATTGTGCCAAGGACCATCGGGTTGGATATCAGATTTTTGTGGGGTTCTCTTGAACAAAGAAAGGAAAAGCTGTGAAGAAAAGGACTCTGTCAAGGTGGATAGTCATCTAAATAAAAATCCTTGCGCATTAGCCAAAAAGCAGCCTCACATTCCACCAGGCTAGGGTTGCCACCACTGTGTTGGCATACTGGGTGTCTGTTTTTGACATTGGGAAGGGCATTTCACCAGTTTAGTCCTGCAGGATTTTTTGGACTAACCTCACTCCACAGACCCTTCACCTAGAGAGGTTCTGCTTTAGTATTTATTCTACGGGTGAGGAATTTGCAGTTAGTAGTATACAATAGAAGAACACGTTACTTACCTTTGATAACTCTCTTTCTGGTGGATACTCTAACCACAGATTCATCACTGCCCTTACACCTCCCTTTTCTGTGGAGTGGGCTCTTTTTACCATCTAAAAAGGTCCCAAATTATAGGATCTGCACACTAGTACTTCTAATAGTTTGTGCTCCAGGTTTGTGGGCACAGAGCGTCAAGCCAGAAACTGACGGGCTAGTGCTTGTATCCACTCCTCTTATGGGGAAGAAAAAAAGTAAATGCAGAACCACATGGTGCCTCCTGGCAGCATACAGGAGCACTGCTATGAAAACTTCCTGATCCAGTTCCGTGCCTAGGGGATATTCCAAAGGTGAGGAATCTGCAGTTAGAGTATCCACCAGAAAGAACATTACTGAAGGTAAGTAACTTGTTCATTAACATGTATTAAGCCCCTATGCTCCGACAGTGAACCTAACCCTAAAAGTATCTCTGTAAATCTTACCATAACTTTGCCCCTTACCCTCAAGCTCTTGCACCAGCCACAACAACATTCCTATCACCAACTTTAGTCATATCATACTCTGCTGAGTTTATTTTCAGTGAGTTGCTTATACAACAAGTTTATTTTGTAATATGATATGTACCAAATTATTTTCAGTGAAATGGCAAATAGAGGGTAGGGAGCGTTCGCTGGGGAGTGTTCACTTGATGTGCTTCCTTAGTAACATTTGGGCTGTAATATACCTCATACCATTGACGTTACTGTTCCCTCGTTGTGATCACTGCCCTCTTTCTTCCGCAGGACATTGGCCTTCTGGAGTACCAGCACCATTCCCGGGACTACAACTCCCATTTGGCTCATGGGTCTGTCCTACAGCCCCAGCGAAGACGGCCATCTTTACTGTCGGAGTTCCAGCCTGGCAGTGAAAGGTGTGTGATGGTTATTTGTTCAACATATGCCTGTAATATGTCGCTTTCTACACAGATGTCTTTTTAGTCTAGAGTTAGATTCTAAGGGAATGATTTAGAAGTTGGCGGACGAGTTACTCCGTCACAATGGTGACGGATCCGAGTAACCCATCTACCAAGTTCGAAATCAGGTCCTAAATGTTTTGATTTAAGTTTTTTTATTTATTTATGTTGCATTCTAAAATCAATTCATGTATAATAATAGTTTTCTGCCCAACACTAAAATATGAATGAAACAAATGTATGCTTTTCATTTATCATATTTACCGGTTACAGTTTTCATGAATTTTTTGTCCTTATATTTTTTTACAACCTCATTATCCTTAGGAAAATATAAAACTGGAGAGGGTGTCTCTGAGGCACTACTGATGGGTGGAAAAAATGAAAGACTTGGTTGCTCTGTTTGCTGTTAGAACTCTCTACCCTTTTCTCTGAAGTGTTCCAGGTTTTTGGCATATTTTACAATATGTTATTAATTTGGGGATCTCACATGATGCTCACGCCATTGTGTAGCAGCTACAAAGTGCTTACAGGTGAAGCAGAACCAACCCAACGCCCAGCCCATAAGGTTTAATTTGTCCATAGAGACTTTCTGCTTCCTGAGGCAGGGGTGATCGAGGGAGGAAGTTGCGTGGGAAATGGGGCGTCTCTGCAGAATCTCTGAACCCCCACCTCGAACCCGAGGTTAGATGGACTCAGCAAAGTACTCGGCATCTTTTATCCACATTAGCAATAGGCCAGTGGATCTGCCAGGAGTGGCCTTTGTTTACATCATGAGGTCATTATTTTATAACATTTTATAAACCAACATTTTCACTTTGTAGCGAATAATACAGAATGTGTCCTGTGTTATTTGTCCATTACTTTCTACATGTAACTAGCACGAGCCTTGAAACAGCACCTGAGTCTACCTTACCATTTGAGCTTGGCGTGTGCCAGGTGACAAACCAATCAAAAATAAATCAAAGAGGAAAATATACACATTTTAATTGTTCAGTCACAATATATAAAAGGTGACTTAAGTGTGACAAAGCCTTTCCACACAAAAATTAGGTCTGGGCAGAATTAAAAATATGCAGGCGCAGGTTAGTGTTACTCTTTTTATGCTAAATTCCTGAAATTACACAACTTTGTGGCATTACACACCTAGGGCCTCATTTCGAGTTTGGCGCACGGGATGACCTGTCTGCCGAACTTCCGATGGGGAGGTTGCCGCCTTTCTGACAAACTCTCCGCCGAACCTATTATGACTTTTCCACTGGGTGGACGGGCGGAAATGTTGGTGGCAGCAGCATTGTCGCTGGCTTGTAATGAAGCTGGCAGCAATGCCGCTGCCCGCAGGGTGCACCAGCACCCTCGCAATGCTCACTGTCCGCACAGAAGACAGTGAGCACTGACAGGGTGCTGGGCAGGGGGACCTCTGCACTCCCCATGCCAAGTGTATGGGCAGTCGAGGGGCCTCCCTGTGGCCCCCTGCACCTGTACTCCACCAGCCTTTTCATTGCAGAGAAACCACCATGAAAACACTGGCAGAGAACCAGGTCGTAATCAGCAGGGCGGCTCGGACTTCAACGCTGCCCTGGCTGATTATGATCTCTGCCACTACAAGCCTGTCGGGATCACCGATCCCGACGGAGACGGCGGTACCCTGGCGGTCTGACTGCCAGGGTCGCAATGTGGTGGTTGGACTGCCATCGCAAGTCTGGCATTCTAGTGACCACCAGACTCAGAATGAGACCCTTAATCACGGTAAATATGTAACTCAGATGACGCAATTTAATGTGAAAATGTGGAAACCAATAACCTACTAAGAATAGATCCTGCCAGTTTCTATCGAGTAGCGGTGCGAAGGCATTCAAAATGCCTTTACAGAATTCATTAAGAAGACTATAACCTCTTATTGCAATGCCCTCAAAACATGCATCGCAAAGGACATTCAACAGTGCCCCACAGCTCCAGGGCAGCAGAGCCTTCCTCTGGTAGCATTGAAATCTGGAGCAAGCAGTTAATATGAGAGGAGCCTACAAGCGTACTCAGTTCGGGAATCAGAGTGTTTCTTACTTTGTTCAAGGCTGTACCGTGTTTGATTAGCATAATCTTGAACACTCAGAATACCTCTTTCCTATAAGAAGGCAGCCCTTTAAGTTAGGAGAATCTTAAATAACAACAACTGTTAGGAGCAGTAAATCAAGAAAATCCCTCCGACAAGCAGCTGATACACAGTATACCCTTTCTGATTTAAATATGGTAATGGTCCAAGACCAATCCACTTGCAAACATCTGGAAGCCAATCACCTGTTGTGCAGAAGGACATTGGATCTGGACAACAGAAAAGTAGCAGTGCTAGTAATGATGGACAACTCCGCGGTACTCGATGCCACTGACAAAGAGCTTTACTCTTAACTCCTAACTCCTAAGGAAGAGGTCTGGGTGTTGGACACAGAACATAGGAGGTTAATTTCCTTTTGGTCAGCCATGTCTTGCTGACAGTGCTTGAGTAACCTCTCAACACAGGGGGCTACTTTTAGTAAAGAACACCTCAGGGTTAGCACTTTCTGCTCTTGGATATTTATGTGAACAGCATGCCTGCAAGCAGCGCCTTGAGACCCCATGGGTGATTAGCCACGCTTTAGAAATCACTGATTGATGTTAAACTATTTCTGAACCCACTTAATAATCACTCCGCCAGTTCTCAGGTGAGTCACACTTCCATCATCTCTGCCGCACAGCACTTGAGCTTGCTCTGTGATGATTGCACCCTGCTCTTCTCCCCTGGCTGAGAAGTCTAGAATTCAGTCACTTTAATACCGATTCTGCATGCTATGTCGCATTCCAAGTCAAAACCTCGGAGTGGGCGATATGCACCACACCTGGTAAGCACACACGGTGGAGTGGTAATATTTACCGAGTGCTTTAAATACCACACTCTGTTCTGGAGCACCAGTGACTGGGGCCTTGGTGTCACGATAGGGAATAACTCCTAAGTTAATATCATAAAATATTATCAATAGACTCCACATTAGCTCAGTACAGACGTGTTCACCAGCCCCATACTAATCTTTCAGTCTGTTCTATGCTGTCTGTAGAAGGAACTACAGTAGAGGTCGGATCAAAACTAAAATGATTCTTTTGCCTGTTTTCTCAATATGGAGTTTTGAAACAATACATTTTCTCGCTGTTTACATCTCTGAGCTCACCGGCCTAGAAAACTGCAGGTACTTCTAGGAGAACAATGCTACAATGAGTAGAGAGTGTGTTCTAACCTTTTCATCCTTACGCTACTGAGACAATGAAAGATTGCAGAAAGTAGAGGCTGCAGCTAGTTAAGGGCATTACTGGCATAATCAGATCCACTACTCTAGCTCTGCAGTGGTGCCCACCGCTACACGTGGCATGGACCCTTCTCTCTCAGTTAAAGGATAACTCCCCTGATCTCATGCCCCCTTCCTTCCATCCTGGACTACCTCAAAATCCACTCCTCTTTGATGGGTATGACCATCTTGCGGTCTTGTTCTTTGTGCCACACAACTCCAAACCACACAAGGGACATGCCAACCTAAATAGAAAGCCACAAGCTCTTCCAGAAACATCCCCATGGAAGGATTACAGCTCTGAGTTGCCTCCATTAAATATATGGGATCTGTCAATCCGACTCTTCACTTTGGAGTTCAGGTCCTCCAACACATATCCAATATCATCAACCTAAAATCCTCTGCTCCTGGGTTCTTCATACACGTCCGGTTCTACATCATACCTCGCAGAAAGCAGCTCTAAAAGCCAGCAAAAAGGCAGACTGCTGTCGTCAGACAGATCTGTGGTCCAAAATAAGTTTCCAGAAATCCACAGAGATCAATTATTTCTTCATCATAACCGAACAATACAAGACACCGGACTTTCATATCCTTTTAAAAGGCATGCAGGCGCCTCTCATATATAGCACTCCATCACCCCTCTAAGACTGTCTGTCCTGCATTGTCTCAATCCTCAAATCTGCCCCCTGTGAAGTTAAAACGGTCCCAATTTTCTAACACCAATGCCGTCCTTCTTCTCCTAAACACTGTCAACACCTCTTATTACCCTGGTATATTACCAAACTTTGTTACGAATGAAAACAACTAGCCACATTGCTGCTTCTCCAAAGGGGAAAAAATAATTTGGACCCTCACAAATTATCCAAGTTGGGGTTCATCTCCCAGTTACAATTTCTCTGCAGAATTCCACATTGAGTGTTAAAATATTTTATCCTGATACTTTTCTGTACTCTCAACCTCTACACTGCAGCACAGGCAAAAATCCAGGTGATTGTTGAAGTGCCTAATAGACAGGATTCTCTCTTGACCCTTATTGCCGCTGGAGCCTACCTGCAGCATTTAGTACTGTCAATCATCATGGTCTTCTGACCATCACCTAATTGAGACCGTACTTCTCTGGTTCGCCTCCTTCTCTGATCTGCAGTGACATGTCTGAATTGGAGCCATCTCAGCCCATCGGCTCTCATTGTCTTGCCAGAAAGAGCTCAAGGCTCCATCTTGCAAACATCCTTTTTAATGTCTACATGGACCTTTGCAACTCTGCTAGCCACCTCTGACATCACGATATATCAATATGTTGATGGCATCCACTCTAGCTTCAGGTGTTAGGCATCTATTAATGTTCATCTCAGATCCTAGTCCTGGATATACAAAGTTCCTCAGTCTAAACTCCACACAAACTGAGTTTGTCCTCTGGAACAGCGAAACACAGGAAACACAATTCCAATCCTCCTGTACAAATGTGACCCTGAATTTTCTCAGTCTTCATGTTAAGTGCAAACAGCCTTAGTATTTACATCTATTTAAATCTTTCATGTGAGGTTTATGTACCCAGGAAGACTCACTGAACGGGACATAAGCTGAGCCAACTCTGAAAACTACAGCACCCAACTCATTTTGCACCTTTGTTCAGGATCTTGTGCTTTACACTTTGATGGTGGAAATGCCCATTTGAGTGATGTTAGTCTCCACATTAACCTCATCACGGTTGCTCTCCACATAGCTGCACATAACCGGCTGCGTAAAATCAGACCACATCACAAGACTGTCACAGATTTGCATTGGCTTCCCTAACCACTGCTCAAGTTTAAAACCTATTGTATCATTTACAAAGCTCTCAAATCTCTAAAGCAGATTACCTCAACCAAGGAGCTCACAACCTCAGGAAGCCGCAGATCTACCTGCAGTCATAATTCCACCTAAAGGGAACTTTGTGGAGCCCGCTAGGATAGAAACTTTGAACTTGCATGTTCCAGCTTTGTGCCAAAACTTATACAACCTGCCCCCTTCCATAAGAATACCCCATTCCCTGGTCCAGTTCGAGCGAGATCCAAAGGGCCTCCAGGCCTTGCAAGTGCTGTGGGAACATCTATATAAATGTCAAATAAATACTTGTCTCGCCTCTACTGTGAAGCATTATATACATTGCAAAAATGCACCGTCTCTCCCCCAAACCAGTGTCGACTGTATTCCTTCTGTATGTTATGCGTACTTTTGGTGTGTACAGAGTTCCACCTGCAGCTCGGTTTAGTTCTGTGTTTAACAAATACTCTTAATAAAATAATATACAAAAAAGAAACTGCAAGTTACATGGAGGTGGAGTCAGGTGGGAAGGTAATATAGCAAAAATTGTAAATCGTGAAAGGTGGGGGGATGGGTTGGTGTGTGTGTGAACACACCATGAAGTGGTGTGTAGCAGGTCAGACTGGACAGGGTACATACACCATTTCCATCTGCTTCTACGCACGGGGGAGGGGGACATGAAGCTGACTGTGGCTTATGTCTACTCCATTAGCAAACTCAGTGCAGTGATATTTTGAGCTTGAAGCAGTGTGACATGTTAGCATTAGGGTGCTTCCCACCACCCCATAGCAACATGGCAATTTTTGAGACCTTCTGCAGTCTGGCACCTCCTAGAAGCAGACATGTAAGGAAGCTGCCTACAGTCGCCTTCATGTACCAATGGCTGTGCCCACTGCTCCCGCAACCCATGAAGCCACTCCCTCATTCTCTGTTTGCCATGTTAACATCACCTGCTGCAACGGGGCCATAAAGACAAGCCTCTGCGTGGAACAAGTTAGCCTTTAGTCACAATATTTTTACCCAGAATGGATTGCTGTCTTAAAACTGCGTCATGTCGGTATTCACTGCATTATATTATCTTCATATGAAATTTTTCAATTTTAAATGTTTAGCGTTTTTTTTTTTTTTTTAAGTCCGCTCCAAAGACTGCTTTAGGTGTCTTCCCATCCTTATGCATTAAAACAAATTCATTGCTAAAAGTACATACAGAGGATTTGGGTCAACCCTCTACATCCATTGGTCTGTTAAATTATCATTCACATTTTGCTTCTGCCAACCACACCATGTAATAGGTCGATGGCTCTGCCCACTTCAGCAGTCAGCTGTTCAGCACTAAGAGTGAAGGCATTTATTCCTGATCACATATGCAGATCCACCAAAAAGTGGTGCTGTTCAGTGGCAGAGCTATGGAGACAGTTTTTTCTTTTATTTTCTAAGACAGCGCAGGTGCTGTCACTTGCAAGCCATTTGTTAGCTTACAGTGGACTCAGAACCCGCCCATTGTCTAGCACTGGTTGGCTTCACTGTCACTCTCATGTGCTTGCTTGCCATTAGTTATTATGTGCTGGCTTTCCTTCCACATCTTGTGTTTCTCGCTCCCCAGGAACATGGACACATTATCTGTGTCTTCCCACTGCTCCCTTTTCTTTAACACAGTCTAGTGCAGTGGTTCCCAACCTTTTGGTTTCTGTGGACCCCCACTTTAACATTAATGGAACCCAGGGACCCCCACGGAATCATCATGGGAATCCGGGGACCCCTGCCTGAGTCATTACTGGAAGCTGGGGACCTAATTTGTCAATATTTGTTAATATTTTTTTATTTTCTAGGCTCTTGCGGACCCCCTGAGAAGGCTTTGCGGACCCCCAGGGGTCCCCCGGACCACAGGTTGGGAACCACTGGTCTAGTGCTCAGTTCATGCTCTGTGTGTCCTGCTACATATTTATTTGTTTAATTGTTATAGCACACCTGCACCACGGGTATGCCAAAGTGCTCTACATAGAAAATAATAAATATTATCAATAGACTCCACATTAGCTCAGTACAGACGTGTTCACCAGCCCCATACTAATCTTTCAGTCTGTTCTATGCTGTCTGTAGAAGGAACTACAGTAGAGGTCGGATCAAAACTAAAATGATTCTTTTGCCTGTTAGCAAAATGGAATAACAATATATTGTAACTAGTTAGAACATGATTTGCAATATATTGTAACTAGGTAAGCATGCTTTGGAATACAGAGAAGGGGTGAAGAATCGGATGCTGGCGGAGGAGATGGGTTTTAATGCATACATATGGAAGATGTACATATTTTGTTGCTTTGCCAACATGTACATAAGACATGGGAAAACTTACTCGAGGGTAGTTAGGAACAAAGGCTGCTGGGAGTCTGGCTCTCTCTACGGTGCTAGTACCAGCTCGTGGGCGACCTGTGGGGTGTAACCGGAAGTATTGCGCTATCTTCCGGTGTGTCGTCACTTTCTTCAGACCACAACTTCCTGCGGCTGAGGGGATTTCTTGCTGGGACAGACTTCCCTGTACCGGGTGATATAATGCCAGCTGGAGCACCCTGCAGAAGCCTGAAAAGTATTTTAGGAACCAGGGCTTGCACAATCCGTACCAGAAGTGCTCGCAGGAGAATGTCTTGGCCTAGTTTCAGTTCATATATTTGTCCTTCCTCTTAGTACAGTGAAATTGAACGAGATGGGATTTGACAGGGCCCCGGAGCTCCTGGCAGAGAGCCTTGTTTCAGAGGAATCCTGGCGCGCGGTTATTTCAGTGCTATTAGGAACGAGGTCTGTGCAAGAGTTATCTAATGCTGCGGGTCAAAATAATAGAGCCCTGGTGAGAACAGGCGGGATCGGCAGTGATGAAAAGCGCCCATTAAATATACGGATTTTTATATAGCGCTTCCTACGCATATAAACTCTGGCGTCTCTAGAAATTATTTTTAGGGTAGGAAATCCCACTGGCCCACAGACATAAACGGGTGGTGGGGCCACATGCAAAAGGTAAACAGCATATTTATACATTTGTGTGTATATATACAAACACACACATGTATAATACACACAGGTATATATATATATATATATATATACACACATTTAAAATGTTTAAATATTACTTCGCATATGGATGGATGTATTTTTATATATGTATATATATAGATACACATATACATAGGTACATGGAAAGTCGGATTTAAATGTTTTAAGCAAACGTGTAGCCTTGTGTGAAAGGTAAAGGGACAAATAAATGTGTGTGCCAAGGTGCAGTGTCTGTTTTTCTTCTGTGTTGCGTCTTTGCACATTCAGCAGCTGCGATGAGGCAAGTCACGCCTCAGCTGTTAAACATTTCCAGTTTGGGGAGAACTTAAGTGGGGGGTTTCAAGAAATTTGACTAGGATCACACAGCGCTTAGAAGTTGGACATGCATTATTAGAACATAGATGCCCTGGGTGCTAGCCTTCAGACACATACGGCCTGCACATTTCGCCTGCTCTAGATGCACATACCACGCTTTACCCTTTCACTCACAATAGTATAGGACATTTTTTCCTGCCGCAGTCATTTTTTTTAGCAGTTTAGTGTCAAGCACAAGCCCTTTTAGCAGTGTGTTTCCTGCAGTCGCTGTGTTCTATTGACAGGGGCCTAGGGGGCCCACTTCATCATAATGAGGACCAAAGTAAGATGGAGCTTTCCAAGTTCTCATCCTGCTTTACTGAGGTGTGCACGTGGTTAACCAGAAGCTCCCAAAGCAGCTGGGGGCAAGGGATGTTGCACGTCCAGCTTGATCAAGTGCCATCCAAAAGTTAAAGGACATTATCCACGCGAAAGGGCGAAGTCCCACCACTGGGCTGGTGACATCTCATCTGAGGGAACTGACCACATGGCTGGCCATCTCCACAGCTGAAAACACCTCCACCATGCTGACCATCCACTTAGGGGCCCCATTGGACCCATTCCCCCACCACGCCTTTGCCAAAAGACTACAGCCCATTAGCTTAGCGCTCACCCCAATCCTGAACGCCTCAATTGCCAGTGTCACCTAACGATGCATGGAAACATGCCACAGTGCTCCCCCTGCGCAAAAAAGAATTCTGTGGACCCAGCAACACTTCCCAATTACAGGCCCATCTCCCTGCTGCCGTACCTGGCCAAAGTCCTGGAGAAACTCGCAACAAACATCTAACCAACTATCTAGTGACTTACCAATTCCTCAACACCATGCAGTCTGGGCTTAGGCCCAGCCACAGCACACAAAACAACACTCACCGCTGCAATTGAAGACATCCGTATGATCCTGGACAGGACACAGCAGCCCTTATCCTCCTGAACCTCAGTGAGCAATTCAACACAGTATCCCACCATCCTATCCTATTTCAGTGTCTGCACGAGACTGGAATTCAGTTTGCCCCCTACTGATCAGACGCCTGCAACGTCATGAATGCCAAGAACCTCAGGATTGTTCTCAACAGCCAAATCACCACGACCACCAAGTCAGTAGTCTCACAGCTTCCTACTTCCATACACTGAATTTGCTGACCAAAATCTTTAAATGGCCCAAGGTAAACCCAGACCTGGAAAACAATTCACCAAGCCCTCGTAACAAGCAAAAAGAAATATGGCAAAACCCTCTACGCATGAATCAGCAAGTAAATTACCAGGTGATTCCAAATCAATCAGAACACGGCAGCCAGAATCACACTAAAACTACCACGCCATATGCACATCACACAACACCTTAGAAAACTACTCTAACTTCCAATTTGCCCAAAGGGCCCAGTTCAAAATCCTCACAAATTCCTTCAATGCCCTACACAACACTGACCCAGCTTACCTCAACAACTGAATCTCATTTCACAATTTCATCGGGTACCTCCGCTCAGCGGGATTGCTACTGACACACATCCCATGCATGTGCTGAACCAATGCCGGCAATCGTGTCTTGTCCTATATCACTCCTAAAGCCTGCAATGATATGCCATTACACATCAGAGCTGCTTTTTCAGTTCTCGAGTTCAGCAAGAAACTTAAGACAAGGCTCTTCCAATAGAATGACCAATGCCATCTCCAAGCCAAGATAGTCTGACATCCACTTTCAACACCAGGATACCCTCCCAGTGGATGGTGCGCTGTCCAGATACACATAACATCACAACCTGGTTCACCTGAAATTGCTAAGCCAGCTCTCAGCCCATGTACAGCCGCTGCACACAATGTATACATCACTATCTCCATTATAAAAACTAACATTGACCAAGCTAATAGCACCAGCTTTGATAGACTCTTACAAACTGCATTTTTGTATGCTTTTGTTCACATGGTTTAGCACATTAAAGCCAGGTCCATTGGCTTCACCAGTGGTTGTTTACAAGAATGGTGACACGATGATTCATTATAGTTTTGAAATGTAAAATAGCCCCTTATACATTGCAATGGAAACGCTCCATAGGAAGTTAAATGAAACACCAGCAAGCCAACAGAATGGGGCGAATGAGTACTCCTCAGAAGCTAACTGTATGTGCATGTTTGATAAAAGTAGTGCTAACAGCTCTAGCAGAAAGTTGAGCTGTCAAGCCGGAACTAAAGAGATTCTAATTCATTCACATTCAGAACGGCACATTCAGATTGGCACACGAATGCTGCATAACCGACCCAAGCACAGCCAGAAAAAGCAGCCTGTCAGGAAGTTCCTGAATGCACAACAGGCGAGTCTGATCCTACTTGCTGTGTCTGGGGAACACCATAGTTGCTGCATTGCATTCTAGAGCAATGGTTCGCAACCTGTGGTCCAGGGACCCTGGGGGTCCAGAAGCCTCCTCAGGGGGTCCGGGAGTACTTAGAAAATGTAATATTAACAGGTTAGGTCCCCAGCTTTCAGTAATGACTCATCAGAGGGGGGGGTCCCCCGGATTCCAATAATGATTCAGTGGGGGTCCCCGGGTTCCAGTACTGATAAAGTGGGGGTACACAGAAGTCAAAATGATGAGAACCACTGGTCTAGAGGAGCACTTAACAAGAAGTCTGCGAAAGATGCAGTTTCTGCAGTCCAGTTATGGGGACACAGCAGTCTACACCAGTGACTGTAGGTCAGGCTGAGGTGGTCATTCCACTTGCCACTCCACCCCTTGCCCTTTTGAGTTACCAGCACTGCGGCCAGTGGCGGATGGTGAACTTTGAAAGTGGCGAGGTACAAGAGCAAACCATGAGTTTGTTTGCCTGCACAAGTCACAGGAAATGAGGTTTGAAGGGGTATTTTTCCTCTAGAAAAGTTTTTAAAAAGGTGAATTTTCCAGCGCAATTCCTTTAGAAAAAAACCCACAGCATTTACAAGCATTTTTAAAGTAACCCTCTTAAAATATTTTGAGAATTCCTGGTTTACCAAGCAAGCCGGACCGCATCAGTTTCTCCTTGCTCCCTCCTGCAAGATAATCTATTGCCTGGTCATGTTATTCTTTGTTACCCACTTATTTCTCCAAATCCTTCAATTTACACCTCTTTTCTGTTTCACCACCTTCTTGTCGTGCTTTTCTCATTACTCCGTGTCTATTCCCTCTTCTCCTTTTGCCCTCCTTTCCTCTCTCCTCCTCATTATTTACATAAATATCATCCCACGTGGTGTAAAGTGTTTTTGTTAACTCCTATGGGGTGGTATTGGTGTTGACAATATTTAAGACACTATATTTATGTCAAACTATTTTCTGACACTACACCGCCTAGGTGAAAACACTAAAAAGCACATTTTTTCTTTCCTGCTTCAAGGCTGCGGAGAGGTGGCCCAACGATTCAGCCCACTCTGTGCGGCGCTCAGTGTTTCCTTTCCTTCACCCCCTCTTTTGTCAGAACAAAAGCAAAGGCTCACAGGGCCAGATGTACTAAAGGATTTTGGATTTCTTAACTGATGGAGTCCCAATTGCGGACCATTAAGAAATGCTAAATTGCCTTTCCATACATACGTACAAAAGGAGTTCGGGATTTGCAAATAAGGATTTCCTATTTGAGATTTCCAAAGCACATATACAAAGCATTTCCTAAAAGTGAAACGGGCATTTAGGAAATGCTATTACCATTGACTCCAACTCAGTGGTAAGCATGTGCAATTTTAAAAAATGCATCCAAAATGCATTTTTTTAAATAAAAAGTGCCATATAGCGTGCACATGGTCCTAGGGCATTTGAGAGCTTTAGGTGTGCACCACTTATTTTTGGGGTGCATCGGGGTGGGGTCTTAGGTCCATAGGCACTCTTGGTTTTACATTTCCTAATTTGCGATTTCCTCTTAGGAAATCGCAATTTTGGAAATGCAAAACCCATTCGTCCCTATGGGCCTTTAGGCTCATAGGAACGAATGGTGTAGCATTTCCTGAATAGCAAACTCCTTATAGAGATTCCTACTATGTAGGAAATGCTCTAAGGAGATCTCTATTTTTGTACATTACATTTTGCATTTCCTAAATTGCGACTTCTTAGAATTCGCTATTTAGGAAACGCAAAATAGGAATTTCATACATCGGTCCACAATGTCTTACCTCTCTGCTCTTCTCCTGTGTACACTCCCTCAAGACTTTAACACACAGTGTGTGCTGCCTCAGGGTTGTAACCCACACTCTGCAGCACCTCCAGAACTGGAACCTAAAGTCTGTTCTCACATGATAGGGCTCGCACGCTCATTTCATGCTTTCGTCACAATCTTTACCCACAGGGCTTGCTCTCCCAAGGCAGGTACCCACAGTGAGTCAGTCCTCATTACATGATGACACACTATGACTGTTCAGCTCATCAGCAGTCTCTGGCAAAGTCATTTCTCCCCCACAGTGTATGAAGCATTTAACCACTCATACTATGGCCTGTTTTTTTGCAATATGTATGCACCTCCATTAATAGGGTCAACAATGTGTAGTTCCCCAGCCATGGGCAGATGTGTCTGTTCCCTTGCACAACCAATAACACTATGTATGTATCTGCAAGAAGGAGGCTACTATTAGCTTCTAGTGCTAACGCTATCAGGCTGATAAACCCTGGGCAGGGCAAAATGTGTCAGTGATTGTTCAAAGTCTTTGAGAGATGTGGGGTTTCAGCTGACAAAGTTACACTCTAGCTAATACCGGCATTTTGAAAAGTTTCCTAGGTTACCTTTTGGTTTGCTGTTTCAATAGATTTGAGGAGGCTTCATATAGAAATGTGATTTAGTTTCCTACACTCTTAAATCAATTAAAAAGATTCCCAAATGTAGGTGGCTCAACTGAATAGTGCTTTATATTTTAGGAGAGCTCCATTCATTGGTGGGAATAGTTGATTGTACCATGATAGACCACTTTGATTCTGGCCTTGGCTCAAGCAGCCAAGACCATGTATCCTGTGAAAACCCTGAAGAATGCAGGAACCCTCATACCACATCTGGCTAAGTCTTTTCGTGTCCTAACGCCATGCCAAGGGGAGATTCAGTGCCCTTCTCTTCCACACTAGCTCTGGAGTGGGCCATTGCCCCAGTTACTGCTCGTCCCTCGCCCATGTGCAATAGCATTGCACTGAGTGTACCTCACCACCCTTTACCCAAAGGGGCACAGGTGGGGCAAAAGGTGTCATTCCGTTGCATTCCCTCAGCTCTTAGTACATATAGCTCCTGCCTCCAGATTCGGTGGGAGCATCAGATGTCTGGACCCGATGTTGGAAGTGGGCACCTGCCAGTCTGCTATCACAATAATTACCTCTATTAAGGGTCTTGCTGCCACAATCTTTGAGAATTCTTAGCACTGTAACCAGGTGGTGAAACGAATTAATGCCCAAGCGGTTCTCAGTTTATTGTCCTTGATAGAATAAAAGAGTTAATCTAACAGATAGATGAACTTGCAAGTTGTATGTTTGTGCCTTAGCACAGTCTTTTCAGGCGTGCTAAATCCTCCTTTCTTCACACATTGAGCACTGGGCCTATGAAATATTAAAGTTGGCTTCATCCAACCAGGCATAGCGCTTTCTGATCCGCTCTATTAGAGTGTAAAACCTCTTCTCCCCACTATGTTAGAATTTAAGACCTCTGTCGGACTCTGTCTTTTTAGAGTGCAAGACCTTTGTCTCTCACAGATGGTTTTCTGCTCTCCCCATCACAGACAGCCTTACATTGTTTAGGACAGAAGGACATTGGTGTGTCCCAGGCGGCGACCCTCCACTCTTAACTTGAGAGGACACAGTCTCAGAATACTGTCTCTATTGCGAACCCCCACCCCTTCGGCAGTCCCACTTTTCTAAATATTAGTGCAGTTGTCCTGGGTCCGCTGTCACCCCCTCTTCAACTCCAAAGTAGCCAAACCCCAGTGGCTCGGTACCACGCCCAGGGCCATGCTGCGTCAGCACACATGAGCATGAGAAGATAACTAATTTTATAATTTATACAAGTAGACTGTCATTAATTGCCATGCATATTTTGACATTTTAAAGGTTTGGACATTGATGCTCACTGACCTCTTCCCCCTTGTCCTACCAGTTTTTCATCTCTAGCAGCACCCACAAAGTGACGTGAAGGTCACCAAAAATGGGCAGACTGGGTGTGCAAACTGGTGTGGATCCATGCCATTTAAACCGGCGAGTAGCTCCTGAATCTGGAGTAACAGAGGTACTCGTAGTGGCCCAAGGCCTTGTGTGAGTCCCACTCCCTTCCCAGCTTATCACAGGGTCAGGGGTAGTCGCACACCACCCAGCCACGAGTTGTGAATAGTGCACCCTTCCTCATTGACACACAGCCTTGGGAAGAACAGGGCTGAAGCGGAAAGCGCCCAGAAGGTGTTCAATCAGCCAGGGTGCTGTGCTTCACAGGTGGGCGTGGTCCGACAAACTTGCAAGTCACTAAGGGCCAGGACTGACACTCGAGAAGCCGGGCAAACCCTGAGACAGGGACTTAAGTGCATGGTCCTGTCAAAAGTGCCATGGAAACGCTTGATTCTCACTCAGAGGGAGGGTCAGCGTGATGGCTTGATAACACCTTGCACTACTTGCAATCAAACGTTAATAAAAAATAATCAAGTAAATGTGGGAGGGGCATGGCCCCTCCGCCCCTAGAAAGGAGCCGCTGCTGACTGCAACCACCTTCCCCCAGAGTTACTGGGTTTTAGTAGAAGGAATAGAAATGAGTAATTACATGAGGAATCTAATTCTGCGCTCAGTTATTCCTCATTCCCCCTCCCCCCTCATTTTACCAGAAGACTCCATCTGCTGGGAGCAAGTGGAATCGGCGGGTGGTATTCACCAGCTGCAAATCTTGCACTATTGATGCAGGGTCAGCTTTAGGGCAGTGAGAGCGGTGCGGCTGCACCTGGGGTTGACCTGGATTGGAGGGCGCTGACCTCAGGGGGCGCTGTGTTTAGCAATAACTTAGAAACTTGCGTTTTAAAAGCACGTGCTGAAAAGGTCCCTGTGCGTCCAGCCTTCAGGAAGCAACTAAAATGTAAAGATACCTCTTGTGATTAATGTTCCTGCTAGGGAGAGAGATGGGAGTTTTGCCTAGCAGCAGCTTTGACTCGCCATAAAGTAGCGTAGTGGGTTAATATACCTGCTGCAAAGAACAGAACTATATTTTATGTAGATAGCTGAGTGGATGAGTAAAGCCGGCCTTTACAAGCGCTTTAAAACAAATGAGTGTATGTGAAAGGGAAGCTATGGAGAGATGAGGGTCACATTTTCCGGGTCGTAGTTAGGGAATCCGAGGAGGTGGTCATGGGTTTGGTGGGGGGGGGGGGTGGCAAAAAAGACTGCCCTGTATTGATGCGGTTGTTAACTCTCCAGTCGGAATTATAGGCAACTCTTCATGAAGGCCCTTGCTAAAACATACATGATAATGAACTTGAGCACAGAGTATATAAGCAGCAATCTGGTTAAGTTGTTGCTACATATCTTGACATCGAAGACTTTTAACACTGCTTATAGTTCCTGTTTCCTTATGTATTTAGCTGTTTGAGTATGGCTGCTCTGGTGTAGTACACATGCTACTAGAAATGTCTCGGCGCTGTAAACCAACTCACTGTTGTCACAAGTTATATATCAGTCCGATATGGGCAAAGCTGTGAAACCTGGCTAGGCTGGGAAAAAGGTGTGGCACTTGGCAGCGCTCCGCTTGGCCAACAGAAGTAGGAGTGGTTGAAAAGTACATCTTTGCAAAAGTTGGTTCTTCTTTTAAAAACCCCAGCAAATTCTGCTTTCGGCAGATAGAAAAAAACCTGTTTGTGGAAAACACAAACCGCATTGCCCAAGTTATAATTTGGCACACCCCTAACAAAATCAAGGCAGAATACAGTGGAGTGGCGTAGAGCAGATTGGCATGGAGTGGAATAGTGTACCCTGGAGTGGTGTTGCGTAGAGTGGTGTAGAGTGCAATACCATACAGTGGTGCTGCGTAGAGTGGAATAGCATAGAGCCGAGTGATGTAGAGTGGAGTTGGGTAGAGTGGAGTGGCATAGAGTTGAGTGGCATTTAATAGAGATGTGTAAGGTGGAGTGGCAAGGTACAATAGCATAGAGCGGCATAGTCAAGTACCATAGAGTGGCATACAGTCAAGAGGCGTAGAGTGGAACAGTGCAGTGGAGTGGCGTGCAGCAGAGTGGCATTGAGTGGAATAGGTAGAGTGGCGTGGCATACAGCTGAATGGCATAAAGCTGAGTGCCATAGAGGGGAGTGGTGTACAGTGGAATATCCTACATTGGAGTGGCACACATTGAAGTGGCATAGAGTGGAGTAGGGTACAGTGGAGTGCATAGATTTGAGTGGTGTACAATAGAGTGGTGTGGAGTGGTGTAGAGTACAATGGCGTAGAGTGGAGTGGCTTAGACTGGAATAGCCTGGACTGGAATAGTGTAGCATGGAGTAGAGTGGAATAGCGTACAGTGGAGTGGCTCAAAGCGGACTGGCAGAGTGGAATAGCGTTGACGTTTTGGAAGTAGCTCTACATTGGTTAAGTACTATTGAAGTTATAACTGACAAAACACTATGTACTAGGCCGCTGTATACTGCTGTATTTGCCAATCTCAAGGCAGTATATCATTGACTATTGGCTATGCTTACAAAATTAAAAAGCAGCCATGTGGTTTACACAACAAGTTGGCTGTGTTCTGGGTAAAGGTCTTAGATATACGTAAGTAGTAGGATTTATTGTTCCCTACCTATTTCCACTTTATTAAAGTGGTTATAAGTAGGAAAATTTATCAATATTTCTCTATTTTAAAAAAAAGGTTTACACAGTACCACAGTAGTTACAGGAAAATTAAAAAAGAGAACTCAATAACACTGTAGTACATTATATCTGTGAAATAGTTTACACAGTGTAATATCTTTTTACAAATTAATTTAAAACAAATCTGAGTACTGTAGTACTTGCTAGGTAGGTAGTAACTAATGAATAATTTTCTACTTATTACAACTTTAATAACGTGGTAACAGGTAGGAGAAGATCTAAATCCTACTTCTTGCCTTCATTTAATATCCTAACCTAGAACACAAGCAACATATGCTAAAAACAGCATGGCTGCCTTTTACTTTTGTGAAGGCAGCTATTAGCCAATCATATACTGCCTTGTCATCGGCAAGTACCTCAAAATTACTGCGGTACTACTGCGGCATCAGATATCGCAAAGTATTGTGCCTGATAACTTAACTACTGAACCAATTTACTTCAGATACCAAAAGGATAATTTACACAGTATAATCTATGTTCCTGCTGAATTTCATTAAACTAATTTGAGCCATTTTTGTGCTACACAGGAGTACAAAGTCAATGTAAAAGGCATCAATGGAAAACCCTATTTTGGGACCATCCCCCTTTTTTCTTGCCCCCACTCCATCTTAACGAATCACCTCAAAACTTTCCATCATAAGCCAATGTAGAAAAGCTATAGGCCTGCAAAGTTTTGTCAAGATGATTGTTCAAAGGGGGCAAAGTTATTAGCAAGCAAAAATCAGAGGAATTCCTATCTCTTGTAATCCAAACTATAAAGTATATGTAATTCACGGGCTTGAATTAGCACGACTAAAATTCAAAGTTGTTCCAAACAGGGCCCCCCAAAATATATTTGGCCCGCGACCCCATCAATTCTTCAAATGACACTGAAGTGGACTGCTCTTTACAACAGCTAGGAGAGGAGATGTACTCAAGCAGATGCCTATATAGTATAGTGGCCGGGAAAATCCAGTCGCATGTCACCCTCACATTGATGAAGGGCTATAGAGGACGCACCTGTGAGAAGAGCATCCAATTCTTTTATCTCAGTGCCATCAACTCTGTGTATTTTTTGTTCATTAACTCTGCAGCCTGAAATAGGATTCAGGTCAGAGGTCTTCAAACTGCCCCCTCCCCCTTCCTCCCTCGATATCTGAATTGATGGTTAGAAAGGGATGCAGACTTTGGCCCAAAAAAACTTTCAATATGTACCTGAGAACTGATAAACATGCAGAAAAGTAGCACATTGATTTTTTTAAATTAAAATTTAAGAACTGAGGCGAGCCAAATAAATAAGAGTAACAAAAATTAACAAAATATAAACAAAAATGAACATCAATTTTTGTCAACATTTCTTTGACACAGACTTATGTCTCTTACACGTTTTGGCTCTTGTGATTACAGTATTTTTTCAATTTCACACACAGGATTTATCTTAGCAAAGAAGTTAAAGCAGAAGATACCATCTACAAAATTTGCACCTAAAATGTTTGGTCTGTTTTATTCTGTCATTCATAAATGTAATATCTGCGTATTTGCCTACACATGTGCCATAACATTCTTTAAAGTGGTTGTGGTTGCAATGTTTAACATTTTATATTCAACTGTGGAAACAACATTTGGGGGGAGGGGGGGGTATTGCATTTATTTCACATGAAGTGGACGTGATAGTTAAAAGCTTGAAGACCACTGATTTAGACAGCTTTGACTTTTGGACATTACCCTGTACCAGGATTGCTCTTGGTTTAGGTGGCCAAGCCCTTCATGGTACGACCGGCGAAGGGACAGACACTTCGCAGAGACTACGATCCAGAACTTAAATTCCAGAACGTATTTCTTGTTTAGTCCCTCCTGAGTCCCCTCACTTATTTGGGTCACTGCTACATTTGATACTGAAAAGGACAGTCTTGTGTAAGTGAGGGCAATGAAGTACACAACGCTTTCACAACCACTGGAAGGGAAAATAGTACCGCTGGCCAAGGTGGAAATTCATTGTAAAGAGCCCAGAAAAACAAAATGTTCCATGGCTTCCGACAGAGATGTTTGTTCCCAACAAAGAGGATGCAATTATATTCATAAAAAAGGGCATCCTTGGGTGCATTTGTGAAACACTGCACCAAATGTCGGCGGAAAGGCATAGCCGTTTTATCTACATTACTAAGGAAATTCTGATTAATGCAGTGCCAGTATAAATTTCGCAGCACTGGGAAGACTATTTTCCAACACATATTTTTAAGCTGGATGGGCTTGGCTTGCAGTACTAAGGGCTCAGTTTGCTGGAATAAAGCACCTGGTCTCGACCCTTTCCACTCTCAATATGGCCAAGCCAACATGCCAGGTTTTCTGTTATATAATAGTTGGATGGCTTTGTGTGTGCTCCTTCCAGCTGTCCTAGTAACGAAACACTATTTTAAGACAGTATCTTGGCCTACAACAGCATGGAAGCTGAAACTAGGCCCTTTGCTGAACAGGTTGCTTTAGCAAACTTCAGCTACTCCCTCAAAGAGTGTTAAGAAAAGGAGTAAAAAGATAAAACTTTTGTTGTAAGTGGTGAGCTTAAAAGGCAAACAGCAAAATATTGTGTAGCAGATACCTTAGTCTTTAAGAAAATCTATGTCCACACACATCTTCGCTTTGTGAACCAAAGAAAAACAAAATCCAACAACATTTCATCATAAAAGCAGAGTAAGACAAATTGATTAAAAATGCGTGAGTAGTAGTTTAGGGCAGGCTAGAGGCATTCAGACAGCATGCACTTCCTAAACAAAAACCAGCAATCAAAATGAAAGCAGGTCAGAAAAGTAAATAGATCCAAAGAAGCACACTGGTTCGTAGTTACTAGCTCCATCCCATGTTGCACCTCTAGTCTAACAAAATGGCCACTTGATGCCCCATCACCAAACCCTAAGGTTTGACATTGTAACCCCACCGAACTGTTGAACAGCCCATCTAAGCAATCGCAAATCATGAAAAACTCATGACTGCGAATGGTGGAAAGGGGCCAATCTAAAGTCCACTCGCTCTCTACTTCCTAGTGTACTTTTTTGAAGAATAGACAACAGGCATGCAGAAAGCTACATCTGTCTGGCGTCGGGTGAAAAACACGGGATGTGTATGGCTAAGTCCCAAAAAGAGGAGCAACAATTTGATATTTTAAGCTATTTCAAAATGCACCTCTATGTATAGTGAAACAAACATATTTGTGTTTTGAGTATTTAGAAGTGTTTCATGTTCTTTTGTTGCAACGTTATAATTGTACACTGTTGCAGTTTGCAAAGAAAAACTGTTGCAGTTGATATTCTGATGCAAAAACCTATGTTTATGGCTTTTAGGAAACATTGTACTTTTTTCTTTGGAAGACTAGGGATCAAAGACCAATCGGTGCATTTATAATGATATCTTGTTTTTTTTATAGGTAGTTCAAACCACACCTACCCTTTATAAGAGCTCTAAATATCAGTATACGTAATTGCTATGTAATATATTTCTGTATTTCCTCCCCCCTTTCCCCAAACACCCTCCCACCCTTCCAAGCCCTTTTGTGGCTGTCCCGGAGGCCAAAATGTAAAAAAAATAAAAATATATATATATTTTTTGTGTGTGATTTTTTTTTCCCCCCCTCAATCCAGAGGTACTCCTGCGGAGAAAAGCACAATGGCAGCTGCATTTGTTTTTTTTGTTTAATAATATGAACACCGGAGTGGGCCAGGGAGTCAATGTGTACTATTTTGTGGTACACATTGACCCCGTGGTACACAAGCTGATTAGCGCCCTGAAGACCGCATTCCCTGCCGACCGACATCTTTACCAAAGGGGAGCGGTGCATGTGGCCCTCCTCCCTGAGCTGATCATGGTCTGGCATTAAAATTTAAGGGGTGGGGGTGCAGTCCTTTCCCCACCTGAGTTAATCATGGGCACATTGCCCTCCTCCCTGTGCCAGTCACGGTCCTCGGGGACCTTATCCCCTCTGGTCTGGCGGATATTGTAAACAGGAGGGGGTGTGCAGCCCCTCCTTCCTTCCTTCCTTCCTTCCTTTCGATCTCGGCCACGAGGACCCCATCCCCCAGGGCCCAGCAATAAAAGGGAAGGGGGTGCATGGTCCCCTCCCCAAGCCGATCACAACACTGAGGACCCCATCCCTGGGCTTCAATATTAAAGGTGAGCAGAACGCATGGCCCCCTCCCCTACCCCCTGGGGCTCCCTCTCTTCTAGTGTCCCAGGAAGCCCATAACCCAGGACACTACGGACAGGGAAACTTTTCTGCCACAAATCCCCTCTGCAAAACGTGTCTTTCGGTGGGCACTGGGACACAAAAATGAATAATAAATGAGCTGCAGGAGCCATTTATAACTCGCTGCTCCTTGGCGGAGTGCCCCTAAATACCCTATGAGGGCTTTTTTTGTTTATATTTTGAGCTTGATGGTGCCACTAGAATAGAGATGCACTCACAAGCCTTTTTTTAATGTCGGGGGGGCTGCAGGGTGTGCAGGAGTCCAATAGTAACAAAAAAACAGTTAGACTCCTGGGTTCCTAAATCAATGACCCAAGGAGAGCTTAGCATTTTAAAGCACTCCTACCTGGAGTTTTATGCACTTCAGCTGGAGTGCAAGGCCCTTTCTGGTTGTTTGTATGATTGCATTTTGTGGGTTGATAAATGTTAAAAGAAAGACTCAGACATGTTGGTTTTAATTTTTTTTTTAAATATATGTCTTAGAGTCTTTCTTTTAACATTTTCAGCCAACAAAATGTAATAACAACAACAGTCTTAAAAGGAGACTCACCAACATGTTTTTTTAGTAAATCTTTATTAAACATTTTATATTAATCACTATTATTAAACTTTGCATTGTGTGAATTACTGCAATATACATTTGATTAAAAACATTGGTGATTTTTGGAGACAGATGACACGCCTACTTTATATATATTGATATGCTCATGCTTGATAAAAACCAATAGGATCATTTTTATATTTTGGTGTTGTGTCTCTTTGACAATGTCAGTAAGCCTGAGTGAATGCAGCCAGGACCTGTGAGACCAACTGCAGTCTTCAGCTGTGTGTGCTGCATGGGGTTGCTTGTCTACAAGGGGTGGGGTTTGCTTTACATATACATTAAAAAAAACTAGAAACTCACTGAAAAAAACAAAGGCTAAAGTGACATTATTGTTAGGAATTGTAATTATATCTTAATTTACATTTTAAAAAAACAGAAATTCACTGAAAAAAACACAAAGGTTAACATCATAGGTGAAAATTTCAGTGGTAATGTAACATTTTAAACAAAAAAAAAGAAATCACTGAAATTCACCAGTTATAGTTATCTTGAGTAACTATACCTATTACCCCAAGGTAACTATAACTTGTTCCCTGAGCACACACTGCTAAATACCCCACATATTACATCTCTCATTGACTTGATCTAGGACATTGCTGATAGCATGACTACAAAATCTCAAATTACATAATTACCGACAAGCCTGTGCATGCCGGGGCGTGAGCTATAGTTACCTAGGAGTACCAATTATAGTTACTTAAGGTAACTAAAAATGGTGAATTTCAGTGTTTTAGTTTAAGATGTTACGTTGTCACTGAAAATTTTCACTTAACTACGATGTCACTTTAACATTTGTTTTTCCTCAGTGAATACGTATATACACATATACATACAAATGAGAATAATTTCTAATATTTAAGACTGCTGGTGAACGTGTATTGGATAAAATATCTCCTGCTGTACATTACAAGGATATTGTAGACACCAAGGAGATCAGTGACCAAATAGAGAAATTAAGCCAACTGGGGAGTTAATTTATAAGGTCATGGAACTCAGAGTTGACTTCTAATATCTTTTTAGCATTGGGAGTGGGTATTTTATTCCTTATACTACATGGTCACACCATCACCCATCCCTCAAACTGCTTAAATATTTGTTGCGTTGTTCCTTAACTTGAATGATAGTACAGTTGCCAACATAAAGAATAAAAGCGGAATCTGTAATGTGAAATTACATAATCTTCAGTGAAGTACTGGGATGTTTACCTAACAGGGATCAAACGATAGCCTAGAGACAGGAGCGCCTTACTTTCTATCAAGTGACCCTGTGGAAGGAGGATTCTGTTGATTTTCACTGTTTAACAATAGCTTACAACATTCAGCATGGTCGATTCATACAATAATTGACTGAGCCAAACACCAATTACTCTTTTCTTGGCGGCATTTCAGTTTTCTCAGTAAGGAGAGTTACTTTGAGTTTTACTTACCTGCAGTCTTTTATGGGGATTGCATCATGCTTTTTTGATTCCTCTCGTCAACGTCATCCGTGCACACAACATCAATACCCTCTCCTACACTGACAACGTGCAACTCACAATCTCCCTTTTGGACAAGACCCCCAACACAAGAATCAAGTTCACTGCCTGTATGACAAACGTCACTAACCGGATGAAAGGCAGTTGTCTTAGGGTCTGCACCGACAGGGCAAAAATAGTGATCTTCTGCAAGAACACCTCACCTATGGGACTTCAACCAGTGGCCGGCCGAACACGGACCTGCACCTAGCCCTCACACCAGGAACCTTGAAATAATCATCAACAGTAAACTGGACATGATTGCACAAGTCAATGCTGTCATTGCATCATGCCGCCACGCCCTGAAGATGCAGAGGAAGATCTTTAAATGGCTCCCAAGCAACACTGGGAAAACTGACACTCAGGCCCTAGTCACCAGCAAGTTGGACTACACCTTCTACGGTAGGATCACCAAGCAACTCACTAGAAGGCTACAAACCATTCAGAAGTCCGCAGCCAGACCTCAACGTCCCACACAGAACGCACATTCCACTACACCTCAGGGAGCCCCACTGACTCCTCGTACACAAATGCAATCATTCAGACTTCTCACACGTACACATTCAAGGCACTACACAACTTGAGCCCGACCCACCTGAACATTCACATCTCCCTCCACCAACCCCCATTCACCTCCACTCAACAAGACTCCTACTCGCACACATCGCACGCATACACAAACCAGATCAGGAGAATGGCATTCTTGTACATCGCTCCTAAAGTGCTGAATGGCCTCCCACGCCACATCAGAGCCTCCTCTCTTCTTCTTCTTCTGGCTTTACAGTTAACTAACCTACCATAAGCAGGGCTAGGTACACAGAGACCTGCTCAGCACCAAGATACCCTGGCTGGTGATAGTGCGCTTCACAAATACACATAACATTTGCATGTGTATGCATTTGTTGCTATGATGACATAAAGGGAATGATAATTGTCTTAAGAGATTGAATGTGCATCTGTTTAAGGTGTATTCCTCCCAACACACAGGTAAACTGAAAGTAAAGCACTGAAATGGTTAAGTGTTACAAGTGCACCTTTAGTCTTCCTAAACCAGTAATGCTCTGTGTTTTAATAACCAAATCAAAAGCAAGCTGCATTACAAACTGTTCGCGTGGGCAGCTGTCCATAAACTCAACAGCACTAAAATGGGAAACTGCAGACAAGTTATATATAGTACTTTCATATCATGTTACATCTTTCCCTTTATATATGACTTACACTTAAAAAAAGTACTGTACTTTAGTGCATTGATGTTCAAGGAAAGAAACAAAGATATGAGTGATGTAAAGAACAAGCCCTTGCAAAGCCAGCAAGTCTTGCTTATAAACATGCAGTGGCAAAGCTAACAGGGCTGGCTTTTTGTCAGTAGGGGTGTTTGGTTATTGTATGTGTTGCCTCCCTCTGTATTAGAAAGCAAATACCATAATGAATTAATCTCTTGGGCTACAACAGTATGGATGCTGGGAGTAGGGCCCGGTTGTTGAACAGACTGGATTAGCAGAGTTGCTGTACCCTCAATGAAGAGCGTAATAAAAAGGAGTGCAATGATGAAATTTGTGTTGTAATTGGTGAGCCTAAAAGGCATAAACAGCTACTTTTTTGTACTTTATGCACAGACAAGATGTAAATCTATCCATTACCTCCAGACAACAAAGTAACCGAGCATTTGCAATGTAATAGGTCTTGCATTTGCCTGAGTTAGAGCTAGTGGCATTGTAAATTCATAACTGGACTTTTCGTGCCACATAAATTGGTCAACCCTGCCTCATAATTTTGTCTTTTCCTGCCACATAATTCCAGTGGCCCTACATATAACTAAAGTACTCCCATTTACCTTCTTCCTCTATGTGCAGCAAAAAATGAAAATATTGCCATTTAGCATCCTAATGTAAATCTGCCATATTAATTCCAATAGAATACCACTTTTACCACTCCACCATCAGAGTTGCTGGCTGGCTAACACAGTTCCCCAAAAAAAGACACAAGACAGCCACGGAGGAGAAATAAACTAGAAGGGTCACCCAAACATATCAAGAGTGTTCAGTCATAGTGTAATAAGAATGTTAATTTGGCCTGCATCATGGTCATAATTGCAATAAGGAGAGATTATTAAAACGTATACAATTATCATATAAACCTTGATCAGAAATAAACTTTTTGGCATTAGACTGTAATGCTCAAAACAGCCCCCGGGGACACCATAACAAAAATATAATTTGTATGAAACATAGTTACTACTAAATCGCACCCATCTTTATATTTTAAATAAAGTCACTACATAGATTCAGACTATGGTTAATTCAATACATAAATAGGACACCAACATTTGTAAACGAATTGGCAGACTGGAAACATGGCGCCCCATTTGACAAACAGTGCCACTCCCCCTGGGAGATCTCAAGCTCCACTTGCCGAACTAAAATTGTGAGGAAGGAAGTGACCCCGATGTTCTCATCAACTGCACCTCTGCCACCGACACTTAGAAAGTTTATATTAGCCTCTAAAGGTTTGTGATAGCAAGGAGGTCGGAATGAGTCGTGACTTTGCAGGATCCCTGACGAGGTCGCAAACCGCTGGAGCGTTAGCAGTATAAATCAGGCAAGGGTAAGCTATCCGCTTCTTCGCCCCCATACCCACGACACCGGCTACAACCCAAGTGTGCGGACCTGAAAGTGGTCACAGAGAAGCTGTAACCGCGTTCTGCTGCCATCTTCTCTGCTGCAGTGACTGTAAAAACACCATAAAACCCGGCCGCTACCGTGTGGAAATAGAAAGAGGACCGCAGGGCAGCATCAGGTTGCGAAGAAGCAGCCGCCGAATTGGAATAGGAGTTCCGTCCTTGTCTATTAATAAATCCTTAGCATGTTCGTTTATGATTATTTGTTTTTTTTAAATAACAGTTAAAAGACTTTTGAGTTATTATGCTGAATGTATTTCGGAACAACGCATGCTGGAACCACGCATGCCTGAACAACGCGGTCAGAATAACGACCGTGTTGTTACCACTAATGCCTTCACCATGAATGCCTTAACAACGATTTTTCGTTGTAAAGGCATTCCTGGTAAAGGCATTAGTGAAGGGCATGCATTGTTCCAGCCTGCGACCACCCTGGCCCCCCAACCTCACCCCTAAATATTACTGCAGCCCCGTACCCCACCCCTAAAACCACCCCAACCCCCCACCCTTGCCCCTAAAACTACCCCAACCCCCCCACCCTGCCCCTAAAATTACTGCGACCCCGCCCCTAAAACCACCCCAACCCTCACCCTGCCCCTAAATTACCGCGACTCCTCACCCCACCCCTAAAACCACCCCAACCCCTCACTGCAGTCCCTAAAACCTAAACTACCCCAGCCCCTAAAATTAACTCAAACCCCCACCCCACCCCTAAAACCACCCCAATCCCTCACCATTAAAATTACCGCAACCCCCACCCCGCCCCTGAAACCAAAAAACAACCCCAGCCCCTCCACCCCTAAAACCTAAACTACCCCAATCCCCAAAAGGTAAAAATACCCCAGACCCCCACCCCTAAAACGAAGAATACCCCGACCCCCTCACCCGCCCCTAAAAGTAAAAATGCTCCGACCCCCCTGCCCCGCCCCTAAACATAAACCACCCGACCCCCACCCCAAAAACTAAAAATACCTCGAACCCCCACCACCTAAAACTAAAAATCCCCTGACCCCCCGCCCGCCCCTAAAACAGCCCCAGTCCCAGTTACCTGATCACGTCCTCCTCCTTAGCAGACTCCCTTCTTCTGTGCCTTAACCACACATGTGCGTGGTTCAGCACATGCGTGGTTAAGGCACCGAACAAGTAAGTCGTGGTTAACGAAAGCATTGTTCCACTTTCGTTGTCCATGACTTCGTTGTTCGGGAGTCGTGGTTCAGCCTGCTTCCCTATTATGCTACTTTCAGTGCATATAGTTTTTTTTTAAATACAATATTTTTTATTATAGCTTCCACCCCACTACACTCATATATTCCCTTAATTACAAATAAACCAATCATACCTCAAAATATAGAATGTATTTCGATGAGAATTTCACTCTCTCATTGTTTCACCCCTAAAGTTTACCATTCAGAATGGCCACTTAGTTTCCATTCACGGAGGAGGATGTCCTCCTGCTACTGTACTTTTGGGATGAACTGTGCTTTTAGTCTAATTGTATCGCACAAACGTCAACACCAATCGGTGTTGCAAAGTCTATAACTCATGAATGAACAGGATTTTGCGCAAATGCTGGTGCACAAATGAATGCCAGCCATTTACCTTATGATGCTGAGGAATATCAAGACTTGAATGCGCCATGGAGCACGAAGGGGGAACAAAATAAACAATGAGAATTAACTCGTAGTGATGCAAAGCGCTCCAATACTGCTGATTGAGTTTGCGCTGTGTAAGACTTAAAAGCGTCATCGAGCATGAAGGGAAGATACAAACAAAAAAGTAGTCCGCTCACAATAAAGCATATCGGCAGTCGTGTTATTATCCACGTAACAGGGTCAGTCCCCAAGGCAGTAACAAAGCAGCCTCAAGGCATGACAGATATAAAGCATTCACCAATGACATCAAGGGATGTTTGAAAGGCAAGCCCATGAACGAGTGAAAGTGATAGGCGTGAGGTGGGCGTGGTTAAAACTCCACACTACTAACAACAGGTCAGAAGCGCTTGCGCGCTCGACCTAAAAATTAACTTGCAAGGGTGATAGGTCAAGAGTGTGAGCTTACTATTATGACAACAGGACATGCCTTCTACATAAAAAAAATACATTAACCGCTAAATAAATTGTCATTATGTCAGTAAAGTAAGTATTAAATTATGGAACATGCACAGACTCTAAATTGCAAGTTACACATGATGTTGCGTCAATTGGACTATGTACCAATCCACAGAATGCCAGGACCTTGATGCAAAGCCCATCCAAGCCATGGCAAATCATGAAAAATTCATGAACACCTATGGCTGAAATGGGCTGACCCAAAGCCCTCTCTCTCTTTCTGTACTAAGTCTTACATGTTTTTTTTTTTTTTTTAATAGTTTTAAAAGTATTGGTAACATGGTGTGTAATGAAAAACTAAAGCTGCTTGTAGCAAGACCTAAAAATTAAATGCCTTCAAACTATTGTACATCGGAAGGATCTGTTTACTCCTTTGAAACATGTCATATTACACAGAAGCCTATCCCCGAAATCATCCCTCGTCTCAAAAATACAGTAAAGGGGCCCCCATCTGTTACTCATAATAATCAACTCTTTCTGTTCACACTGCAGTTCACCACTTAGCACATTACCAGGCTAGCCTGTGAGCATCTGCGCCTAGTGGACCTGAGGCCTACTACACTTAGCACATTACCAGGCTAGCCTGTGAGCATCTGCACCTAGTGGACCTGAGGCCTACTACACTTAGCACACCACCTGGCTAGCCTGTGAGCATCTGCACCCAGTGGACCTGAGGCCTACTACACTTAGCACATTACCAGGCTAGCCTGTGAGCATCTGCGCCCAGTGGACCTGAGGCCTACTACACTTAGCACACCACCTGGCTAGCCTGTGAGCATCTGCGCCTAGTGGACCTGAGGCCTACTACACTTAGCACATTACCAGGCTAGCCTGTGAGCATCTGCACCTAGTGGACCTGAGGCCTACTACACTTAGCACACCACCTGGCTAGCCTGTGAGCATCTGCGCCCAGTGGACCTGAGGCCTACTACACTTAGCACATTACCAGGCTAGCCTGTGAGCATCTGCGCCCAGTGGACCTGAGGCCTACTACACTTAGCACATTACCAGGCTAGCCTGTGAGCATCTGCGCCCAGTGGACCTGAGGCCTACTACACTTAGCACATTACCTGGCTAGCCTGTGAGCATCTGCGCCCAGTGGACCTGAGGCCTACTACACTTAGCACATTACCTGGCTAGCCTGTGAGCATCTGCGCCCAGTGGACCTGAGGCCTACTACACTTAGCACATTACCTGGCTAGCCTGTGAGCATCTGCGCCCAGTGGACCTGAGGCCTACTACACTTAGCACATTACCTGGCTAGCCTGTGAGCACCTGCGCCTAGTGGACCTGAGGCCTCCTACACTTAGCACATTACCTGGCTAGCCTGTGAGCATCTGCGCCTAGTGGACCTGAGGCCTACTACACTTAGCACATTACCTGGCTAGCCTGTGAGCACCTGCGCCTAGTGGACCTGAGGCCTACTACACTTAGCACATTACCTGGCTAGCCTGTGAGCACCTGCGCCTAGTGGACCTGAGGCCTACTACACTTAGCACATTACCTGGCTAGCCTGTGAGCACCTGCGCCTAGTGGACCTGAGGCCTACTACACTTAGCACATTACCTGGCTAGCCTGTGAGCATCTGCGCCTAGTGGACCTGAGGCCTACTACACTTAGCACATTACCTGGCTAGCCTGTGAGCACCTGCACCTAGTGGACCTGAGGCTTACTACACTTAGCACATTACCAGGCTAGCCTGAGAGCATCTGCACCTAGTGGACCTGAGGCTTACTACACTAAACCTTAATTTCTTTTTAGCCATTATTTGAGCAAGGAAAACACGTGAGATTCGAGCGGTTTCTCTAAATGGGTTTTGCTTTTGGTTTCACCACAACAAAGGCAATCTTCTGTACAGATTGTTTGCGCGTATGTGAGGTTATTGCAGATTATTGTCTGAACCAGGAGAAAAGGCTGTTTGTCATAGGATGCCTCACATAACACCATGCAGGGAGAGCACATTCGCTCATTAATTGGTTGTCTCATACTCTTTGGCTAAAAGATCACTTATGGGAGAAAAAAGTGTTTTATTTATTAAAAACAATGAGGGTGATGATATGTTACCTTGCAGTTTTCGTTAAAGCACCAAGAAGTAATGTGTAACTCTGCACTTGCTTGTGAGGTCACGCTTCCTAAATGTGATTCACAGCAATTGATGACAATGCTTTGAGTCACTGGAGCGAACAAGGGAACCTTTGCTATGCGCTGGCCATAGAAGATAACAAAGCAAGGTGGAGGTACTCATCTACATGAAATTATTTACACAGTTTGGGGTTTGTGGTCCTGGCCCTCTTGGTCTTACCTTGGATGCCTCCGCTTAGACAAACAAATAATAGATTTTTTTCCATTTAGTTTTGGTTTCTTGATATTTTCTTTCGCTTTGTGTGATGTGTTGATTCAGATTGTCACTCCACATGTCAAATCTTGCTCACAAAGAAACAAACCAGAACACTTATGTTTTCTTTCACCCAGATCTCAAGATTTACATGGAAGATCTGACCCACATTCCTACTTGTCCGACTTATCGAAACAGTCGGAAATGGAGTACATGGAAACCAAGCGCACTAGGTTGGAAATGCTCCATGACCAGCTGATGCGGCACTCCCCTTCAATGAGCCAACACCTGCATGGAGGAAATGAAGATCTTGCAAAGGTAAGAACATGTGTACAGTTGTTTTAAATACATTTTTGGACTTTTGCATACAGCGTGGTAGGCAGCATTAGGACTGCTTTGGCCCTTTTCACATGCAACAGGCAATATTGCCTCGTGTGTTGGTTCACTGTAGCAAGCTAGCATGGAGGTGGAGTCCTGTTGGCTCAGCTTCACTGTTCCACCAAAGAAATGCTCTGATCTTGTGTGCAGTCTGGCCTGGTTTAAAAGATGTCATCAGACGACTGCAGGGTCTGGTCCCTTGAAATGAAAGATGAGAAAATGTTAATGCCAGCCAAAAGCTACCCCATCAAAACATGTTCATAGGTCTTTACTGAATCGGTGGCGATTTCTTGGGGTGTCAGATTGCTGTCCAAACTGTTCCAGGGCATTGGTCTTAGAGCACTTTGTGTTCCTCTCCTGTGCACCTTCTTTTGCACCTTGGCCAGATCAGATAAATCATGGCTGGACCATAAGCTGATTTAAAGAACACAGTGTAGCATCAGTTTATGTACTTCTGGCCCCTACTCAAGAATGCTTTTGGAAGGGGGTCGAACACATTGAGTTCAGTTCTCTTCAACAGTGGGTGGCTTGTCAAAGATGTTATCACACTTTTTCAGGTGCACTTCTTCAATGCCTTGTTTTGCAGCCTTTAGACAGGGGGGCCGTCCATGATGTTGCAGTACTGCATTACCTGCGCCATGGTAAAACTAGGGGCATTCGTGAGGCTTATGTAGCTCTTTAGTTTTGTTCAGGTGAAAGGAGATGACCAGACTTTCCCCTTGTTAATGGTATTGATGCTGAAGGAAACTGTCAACTCCAATAACAGTAGAGTTCAGTTCACGGGATCCTGGCTCATCCGCTGTTTTTATTAGGGGTGGGGCGCCTGGAACTAAGTGGAAGACTGCAACACCAAAGCGCTACCTTTAAATCCCTTGCTATGGTTTAGACTCTGCTCCCTCACAGGTTGGGTTATAGCATGGGTACTCGCAAACATTTTCTCAGGGGCCACAAAGTTTGGTTTGTGATGTGACCGAGGGCTGCATTGATGCTAGCAGGGTGGCGGGCGTTGGCGCGGAGGGTGGCGGGTGGTGTGCAGTATAGTGGTGTAGGAGAAGCAAAGAATATATTCATCTAGTGGCTGAAATGCATATTGTGAAACCAGAAAACCTGCTATGAATCCTGGCTTCCCCCTTTTACCAAAATGTGTGATCCTAGACAATTCTTTTATTTCACTTTCCCTCCTTTTTCTTCATTAGTGCATATAAGGGAATCTCAAAATACATGACTTCAGGATGTGCGCTGTACAAGACCTTCGCCTGTGTTTGATTTAATAAATTACAATAATGTTCATGTGTAATAGGAACCCAGGCCACCCAAAGAGTGAATATGAAAACCAACTTGCCTCTTAGTTCAGTGTTGGCATTGTTTTCAGGGGGAAGGGGGAATGAATGTTTCTGGATTTATGTTTGAAAACCATCACTTAAAAAGAAAATGCTTCTCCATGCACTGATATAATCTGATGTACTAAATAGAAACGACTCTGCATGTTAATGACATACAGTTTTTGATTTTTGAAGAGCCCTTATTATATTTTTACAATTTTGGTGTAGCATGTCTTTAAAAATGAAGGTGTTCCTTCAGGTGCTGGATAACGTAGTTTCTTACTTTCTTTGCCTCCGATTAACATTTAAATAAAGGCTTGCCTTTTATTTAACATATTTTTATTATTGTGCAGAGCTGAGTAAACAGAAGCCCAGTCCTGCTGTTGAGCAGGGGGTCGCATGTAAATGTCAGGGGGCCGCATGCGGCCCCCGGGCCGTACTTTGAGTATCACTGCCCGGGCCGTACTTTGAGTATCACTGGGTTATAGGGTGGTCACATGACACTGTAGTCACTTCCAGCCAGGTGTACCCTCCAAAGGATGGGTACATGCAGCTACCTTGAGCTCATGCCCAATCCCGGACAGGGGCATGATTTAGGGGTTTCAGGTTTGTTTTTCTTTTAAATAAGGGGATTTTTTCGTGCAGTCCACCCCAGCTGATTTTATTGTTCTTAGCACCATCTTTCAGAGTATCCTCCCTCCCCGAAAGTCTAGATGTGGGCATGCAGGACTAAGGACTGCTTCCTGAAGAGTCCTGTTTGGGCACCGAGTAGGCCCTACCGCCACAACCTATGCTTTATAAGGATCCAACTTAAGGCACTCTCCCGGGCTCTTCATCTCCCCTTCCATGTTCTTCATATAATCAGACATCCTTGCCCTAGAATCATACACTTCTGTGGGTTGCACCGGCCCGCTCCTGGCCGGTCCCTTCATGCACACACCTTATCTGGTTGTAGAGTGGTTGCCAGTGTGCTGCCCCTGGGTGGGTTACTTAGAGCGTGTATCATGTGCCCGAGGCAGTATACAGACACATCTGCAGTTCAATGTATTGAGCTGTCGGGAGACTGTTTACTGCACAAATGGCCTTGCTGCACTCTGTGGGTTACGTACAGTGAACCCAGACACCTTGCTGCAATGCTGAATCATTTTTTTCCTCAAATCTTACATGCGCTTTAAGCTTTGATTCACTTGACGTGAAGAAACACTAGAGATATAAATGTCTGCCGCATTTTACCCAGAGCTGATTTACTGATGAAAAAAATCAAAGAGAGACTTGTCCTCCCTACTGGATAAAAACAAACATCCAACAGGTCTGCCATTGGCTTCCATCCTGACGGCCACTTGTCAACGGAAGTGATGGGGGGGGGGGGGGAGGTTATCAAAAAAGATAAAATAAAAAATAAAATAAAAAACTTACTACTGTGTTGGGAGAGACGGTTCGGTCTCTCCCTCTGTCCTCCTCGGGCTCCCGGTAGCACAAGGCTTCCAGACTTCCCTCCAATTACTGCGCTGCTGTCAACAGCATGACAGCAGCATCATGATTGGTCTGAGCGCCCTGCTTCAGTGCTCAGACAATGAGTAGGGCCCTGTGCGCTTTCCCCTCCCGGCTGTTAAATAGAGCCGGGTGGAGAAATGCAAAGAGCGCATGACTGTCTGGCCAAAGTGTCATGCGCACTTATGTGCACTCCACTCATCCCCTCCAGCCCTCCTCCAGCCCTGCCCCACCCAAACCTGGCTCCCCGAAGAAAAATAAAATTATAATAACGTTACGTTATTATCATTTTATTTTTCCCTTTCAACCAGTGCACAAACCAGTGTGGCAACGCTCCTCTGCCTTAGCGGAGTAACCACCCTGTCCTTTTGGCTTTGTCAGTGCGCTTAGCCATAGTAGTCACTGGCATCTAATGTAACTTATTGTATGTGGATGTTCTCTGTGTGAAAATGCAGAATGCCATCACTCGCAGTGAAGTTAGTCAGTGGCTAAAGCAGGCTGACCCACTGTCCCATGCTGTATGTAGTAGTGGGTGTAATATGTGAATGACACAACAGTAGACCAATGGAAGGAGTGGGTTGGCTGATAGCCCTGATACATATATTACGTACATAATTTGTTCATGATGAGTGTCTCTCCCCTCCTGTGACCCGCGCCAAGTGAATGGTGGGAATCTAGAGTCAAGGTGCACAAGAAATACTGCAATAGAACTCCCAGGGCATCAGCCGGTGTCTTCGAAGAGAGACAGCACCATTGTATTCAGTAACTTTCTCTAGAAAAAGACTGAAATTACTGATTAGTTTCTGTTGCCTTTTGCATATCTTTTTAATAGCCAACGAGTGGTAAATATATATTATCCAAAACTCAATTTTCAAAGCTAGTTAGTCGTCATGACTTTACGCCACTCTGAATACGTAAAGTAGGAGTAAGCTGTAGCTGTAAGCAGTGGTTGAGTCAGAAGGACACTTGAGTTATGTAACCCATCGGTGTTTTGGGGGGGTCAAATGGAGGCCCCATCATTTGGTGGCCGGGGTCAAATGGAGGCCCCATCATTTGGTGGCCGGAATTTGCATTGATA
This sequence comes from Pleurodeles waltl, assembly GCF_031143425.1. Lineage (NCBI taxonomy): Eukaryota > Metazoa > Chordata > Amphibia > Caudata > Salamandridae > Pleurodeles > Pleurodeles waltl. The sequence continues at coordinate 933,130,569 of NC_090450.1, read as the reverse complement.
ATCTGAACTAAGTCTGCCCTAGAGCAGAGGCCTGGGTTACCACAGATATAGCCCCGCCTACCCTGCCACCAAACGCCCCAGTTTCTACCACACCCAGATATTCTCTCAAGAGTCACTCAAGTGAATCAGACACAGGGACAAACTTCTCGGGATGCCGGGTCCTATGCCTGCACTGCTGCTTGATCGTTTTCAGAGAGCACCCCAAGCCCTTGTTTCCCTGGACATCAACTATGGGCCTATTTAAGTCAGCTTTTGACTACAACTAAGTGACAATTGAATCAATTCAAGAAAAAAGATCAATGAATGTGGCTTTGACAGCCCCTAGGTGATAATAGATACAAGACCTGAGATCCATCAGATGCTGCTTTGACTACCCTTAAGCGACAGTAGCCAAGGATGCGAGAAGCATTGGATGCTTCTTTGCTGGAGGTTAATTGACAATGGGCTTAGGCATCGAGAACCACTGGATGCCGCTTTAGTGGCCCATAAGTGACAATGGGCGGAGGATGCGAGGACCGTTGAATGCGGATTTGATTGCCCATAAGTGACAATGAATAGAGGATGCCAGAACCATTGGTTGCTGCTATGACGGCCCATACATTTTTCTTACCCAATCCAATTAACTATACTGCGCTTTTCCCGCAGCACTATAATACCTCGTTCACCTGTCTGCCTCTCTTAGAGTGCTATGGTAAAGTTTATAAATGGCCAAAATGAGTGGCAATGAGATTACCGCTCATTGTGCTTCCCACCGATGATGCTGTGATGCAGCATTGATGGTGTGGTATTTCTCTTTGCTATCACAGAAAAAACATGATGGTTTATATCAGCCTTAGAATGGTGAAAAACAAAATGCAAATACATTTATAAATATATATATATATATGTGTATATATATATATATATATATATATATATATATATATATATATATATATATACACACACATATCCACATTCATGTGCATTAAAGTCTAGATCTGCAAATTATACTTGGTGGCAATTTTATTACTACTGAATGGCATTAGTGTCTACTCACTCTTAATTAGCGCTTGTGAGAATTAACACATTTTATTTAAATTTTTTAAGCGTGTCCTCTTTAGGGGTTTCATTATGGCATGCCACAATTAACAAGTTGAATACATAAATCAGTTTGTTAAATTAAAGTCATGCAGTGGAAAAATAGTTTTCGGGTGACCTGTATCAATAAAGAGACATATTGTAGTTTTAGGGCAGAAAAGCCAGTGGGAAAAAGCAATCCCATGTCTTGAGACGCTTTTCAGCTTCCACTGTAAGGAACCAACTAAAATATCTCTAATGTCTTTTAACCATGGGTCTGAAAGTACAATGTGGGGTTCGGGGCTCTTTCAGGGCTACTCACTGGTTGGTTGGGGACTTCAGCGGCTTGAAGGTAAGGAAGACGTGCTACTGAAATTTATTTCAGAAAGAAATAAAATACATTATCATATTCATGAAGGCCTGTCAAGAGTCTTCATATTTCTGTTAATCCAGGTTCACCAACTGGCCGCTGATCAGGTTGGTATGTTTTGGAAGAGTCGTGGATTCAACACCTCAAGCAGCGGGGTAGCCCAAACAGCAACAGGACTCTTGAAGGAGCAGAACCTCAGACTTTTCCCATTATGCCCACTTCTAAAGATGAGGAGGCAGCGAGTGTTGGTGCCCAACGTATACATGAGCGGGTACACCAAATCTCGGGTTGCCAATTGTGAGAGTTATTTCATTCTAATTTGATGGTGTGAATTCCCTGCACTGTTTTTAGGGTCGAGCCTGCATTGCATGCGCTCGCGCATGCGTATCGCAGCGAGACGCTTTAGTATTTAGAAAAGGGCTCGGAGCCCTGTCAACTTCACGTCAGTGTTTTTTATTGGTTCGTGGGCTTGCCTAATAAAATCTGCTTGCTTTCATTAGTCGAAGGCACGAATACGTCATGCCTTTTCCGGTGGCTAGCCCTCCTCGAGCGCAGCGACCAAGTACAGAAAACATGCGAGGCTCGCTGTTTTCCCATCGTGCTCGGGGACTTCTTTTTCTCTAATTTAGGAGCGCGATCTCGCTTGGCAGAAGTCGAGCGCTTTACATAGTTAATTTCACTTTTTCGGGTTACGTACATAAATGCACTTTTGCCCGATAGGTGAAAAGTCGGGTTAGGAGTTTACAACGCTATCAGTTCTAACATGAGCAAACGCGAGACCCGTTGCATTGTAAATGCTTGTTTTTTTTATGGGGTCTGTGTTTTCCTAGGGATGTATAACATCACACCCTGACTCTTCTCCCTGAAGATTCTTCTCCCGTTCTGTTTCATCACACAGCCTTTTTTTTTGGGCCAGATTGACCCCCTAATCCATGCCATAAATAGATGTTCACCCCAGTAGGCAGCAGATGCCAGCCTTATCGTTACCAGACCCTAAGAAACATTGAGCAGTCTGTAGAGTTTCACCAGTCTTACAAAACCAGATCCCAGGAAGAACTCAGTGGTTCTGAATTTAGCTTGGCATCCATTACCCTGATGAGATCCAAACCAGGAGCCCTTCCCTGGGGCAGCCAGCTCTCCCACCTCAGTGCTCTAAGAAAATAAAAGAGGGACGCAATGAAATGGGCCTCTTTTTGGGACCACCAAATGTCCTACTCTGGTGAATTTAGCTTCTCCACATAGCATCATGCTCTTCGAGGCCTACAAGGAGAAGCTTTAACCCACCAGTGCCTCTGAAGTGAGAGATTCTGTTTTCTCTCTGTCCAGCAGTCGTGTGGGCTTCTCTTTGGGGGACAAGGTCTTGTAGAGGTCTGAAGGAGGACTCGTTCACGTGGAATGCCTTATTTCTCGTTCTGAGCTGATTCTCTTCAGTTGCTTTCCAAAGAGAAACTCTTCAGAACATTGTCTCTCTCTATTTAGGACCTACTCCACCCCAGTGCAACTTCTCATGAATCTTCACATCTATAACACGCACTCACCGCCATGTTCCTCTGTCTCCAACCGTCTCTCTGGCCACACTTTACCTTGTCTCGCATACGTCTTCAGATACCAGGCATCACTACATGTCTGTACACAAGTCACACCACACTAGCTGGCACGTGGAGTGGTACAGGTCCTCGCTGGCCAATTTCCACTGGTATTGTTACGTGGCATTTAATTTACTCCTTGTCAGTCGAGCCTCACAAGCCTGGGGAGTACGCAGAGCTCAGGAGACGCACGCGTAATGACACTGAACAGGCAGTTTGTCCTTAGAGCACAAGATTATCTGCAGGAGATCCCATGTTACAGGACACTCAAATCACACTTCTTAAATTTCAGGAAATAGTTTAAAATGTTCCGTCAACCTGAATGTTGCAAGGATATTCAGCACTCCAGGCAAAATGCAGTATTGCTTCTATAGCACTCCAGGCAAAATGCAGTTTTGCTTCTATAGCTCTCCACGTAATACGAAAAAAATATGGCACTTATTAGGCGTTCTGTGGTTATTCGGTGCAACCACGAGGTGGGCCCCCAAGGTTCTCTTACCACACTCTAGGGAAGTGCTTGCGCCGATGATGTCTCTGACAGCCATAATTCCTGAATCCTCCAGGGTTTTTCTTGACAACGAACAACGTTGTATCTAGAATGTCGTCACACATCACGTTGACGTGTCCCCTCAATTTAGGTAGAAGCCGGGTAATTCCCCGAACCCACCTAGTCTCGCCTGTCGCAGGGTGTGGCTTAAACATAGTGAAGGAATAGCCTCCTGGCTAAGAGGCGGAATATTTGCATTATACAAAGGAATTAAGGATAAAATTGCATCGCTGAACTCTGCAAGGAAAACCTGCCATGCCGACTCAAAAACAGTCTTGGCAATATTCACACGGTCCCTTGCAAATTAAAGAAACACATATTCTAAGCCCACAGGGCGAGGCGCCTATTTGTAAACTGACAATGAATACTAATTAAATGTGTCAAGAGAAGACCTGCATTTTTGGCTTCTTAACGGACACGTTGCCACTAGATTCCCAGTAAAGGTTTTGTGACAAGGACTCCTTAATTGACAGCTTTCTTCTTGAGCTCGGAAACTCTACGAGGTACTGGCTTTGTTTTAAACGCAGAATGATCCCCTGCAGGAACCCGCCAAGCTTCAGCCGCTGTATTTTCTGTGAGCACGTCTGTCGGTTTCTGCAGTAATTGCACATCCCCTTAACCTGTCGTGCTTTTGACCTTCTGTTCCAGGCACTACATGAAAGACAATATATCACAGCCGGTGGAAACTGCACTCCCTGACCTGATGTACTGTTGGTGTTGAGCGTTTCCTTCCTTGTCTTTCCGGTTAGCCCACTAAATGAGTAATTTCTAACAATGACTTTACCAACATTCGGAACACAAAATTCCCAATATTGTTTAATCATAACACCAAGTTGGTCCATGGTATAGTGGTGAAGGGACATCCAGCATACCTGTGCTTGGCTGGTGACTGTAATATGAGACTTTTTCCCAAATCTAGTGTGTTGAATGCTGTGTTGTGCCCGCTGGCCAGGATCGACCCAAGAAGTGAGGTGTTGACTTCTTTTCTCACCCCCCCCCCAACCCAAGTGAATGTTCTGGAAGTTGTGGGCTCAAAGGGTCCCCAAGTGCCTACTTTCAGGGGTAGAGGCAGCTACTCAATAATAGATTATGTTTCTATTAATTGCAATCTACTGGATATATTTCTGTATGGCCCAGTTGTTCCTTGTAATTACAGCGATCACAGTCCTATTGCGATTGCAAGATAGACAAGCATTTGCAATGCAACGGGTCTCGCGTTTGCTCATGTTAGAGCTGATCGCGTTGTAAACTCCTAACCCGACTTTTCATCTATCGGCAAAAGTGCTTTTATGTACGTAACCCGAAAATGTGAAATTAACTGTGTAAAGCGCTCGACTTATGCCAAGCGAAATCGCGCTAGGAAAATAGAGAAAAAGAAGTCCACGATCCGACAGAAAACAGCGAGCCTCGCATGTTTTCTGTACTTGGTCGCTGCGCTCGAGGAGGGCTAACCACCGGAAAAGGCATGACGTGTGCATGCCTTCCACTAATGAAAGCAAGCAGATTTTACTAGGCAAGCCCACGAACCAATGAAACACACTGACATGACGTCGACAGGGCTCCGAGACCTTTTCTAGTAACTAAAGCGTCTCGCTGCGATACGCATGCGCGAGCGCATGCAACGCAGGCTCGACCCTAATAAATGGGCTGGTTATAAACATCAATGGATAACTTAAGGCTAGTGTAGAGAATTCCCAACCCAATTCAGTTCTTCAATGTGATGTTGAATGAAAATGCTGGGTTGGTGGCACTGTGCCTACTGGAGGTGAATATTGATCATAAGGTGGTGGAGGCTTTTCCTGGCCTTTGTTCCAGGATTAGGAAAGCCCTCTTAAAGCCCATACAACCCACAGCGGACTCCCCTAGATCAGTGGTTCCCAACCTTTTCACTTCTGTGGACCCCCACTTTATCATTACTGGAACCCAGAGACCCCCACCAAATCATTACTGGAATCCTCGGCCTCCCCTCTGAGTCTTTTCTGAAAGCTGGAGGCCTAATCTGTTAATATTATTTCATTTTCTAAGCAGTCACGGACCCCCTGAGGTGGCTTTGTGGACCCCCAGGGGTCCCTGGACCACAGGGTGGGTACAGCTGCCCTAGATGGTTTAATCATGAATGCTTAGTGGCGCACCGTGAGTTACGCCTGGCCTGGGCTACTGAAACCAGGGATTCTGTATATGTGGCCCTCTTGTTTAAGCAATATAAAAGGTTTATGGCCGAAGGATGCAGGAGGTAATTAGGTCGCAGTGGGACTCACTAGTGCAGGCATCCCATCAAAAAATAGTACATCCTTTTGGGTTGTTGTCTCAGCTGAAGCGTAAAAAAAATCAGCCGGTGAGTTCCATCACTTGCCATATTGTTAGTAAGACCTGGGAGGAGCACTTTGGGAAAATATACGCAGACCCATTGTCTGAAGATATTTTTGTTATGGATAGCTGTCAGGTTTCCAGACGACTCTTGCAGAAGTTGAGGATGCCATTAACCAAAGTGCCGGTGGCAAGGCACCAGGCCCCGATGGTGTCCCAATTGATTAAATAAAAAGTAATGTGAATTTTTGGGCACCTCTTCTCACCAAAGTTTTTAATAATCTTGCCTGCTCCACGATACCTGTCACCTGGGGTACATTTATAATTGTACCCATATATAAAAAATGGGATCGCTCACTCCCAGGATGTTACAGGGCCATTTCGTTAATCAATACTACAGTAAAATCCTCGGGAGAGTAATGCATAATAGAATTAAAGAATGGACTCTACCCCAGGCAATCCTATACCTCTGCCAATGCGGATTCAGGAATAAAGTGGGAAAGGTTGAATTGTTTAAATTTAAATTTGGTCTTAGGCACATATACGGTAGCCAAACAAACTCCTCTCTATGCTGCATTTATGGACCGAGCATCAGCATTTCATTGTGTTAATCGGTCCAAACTATGGAACATGCTATTTGCACGCAGACTGGGAACAACATTAGTGCACTTTCTTGCACATTTGCACAAGGACACGAAGGCTAGGGTCCGCTTAGCACGTAGGGAGAGGTTTCTGGAGCATGGGGAACTTATTTTTCCTTTTTCATTCAGTGCTGCGTGAGCGAGCATGTGTTTTCCAGCTATCTGTCTTGTGTGCTTTGCTCCCACTCCTTTGTGTTGCTTTCTCTCTCGTCAGTGTGCTTCGCTCCACCATGCTCATGTTGCTCTCTTGCCCGTGTGCTTCTCTCCTCTATGCTGCTGTCACCCATGTGCATTTATTTTCCGCTTGTGGTGTTCCTTTCCTCACAGTCTCCCCATGCCCTTCCTTTTTGCACCTTACATTGTGTGGTTTTCCTCTCCACCCCCGACTCACTCCTTTTCTACTCATTTACTCCCCTCCCCCAACCTCAAACTCCATCCTCCATCCCTCTATGCCGCATCATCAAAGAGTCAACAAAGAAACATGCTCGTATTTTGTGGTCACTTTAACAATTGTTTTACTTCCCCAGTTCATCTGTCGGTGTCAGCGGATTTCCCCTATTTCGCAGGCATCAGAGCTGCTGGGACGCAGGGGACAGGGCAGTGGTGTTTTTTGTTGGTATCGTGAACAAAACCTTACAGTTTTGTGTGTAACAGATGGCTTCAAGCGTACTGGCCTCGTGGATAATTGGGGTAGAGGGTATCCGTCGCTACAGAGCACCAGAAGGTTTATAAATACACTGCCTAGGCGATTGCAAACTTTCCGAGCACCCTACAGACATTGGGTTTAACACCTTGGTCTGCCTGCCAGAGATGTGAAAAATATCCACGAGGCAAGCTTTGTCACGCCTACGTCAGGCAATGACCTAAATTGCTGTGTGTTCTTTTCACATTAAAAATAACATAAGTGTTTTGTTTTTCATACTGAACACCGCTATGATTACACCGTCTCTTTCCTCCATGTGGTTGTGCAATTTTCTGAATGTCCCTTGTGTTTCTTTGAAGTATCTGCTTGGCAGAGCATGCTGGCCTTGTCATGCCAATAAAGTCCTCTGTGGGTTTTTAGTGTGAGGGGTGTTTGGCATGGGGTGCACAAAAGGTGCACATTTCCTTCTCTAATTTATGAATTGTGCACAGTGTACACTTGTCTGGCTGCTTCTGTTCATAAACTAAGCGTGACATTTGTCATTTGTTGTTCCTCGCCCTCTTTCCAATACTGAGGAGTGTGTACTGCCTCCTTCGTGTATGTCCCTCTACCCATGCAGACATTCCTTCCCCGACATGAAACCAACTATTGTACCTTAGGCAGTGCTTAATTTGTAAATAAAAACGTGCCGGTGCTAAAACACGCGCCTCCCGCAATTAAATGTGGGAACATGGAATACTGAGGCAGCGTAATCCTGAAGCCATCTCAGGCCTCTTCAATCGATTTAAAGCCACTCCCTGCCCCTTCAGCTCACTCTTGCAGCTTTCTCTCATTGTGTCGCTTTTTCGTTTTGCTCTTCCTCCGTCTTTCCAGTATGTGTCTTTTGTTCGTAGCAAATGCTTGGAGCAGAAGAATAAGCGCCGGCAATCAAAAATAGGTGCTGGTGCTCCGCACCAGAAACAACAAGCACAAATTAAGCACTGACCTTAGGCCTACTCCGAGGGTGGTTTAAAGATGACCTGGATGCAGTTACCTCATTCCACACACATCCACCATGCATCGCCGTTTCACGCACACCACCCTCAAGGACACACCCTTCCTCCAGAATATACACAGACCACTCACCACATTCTTTTGTTTCTAGTTCCCAAACTTGGTCTTCATGAAGAACCCCCATTTGTAATAAAGTGGAATAAATTGCAGGGGCAAAGGTGTTCTCTCATTGGACTTGGGCCATGCCCACTTGTTAACGAGGAAACAATCTCTCGGGCTAGTACAAATGCAAAATGTGCACTGGTGCAAACCATATTACAAAATGGGGTGCTCAAGTGACTGATCTCTGTGTCCCAGGAGTGCTAAACCTGATGTAAGGGTACTTTGTGTAATATGGCCACAGGTGTTCTTATGATGCAATACTAACGGGTATCTAGTGCGCTCTATAAATATATTGATTGATTGATTGATTGATTGTACCCACCTTGAATGAAAGGTGAAATTGGACATGCGAAGACTCAAGGTTTTAAGTTGCAGAGGTCTGCAGCCTGCTCTTGGTAATCACTGAGCCATCTAGCTAGCTAGAATCTGAGGGATTTCTGTAGCAGAGACAATCAGGAGCCTTTATGTTTAAATGTCTTGTTAAGTAATTAACCTCACGAAATGGTGAACTCCAGTTGCCTTGCCTGTGAAAAACCCTCCTGTACAAAGGGTTAAGATTTTGAGTCTGTAATATGACAGAGGATTGCCCCCATGCAGATCATTCAGCCAATTCCCCAAGGACATTTAAAACACTGCTGGAGTTGGGGTAGAGTCAGTCGCATCCACACATACGGCAAGCCCAGGGGCGTTCAGAGGAACAGTCTTGTTGAAGTGTAATCATTCCCGAGAAGGCTGTTCCGAGGAATGTGTTTCACTAGTTTGTGGGTGTGCATGGATATTTGGGTGTTTTCTCCTGGGGCCGGCAGCACGAAGTGCTCTGTCTGCGTGGAGAGATGTAGTGTTCCCTCGATACCTCGCCACACAGGAGTGCCTGCAGCAGCAAGTTGCACAACTGTTGGCCTAATAAACATTCCTGGAACCGTGCTGCTGGAATGCCAGCCCTCCCTAGCACTTGAACTCGGTGACCTTTGCCCTTCCACGGGCCTGGAGGCGGGCGGTGTAGACAGACCTCGGGTGGCAGGTGGGGGGTTGGTGGTGGCTGGCACCCCGTGGTTGTGCTCCGTGGGTTTGCCTCGATGCGCTCTTTGTTGCAGGGATTAACCTCTCCCAGTCTCCAGCCCGCCAGTTATTAATGGGCCTGGCTGGTACCCGTGTTGACCCTGGCCCTTGGCCCAGTTGGCTGAGGCGCAGAGTGCGGGAGTGTAATCTCGAGTTGAGTAATCCCTCTCACTCACTGAGCTGGGGGGGGCCGCGGCTCTTTGAACTCGGGTGGCCCCACCGGGAAGCGGAGGAGTAAGCGTTGTGCAATTTTACTAATCTGTGAAAGCAGGACTGAACTCCTGAGCGAAGGTGGGGCATTACGCGCCCGCAGGGGCCCCTGCCGGGGCACGGGGGGTTGTGGGAACAGCCGCGGGGCACCGGCTGGTGTGCAACTTCAGAGCAGGATCTCTGACAGTCGCTGGGACAGCAACGTTTGTAAAGCGAAGGCATAGCTCAGTGGGTCTATGGCCCTGCTGCAGAGGTGTGCACGTCCCAGCAGGGCAAAGGCCCAGGTCCTGGCAAAGCATGTCATCAATTCACGGTGGTTAAATCATCGTGGCCCTTTGAGCTGGGAAATGGGAATACTGGTGCCTAAAGTGCTAGAAAGTGTAAAGGTTATGCCAGCAATTCTGCAGATATAGTGACTTCTAAGTAATCGCGTGGAAGCTGTACCACAGTCTCTGCTTTTCGAGTTTACGCCCCATAATATTTTGCTGTTTGTAGTCAGGGCCACGGGAATTACGCTACAGGGAAGCACCAAAACTGTGCGGCAGGATAGACTAAGTTATGTGGCAAGAAAAGGCAAATGATGCAGCATAATGCGCCAAAATGTTTGATACTATAACTTCATTATTTTTTCACCTGGTAATTCTGTCCGGGCAACTATTTGACCCTATTAGAACCAATTACCAAATACAGAAGAAACGAAAAACGTAAAGATGGCTTCTTAACCGTTACAAATACCCTTGCACTGCGTGAACTGGCAGGCACGTTTTTAGTGAGTTGTGAACTTGAGCTAGCAAAAAAAACTCTATTTTTGTTAAAATCTGTAGATTATGCACCAGATGAAAGATTATGCGGCAAATCTATAATTATGTGGGGGGAAAACAGAGGCTGTAGAACCACATAATTCCAGTGGCCCAGTCGTGGCGCATACTGAAAGTTAATAATTAGCTTTGCATTAGAAGTAGCCATCTAAAATTATATCTTTCAGAGTGATCAGGATTACAAATTAAGATTCCAGATCCACAGTCCTTACCAACAGGCTCATGCTGGACTGAGGCGCGACTAACCAGTGCCTTCAATGGACATACCTTTCTAATGTGAGAATCCTGGTACCATAGGGCCTAAACCTGCAGCTCCCGAGATGGTTGGCTTCAGAGGTCCAGTGCCAACCCTTAAGAGTCCTTTGGCCTGAGGTGCTTTGTCCCTCAGTTCGCACCCTTGACTGCACTCTCAGGTGGGTGGGCCTGACTCATATCACTGATGTGGATTGGGAGTAGGCATTTAAGGTACTGTTAGAATTTTTCTTGAAATAAGAGTTGGACTCATGATACCCACCTTCTAAAAGGGAATCCTTCCATTCATCCCTGCTAGTACCTCAACGCTACATGTATTTGTTCAAGACTACCTAGAGGTTTGTCTACTTAGTATATTTTCAAAGTCATCATTGACAGTAGTTTGCGTGCTAGGTCTTATTTTCTCCATCAGTGCATTAGAGCACACATTTTAAGTACGTCTTTTCTCACCTATACTAATAGGTTATAACCATCTCTTTTTGTTTATCAGAACAGAAAACAGCATTTTATCAGAACTATCCATCATGTTTCACAACTCTTCACCAAATACATGCCACGTGATAATTACTGCATGGACTGTCTGACCGTGAGCACATACCTGTGCCCGATATAACTCTTTCAACCAACTATTTGTCAGATCTATTGAATAAAATCTCTCTTGTAACTTCCCACCCCCATTGTTATAGCTTCTTCAGTTTCCATAGTTCCTTTTTGTCAATCTGACTTAGTTCAGGATGGCCTGCCATCCTTGGGAAACAAAATATCTTTAGTCAGTGTCTCTACGTTTCTAGGTCAGACTGTTTTTTGCCTTTCCTGTCCTTGATGATCTGCAGCTCTTTATCTGTGAACCATTCATGGAAATCTTTTATCAGCTTTTCCACCAACGGTGGCTGCTGTCTCACCCAGTGCATGGTGAGACTTCTCTTTTAAGTGATCCTCTGCCGAACAGGCATGCTTGACCTGTAGTGGGTATCTGCACCCCCAAATCCAATGTGATACATTCACCTACTATCCTCCAGTGCTCCTAGTGCTTAATTTGTAAAAGAATGCGTGCCGGTGCCCAAAGCTCTGCTCAGAAGTCTGTGTCCAGAGCCATTAAATGTCAGCTCACTGAATACCAAGTCTGTGTAGTCTTGATTCTACCTCATGTCTCTTTAATCCATTACCAGATTACCCCTTCCACTTTATCTCACACTTGCAGGTTCCTGCTACCTTCATTTATTACAGTTTTTCCGTCTTTCTCCTACTTTTCCATTTTTGTTTTTGTCTCTTCCTCTTGGTAAATGTCCGATCATGAAAAAGAAGGGCCAGCATTTCCACATCATGTGGAGAAAGTCTGCCAATGTCTCATCAATTTTGGGGCATTTGCTTTCTTCAATAACATCTATTTGACCCAGCATCTTTGGTTTTCGTGCAAGTTGTATGAAGCACATGAAATGAATTAACTTGAATTGTTCATTTCTGGCCTTGTGAACCATCAGCCTGCACGTTTTCATCCATTCCTTATCGGTGAATTCATTAGCATAGTCTTTGTTCCACTGCACTTGCCCTTTCAGCTGTGTTCTGGGTGCATCTTTCGACAATGTTGTGTAGGTACTTCAGTAATCAGATTTCTCCTTATATCTGCTTTCATTACCTGTAACGTTTTGGGTGTTGTTGCTTCCTCTGGAAACCCCTCTCAACTATCTCCCCGTTTCACCATAGGAATTAACTTTCCATTAAGTCTGGGCGGAAATGGTAACTCTGCTCACGGAATTTGGCAACTCTGTGTTACTCTTGTAATGCGGAATTCCAGTCAAAATCCACCACCGGCCACGTGGTGGATTTTTTTCTCCTGTGAGGCTTCACTGGCGAGTATGAGCACAGTTTGCCACCCCTTGTAGGATTTCTGGTCGCTAAGAGAACCTCCGAACCGAGGGTGGCTTCTTGAGTATATTTTCTACTCAGGCATCGACAAAATCAACTCGAGTGTACATGCGCTCTTGTTCACTGCATGGTGCCCTTCATGCTGATTTTTCATCACAGAACACACAACAAGTGCTAAATCACAGTGCAAGAAGTGCTTTTTTCTGCCTGTTGGCTGAACTCGGAGGAATCTCGCAGAGTTTTTATGTAACTCCACAGAATTCTGTGGAGTGAAATTGTGGCGTTCTGACCCACCCCTAGTTTCCATTACCCCAAATGGGACATGTGCTGCCCCAAACGTTAGAAATTTGCCATTTCCCAGTCTCCCATGCAGGCCAGTCGGTCCTGCCCCCATGCTGCATCACTTATGTCTTTTGTGGCTCACTGAACATGCTCTCTTCTCATTGTAGCATCTCGGGGCATATGGGTAGAGGTTTATGTCAGCCTGCAATACTGAGATTTCTGCTTTCTGGACAGGTATGGTTATCTCCTGTCCAGATTCTTTCTTTTCAACCTGCATGGTTGTGAGGTTTTCAGCTTCGCTTTCAAGCAACAGCCTATTCAGGCATCCTTCATCGGCAAACCAGGCCATCACATACTACAGTTGTGATCTTTCATCCAATATTGCCCGGTTTCTCAATAGAAAATAATTTAACTTTTAGACGCAAATTATTCAGAGCCTTGTGACACACTTCCCTCGTAAGATTCATGTGCTAACATATCTACCATGAAAAGATGTTTTGTTAGAAAAGGTTTGACCAGCTTTAGATTTGCCAAGGTCTGAAGTACACAATCAGGGATGCAGCGGAAAGCCTTACTGCAAATTCAAACAATTGGTGGAGTATACTGTATCTTACATTATGAAAAATTCTCTAGTGAACTTCGATCACTAGAGTAGCACACTATGAGCTGGATTATGTCTAAATCCTCTTCAGTTAAACAACTTCTCCTTGTAGCTTAATGATATTTTTTGTGGTTAAAGACAACCTTGCAAATTTATGCGAAAACAGTTGTGGCACCAGTGCTTGGCCATTATTTAACTCTGCAATCGAGTTGAAAAGGTCCTGATTGCGAACCTTGTATCAGCACAGGGAACCAGGAAGAAATTCGACCTGCTAGAAATAGCATCTCTGCAGTTTAAACATAGAACCTCCAGAACAACAGATCTGCTAGGATGAGGAACTCTGCTGTGGATTGAGAAGCTGAAGATCAAAATTCTCTCTTGAAAGAGTATTTCTGCAGTGAATAGAAGACCTTGAAAACAAATGGCCTGCTAGAAGGAGTATCCCTGTAGGGAAGAGAGAACCTTTAGAACACTAGGCTGCACGACAGAGGATTCGGCTGTGAATAAAGACCTTGAGCCCAATAGGCCTTTTAGAAAGAGTAACTCCGGAGTTTGCATGGAAACCTTGAGACCACTAGGCCTGCTAGAAAGGGTATCACTGAGGAGAATAGTGAATGTGTAGAGTAGTAGACTGCATACCAGTCAACCTCTTGGCTAAAAAAAAATGCCAGTGAAGTGAGGCGTTTAAAAGGTGTTCTAAAAAAAAAAAACTTTAAACATTGCATTCCTAATCTTTCAAGATTGCAGGTTTCGTGATTTTCCTTCCACACCTGCTAAAGTTACTACTAACGCCAGATACCCTTCTAATACTGCTGGAAGCTAGTGTGCCATCATGGGAAGCTCTCTCTACAAACTACCTCTGATTTCTCCATCGACCAGGTAGTACTGTTCAGTCCTACGATTCTTTTCCCTCTGTATGGTGAAACACGACTCAGATGTCATACTTTACCCAACATTTACTAACACTGAATTGCACAACACTTTAACCAATTTTAGAGGTAGGTTGAGTTCTCCCTTACCTTCCCTATAAAAACCTGGAACTTCCACTCTTACAATGCCTCCACCCAGTACATCGACCTTTTGCATTTGTGCTTTGAATCATAATAAAATTATTTCGATCATTTGTGTGTAACATTTATATTCTTTTTGACTGATTCAAACCCTCATTCACTCATCCTACCCAGAACATCCAACCCACATTGTCGTTTCATACAGAATCCTATCCCAATAAGGTGGGGGGAGAACAACACTTTTTAGGTTGAGCTTACGACCTCTTGTATACGTTTAAGTATACTTCTTCTGTGGGCTTCCAGCTATTTCATTTGTTAGTTTCAGTGTCATTTAAAAATCATTGCTTGCTAGTGGTCATATATCAGGCTTTTATCTTGGTCACATTCGGTCTTCATGGGCTCTCTGCACCCACTCTCAGCTGCCTGGCTGACGCCCTTCCTTGGCTTGGATTTTCTTTACCAAGTGTGCCTGCCTGTGTGCTGGGAGCAAGGGTAAATGATCACTTGTAATTGCTTATAGTCTAGGCACCCAGCTCTACTGATTCCACTGGCAGCTCCATCAGTGCACCTCAGTTTCACACACACTCTAAGCCCTCAGCCGTGCCAGGAACCCCACACACGCGGTCTGTCAGACCACCTCAGTTCTTGCAGTCAGTACACTTTGCTGCTCCAGTACTGCGACCTCTGGTGCAGCTCCATCAGTGCACCTCAGTTCACACACCAAACCCTCAGCCGTGCCTGGAACCCACATGCACTGCCAGAGCAGAGCACCACAGTTCTTGCAGTCAGTACACTCTGATGCTCCAGTACTGGGACCTGGGACACAGGTCCATCAGTGCACCTCAGTTCACATACTCCAAGCCCTCAGCCATGCCAGTACCAGGAACCCCACACACGCTGTTTGCCAGAGCACCTCAGATCCTGCAGTCAGTACACTCCGCTGCTCCAGTACTGGGACCTCGGGCAGAGCTCCATCAATGCACTGCAGTTCACACCCTCCATGCCCTCAGCTGTGCCAGGAACCCCACACATGCTGTCTGCCAGAGCACCTCAGTTCCTGCAGTCAGTACACTCCGCTGCACCAGTACTGGGACCTCAGGCGTTGCTCCATCAGTGAACCTTAGTTTACACACTCCAAGCCCTCAGCGGTGCCAGTGGCAGGAACCCCACACACGCTGTCTTCCAGAGCAGAGCACCTCAGTTCTTGCAGTCAGTACACTCTGCTGCTCCAGTACTGGGACCTCGGGCGCAGCTCCATCAGTGCACCTCAGTGTGAGAAGGTAGCCTCTTTCTAGCCTTGTTACCCCCACTTTTGGCCTGTTTGTGAGTGTATGTCAGGGTGTTTGTCACTGTTTTCACTGTCTCACTGGGATCCTGATAGCCAGGCCCCAGTGCTCATAGTGAAAACACTATGTTTTCAGTATGTTTGTTATGTGTCACTGGGATCCTGCTGGTCAGGACCCCAGTGCTCATAGGTTTGTGGCCTATATGTATGTGTCACTGGGACCCTGTCACACAGGGCCCCAGTGCTCATAGGTGTGCATGTATATGTTCCCTGTGTGGTGCCTAACTGTCTCACTGAGGCTCTGCTAACCAGAACCTCAGTGGTTATGCTCTCTCATTACTTTTAAATTGTCACTAACAGGCTAGTGACCAATTTTACCAATTTACATTGGCTTACTGGAACATCCTTATAATTCCCTAGTATATGGTACTGAGGTACCCAGGGTATTGGGGTTCCAGGAGATCCCTATGGGCTGCAGCATTTCTTTTGCCACCCATAGGGAGCTCTGACAATTCTTACACAGGCCTGCCACTGCAGCCTGAGTGAAATAACGTCCACGTTATTTCACAGCCATTTTACACTGCACTTAAGTAACTTATAAGTCACCTATATGTCTAACCTTTACCTGGTAAAGGTTAGGTGCAAAGTTACTTAGTGTGTGGGCACCCTGGCACTAGCCAAGGTGCCCCCACATTGTTCAGAGCCAATTCACTGAACTTTGTGAGTGCGGGGACACCATTACACGCGTGCACTACATATAGGTCACTACCTATATGTAGCTTCACAATGGTAACTCCGAATATGGCCATGTAACATGTCTATGATCATGGAATTGCCCCCTCTATGCCATCCGGGCATAGTTGGCACAATCCCATGATCCCAGTGGTCTGTAGCACAGACCCTGGTACTGCCAAACTGCCCTTCCTGGGGTTTCACTGCAGCTGCTGCTGCTGCCAACCCCTCAGACAGGCATCTGCCCTCCTGGGGTCCAGCCAGGCCTGGCCCAGGATGGCAGAACAAAGAACTTCCTCTGAGAGAGGGTGTGACACCCTCTCCCTTTGGAAAATGGTGTGAAGGCAGGGGAGGAGTAGCCTCCCCCAGCCTCTGGAAATGCTTTGTTGGGCACAGATGTGCCCAATTCTGCATAAGCCAGTCTACACCGGTTCAGGGACCCCTTAGCCCCTGCTCTGGCACGAAACTGGACAAAGGAAAGGGGAGTGACCACTCCCCTGACCTGCACCTCCCCTGGGAGGTGTCCAGAGCTCCTCCAGTGTGCTCCAGACCTCTGCCATCTTGGAAACAGAGGTGCTGCTGGCACACTGGACTGCTCTGAGTGGCCAGTGCCACCAGGTGACGTCAGAGACTCCTGCTGATAGGCTCCTTCAGGTGTTAGTAGCCTTTCCTCTCTCCTAGGTAGCCAAACCCTCTTTTCTGGCTATTTAGGGTCTCTGTCTCTGGGGAAACTTTAGATAACGAATGCATGAGCTCAGCCGAGTTCCTCTGCATCTCCCTCTTCACCTTCTGATAAGGAATCGACCGCTGACCGCGCTGGAAGCCTGCAAACCTGCAACATAGTAGCAAAGACGACTACTGCAACTCTGTAACGCTGATCCTGCCGCCTTCTCGACTGTTTTCCTGCTTGTGCATGCTGTGGGGGTAGTCTGCCTCCTCTCTGCACCAGAAGCTCCGAAGAAATCTCCCGTGGGTCGACGGAATCTTCCCCCTGCAACCGCAGGCACCAAAAAGCTGCATTACCGGTCCCTTGGGTCTCCTCTCAGCACGACGAGCGAGGTCCCTCGAATCCAGCGACACCGTCCAAGTGACCCCCACAGTCCAGTGACTCTTCAGCCCAAGTTTGGTGGAGGTAAGTCCTTGCCTCACCTCGCTGGGCTGCATTGCTGGTAACCGCGACTTTGCAAGCTACTCCGGCCCCTGTGCACTTCCGGCGGAAATCCTTCGTGCACAGCCAAGCCTGGGTCCACGGCACTCTAACCTGCATTGCACGACTTTCTAAGTTGGTCTCCGGCGACGTGGGACTCCTTTGTGCAACTTCGGCGAGCACCGTGTCACGCATCCTCGTAGTGCCTGTTTCTGGCACTTCTCCGGGTGCTACCTGCTTCAGTGAGGGCTCTTTGTCTTGCTCGATGTCCCCTCTCTCTGCAGGTCCAATTTGCGACCTCCTGGTCCCTCCTGGGCCCCAGCAGCGTCCAAAAACGCCAAACGCACGATTTGCGTGTAGCAAGGCTTGTTGGCGTCCATCCGGCGGGAAAACACTTCTGCACGACTCTCCAAGGCGTGGGGGATCCATCCTCCAAAGGGGAAGTCTCTAGCCCTTGTCGTTCTTGCAGTATTCACAGTTCTTCAGCCTAGTAAGAGCTTCTTTGCACCAACCGCTGGCATTTCTTGGGCATCTGCCCATCTCCGAGCTGCTTGTGACTTTTGGACTTGGTCCCCTTGTTCCACAGGTACCCTCAGTCAGGAATCCATCGTTGTTGCATTGCTGATTTGTGTTTTCCTTGCATTTTCCCTCTAACACAACTATTTTGTCCTTAGGGGAACTTTAGTGCACTTTGCACTCACTTTTCAGGGTCTTGGGGAGGGTTATTTTTCTAACTCTCACTATTTTCTAATAGTCCCAGCGACCCTCTACAAGGTCACATAGGTTTGGGGTCCATTCGTGGTTCACATTCCACTTTTGGAGTATATGGTTTGTGTTGCCCCTATCCCTATGTTTCCCCATTGCATCCTATTGTAACTATACATTGTTTGCACTGTTTTCTAAGACTATACTGCATATTTTTGCTATTGTGTATATATATCTTGTGTATATTTCCTATCCTCTCACTGAGGGTACACTCTAAGATACTTTGGCATATTGTCATAAAAATAAAGTACCTTTATTTTTAGTATAACTGTGTATTGTGTTTTCTTATGATATTGTGCATATGACACTAAGTGGTACTGTAGTAGCTTCACACGTCTCCTAGTTCAGCCTGAGCTGCTCTGCTAGGCTACCATTATCTATCAGCCTAAGCTGCTAGACACCCTATACACTAATAAGGGATAACTGGGCCTGGTGCAAGGTGCCAGTACCCCTTGGTACTCACTACAAGCCAGTCCAGCCTCCTACACTCAGTTTGCACTCCAAGCCTTCAGGCGTGCCAGAACCCCACACATGCTGTTTGCCAGAACACCTCAGTTCTTACAGTCAGTACACTCTGCTGTTCCAGCACTAGGACCTTGCACACAGCTCCATCAGTGCATCTCAGTTCTACCCCCACAAGGTCAGTTCCTTTCCTACACTTTCCTCACATACAGTTCCATTACTGCAGCTCAGTTCTAATATTCAGTCCCACTGCCAAGCCAATACTGGACCCAGCAGAGCAAAACACAGCTCAGCCAGTGCACCTCAAGTCTAACATCCAGCACCACTGTTGATGGGAACCACCAGAGCTCCACGAGAAACCATCAATTCTAACATTCAGTATACATTTCTTCCCAGTACTAAGGCTCACACACATGATCTTCAGTACACCTGCTTTGTGGTTCAGAGGCAATGCTACTCCCATGCTGGGCCCCACTCGCAGCTTTGCCAAGGTTCACTGCCAGCCTAACACTCTGGGTTCCATACACAGCTCCATTAACATACCTCACTTCTGAACTTGTGTGCCTGTTACTATTCCAGTACTGCAGCCCACATACATCTCTGTCAGTGCACCACAACCGTAACCTGCAGTGCCCCATTACTCCAATATCAGGAATTACACAGAGCTCCGTTTCGCATTCCAGCATTGGACCAGGACACAGCTCTGTGTATACCTCCAATCCTGATCTGAAGGGCCCCAATATTGCTGTATTGGGGTTCACATGCACCTCCTGCTGTTCTGCAGTGCCCCCTGCTTTTCCACACTCTGACATCTGTTTGAGAACGTGGGGGAGCCAATTAACACTATTCTTAGCTGCCGTCTTTACTTGGGAGGGGATGTTTCACCTATCTCACCCTGTTCTTTTTTTTATTGTTTACTCAGTTTTCTTTCTCCCCCACTTTTCTCTTTCTATCTCTTAAATCCATGAAATCCACACAATAACAGTTTTGCTCTTTCTTAGAACTGTTTATTTCTACTCCTCTCCCTTTTTTATTTTTTATTTCCCTCTTCTACCTCCTCTTTCAAACTCACAAAAACGTGGTTATTTCTTTCCTTGTGTCATTCCTCTCTTTTTTCTTCATCAGGCGTTCATTCTTTCACTGTTTCTCTTCCTTCATTCTTTGTTTTTTTGTTTGCGCTTTCCTTTGACTCGATAAGCGTCCTTTCACTTTTTTTTTTGATCTTCCTTACTTTTCTTTCTCTGGTGTTTTTCTTATCTTTATCTGTCCATTCTCGTTTTACTATAAATCCCTATTTTTCTATCTGTATGTGGAAGCCACAAGTTACTTGTCGATGCCAGAAGGGTCAAAGTGGTTTTCCCATTCTGTGTCTGTGGGAACTGTATGTACTGACACATGCCCTGGTTCTTTCGCTGCTTGTTTCCCTCATCATGTCTTTTTTTCCTCCAATGTTCATTTTTCTCTACCCCCACTTTTCATTATTTTTCCTCAATCTTTCGTTTGCTAGCTTTCTTTCCTTTTTTCTTTTGTCTCACATTTGCTGTAGTTCTTCTCTTAGTCGTCTTTTCCCGTTCTTTATTCCCCTTCTTTCTTTTATTTCTTTGAGATCTCTTCTCTTTCTTCCTTTTGTCTGTTGTATTCCTTTCGCTTCTCTGTTTCTGCCCCATCTGAGGCCTAGCTATCAATGGAGCAACAGGTGTAGTGGCACCGGGGCCCAGGGACATATGGACCTCACTCAACTCTAATAACTGTTGTATTTTCCTACCGAAATTCCAGTCAACCATTTCCTTTTCTTATTCCAGGGCCCATGACAGCGCTCTACGCCACTTGTCCTCTCCATCTTTACTCCTGACTCCCTCTTTCCTTTTACCCTCAAATCCGTCCCACGTGATATTTTTGTTATGGTGTTTTGAGCATTACACTCTAGTGCCAAAGGTTTATTTCTGATAAAGGTTTATATGATAATTGTATATGTTTTAAGATAGAGGAAGGCGGTAAATGGAAGTGCTTTGCAGGGCCACTGGAATTATATGGCAGGAAAGACGAAATTATCGGACAGGATTGACCAATTTATGTGGCAAGAAAAGTCCAGTTATGAATTTACAATGCCAATAGCTCTAAATCAGGAAAACGTGAGACCTATTACAGTGCAAATGCTTGTTTGAAGGATGGTGAAATTGTGAAAAGCAGTTAACCCACTAATGTCTGTGGAGGCATTTTGTTTGTCAGGTGTTTTTTTTTTTTTTTATAAGTAAAAAGCGGGCAAGTTGACAGATATGAAGTGGGAAGAAAGAATATTCCTACTATGAACTGAGACTTTAGAGCACAGCGGGCCTGCTAGAAAGGGAATCTCTGGTGTAAACCGAGAACCTGAAAACGACAGGTTTGCTAGAAAGAAGATATCTGCAGCCTGAAACAAGAACCCGAGAACAAGAGACTTGCTAGAAAGAAAATCTCTGTAATTATTCACCTGACAGTCCTGGCAGGGATTGCTTTTTACTGTTCATTGGTTATGATTGGAATATGAAACCGCCATTTAAATTGGCTTTCAGGCCGCTGCAGTAAGATATGCATGAAAAGGATGGCTGCTTATTAAGTAAGCTGGCTCGTGTTTGCATAATTATAGCTTTCTGTTCTGGATAATTATAACACGTTTGTGTGAAGTGTGACATTTAGCGTCGGCCGTCCGATTTGGAATGCCATAGGGAAAGAAAAAAACAACAACAAAAAAGTAATTTACTAAGGATTGACAGTAATAGAAAACAAGACCATTACACATTTAGCAAACGCAGGGCGGATATATGAAAGTCATTTTAATGTAGAAACGCATTCACATTTTTGTTGGTCAGGTAAACCCAGCAGTGCAGCATCAGTGCACATCTGTAGCTAAAGTTATTCAATAAGTTTCCACTCTTACCCTGATTGAAGGCCTGGCAGTATTCACACTTTGAACGACGCACATTCTTTTGCAGTCAGTGTGCTTGCATCGTGCATCTCTACTTCACAGGTTACCTACATATACTCACTTGGTCTTTTCAGACCCTGTATCTTACAGTTCACTGGATGATAAGCCATGCATTCCTAATGGCGAGGCCCACCCTTTTCAGTTCTCAGAGTGTAGAAAGATCAGGATGAGGGCGGGATCTCTGCAGGCCCATTCTAGGTTTCACTGGACCATGTACAGAGGAGGCGGTCCCCGTTCCTGACTTTTGACCTTAGGTGCAGCGTGACGCCATTTGAAAAACGTACACAGGAAGCCAGCTTCGCTCTACACATGCTGAGCGTCGAACCTCAGAAAATGCACATTTTCTGGGAGCAGGCGCGAGACCTGCACATTCCTACAAATCTTAGTAGGTCTGCGTCAATTCTTGAAACCTGTTTTTTTTTCTTCAACATTTACAATGTGTTTATGTTGTGTTTTTCCTTCCTGATCTTCCTAGGATTGGTGGTGGGATCACCTGAAAAGACAGGTAAAGTCTAGCATCTTATGAATGTGCAGTGAGCACTGAATGAATACCCTGTGAACCTTCAACATCTCACCTAAACATGGGCCCTGCTGCTTCACTTCACTGCTGGTCTCCACCAGAGGTGGGCCGGCCTACAGGGACAACAGAGTTTTTCCAGAAAGGCCACATGACTGACACTTTCACAGCATTTCTTGACTTTTGTTAATTGCAGTCAATATGCTGCAAACTAAAACAGCTAAAACCTAAATCATGGAACAGAATAAGCAGAGGAAAAAAGTACAATAAAAGGGTGTATTATATTATTAATAGTTTGTAGACTTGTCCAAGACATACATGCACTATGAGGGTGGATTGGAAAAAAGGGGGGAAAAATCGAATAGCAGTTTAGGATAAACCTGTTGCTACAACTAATTGATTATTGAATTCTTCCTATCTCATCATATGTAGTCATTTGATTATTAATGAAACATAACTTTTGCGATAACAATACTATACTGTATCAACAATACAGTATTCATTTTTTTTTTTTTCAAACAGTGGACTTTTCCACATTCTTCAAAAGGCCTTATTTGCTCTAGCGAAGGCCCTTATTTTTTTTACTGCATTCATTTTGGTATTTATAGAGTACGGACCAAGACACATGGGCAGTAGGGCACACTGCATACAACATAATAGATGAATAACAGCATCAGGGGCCAGGGCGCAGCATCCCTGCCCAAGTCGATTTTATTAGCCTGATTTTCGGTAGTAAAATCTGGTCTGGTGTTCCCACACCTGCAAAATCTAGGAGCAAGAACACCGGTCTATAAATAATTGAGCTCTGCTCAACGTTTAATTGGGGCCTGTGTAAGGTGGAAGTCCATGGTGGAGCGCCTTAAGGGTTGTAAAGGCTATTTTGTAGTTGATGCTTCCATAACTAACCAATGGAGAGCCTTCAGAATAGGGATGATATGGATTGGATTTTTTCACACTGGAGAATAAGGCCCTCATTACAACCCTGGCGGTCAAAGACCGCCAGGGCTGTTTTGGAGGTTGCACCTCCAACAGGCTGGCGGTGCAAACTCGCATATTACAACCGTGGCGGAAGGTCGCACCGGATTTAATCCTCCAGGGCAGCGCTGCTTGCAGCGCTGCCCAGGGGATTACGAGTCCCCTTCCCGCCAGCCTTTTCATGGCGGTAGGAACCGCCATGGAAAGGATGGCAGAAAGGGGAGTCTCGGGGCCCCATAAAGCTTTTCACTGTCTGCACAGCAACTGCACCCGTCGCACGGCCGCAACACTGCTGGCTCCATTTGGAGCCGGCTCCCATGTTGCGGCTGACTTCCCCACTGGGCTGGCGGGAGGAAACTCTGTTTCCGTCCGCCGGCCCAGCGGGGATGTCATGATGGCCACCACGGGAGTTTGGCCGCATTGGCGGACGCACAGCGGTTACAACTTGGCGGGCAGCGGTTGCCGCACGCCAACGTTGTAATGTGGGCCATAGTGTGCAGCTGCATGGAGGATGGTACTGAGATGCAAGGTAGTGGATTTTGAAACGACTGCTATAACAGCATCACATCTATGGAGTTGTGAAAGCACCAGGGATATACTACTGCCCTTGAAGCCGGTTGAAGGTATGAATGATTTGATTTTTCTTAAGCTGTGGAGTTGGGAGGACGCAGTTTTCAACAGTTTAGTGATGTGTTTGTTCCAGCGGAGGTACCGGTTAATGATTAAACCTAGAGATTTGGGAGATGGAACTAGTGATACAGAGATTCCGAGAAGGGAGGGGATGCCTAACCATTTTTACACAAGGGAATCAGGTGAAATAATTTTGTCTTGTTTAGGGTAGATTTTAGAGAGAAATTGTTAATCTAGGCTATTAGCCTTCCTGTTTTTTTTTTTTTTTAAGGTTGGATATTGTCCTTAAATTAAGTCTTTTGTTTCTTTTAAAAACTAATATCAAATCACTTGGGAAGATTTGTAGCACTACCATTAGAGAAGGACAAGCAAAATATAATCCAGGTACTAAATCAATTCTATAATAAACATCTTCCCTTAAAGGTACAGGTTTTCAGCATTTCCAAATCCTATGACCCATTAAACTGTTCAGTGATCCACAGGCCTAGGAATTATCTGCATACAACAAATTAAATCTTGTCATTGATACTTTTAGAGGACAGACAAACCATTTTTAATGGCACGGCTCTAGTTTTAAAAAATGAAGTATTTCTGTGCTTAGACAATGCTGGTGGCGAAGTTTCTTGCAGTATGCTTTATCACAAGGATTTTTTGGTAAAAAAAAAAAATATATATAGCTTCCTTTGGATTTCTATGATTTACATTTGTTATGTAACTTTAATTCATATTTGGGTCACAGTTGTACTATCTTAGATATTCAAATTGTATGTGAACTACTTCAAAGTAATTGGTCCTTTCTCTCCAAGATTTTGAGTACTTTTCCAAAAACTGGTGAAACATAAGGAAATCAATTTGTGACTAAGATTAGGGAAAGAGGATTCATCAAAGAATATGTTGGATAAAACATGGCTACTGGCCTCTTCTCAACTCAGAAAGATGAAAGTTGATTTACTTTCTCGATCTCGACTCGTTGAAGTGTGCAATCTTCTCTATGGCGACACCTAAAGGAAAAATAAAAACATTCTAGGGAAGCTAATGTATCTGGAAATTAGTAAAATGAATGCCAAGGCCTCCAAAAATGGGGGTCTTGACTTTTTATTTCAAAGGCAGATAAACCTGTGAAAATGTGAAGAAATCTGATACAATATTTTGCTTCCTCCCACTTTATTCAAAACATGTCAGGCCCTCCTATGTCTGCCTGTTCTTTTACCATGCCATTATGCATTTCCATTTTACAGGGACTCCCCGCATCCGAAGTGTCTAGTGCGGTGACAGTAGGGTGTCCATCCTAGGTCCTGAAGTGCTGGAGTTTTGCTAGATATTCATACCTACTTGTGATAACTTACATAAACTGAACCTTAATGGAAATTATTTAGATAGTTGCTGGGTATCCTGAAAACTCTGCATGACTGTGCACTTCAGGGCCAGCGCTGGACACTTCTTCAGTATATCATCAGATGCACTTGTTCAAATAGTGTCTTTAAAAATACTCTAATTATTGTGTAAAGCTGAGACCTTTGGTGAGGTCGTAGTAACGAGGATAATGGCACAACATGGATAATGTAACGTGGTCCTAAGCTTTGTCGGCTCAGTACTTCGATACTCTTACATTTCAGCTATAATACTCTAGCTCAGACAAGACATGCAAGCGAACCAGGAACTCTCCTGTAGCCAGGAGTATTTTTAGCGCTGCCTATTTCTTTGCAATTCTTTACCATTTGAAATTATTTGTCTTACAGTATTGTGCTAGAATAAGGACTTGCGACACATGCAGGATTCAAGGGCGAGCCCAAGAGATCACAGGGATCTCGCCTTCCGAATGCAGGCCTACAAGGTCACTCCAGGATGGCAGGGAAGATTTCACTTTTTTTTGGTCTGGTAATGACTCAGCATTACATTTCAATTCCCAGACTAAAAGCAACCACGTGGACTCTGAATGTACATAGAGAAGTAACCGATGGGGATCCTTGTTATATTGATAATTTGATAATTTCTTTAGTGAAATATTTTAATAGAACAACTATTTTCCCGAGTAATATTGGGTGAAATTCTAAACGTGTATAAAATTATTTAATTAAAAAAAATTAGGATGAAAAAAGACACAGGGGAATCTGGTAATAAAGAGTTTGGCTACATTCAGTTTGCAGAAACAGCCCCTGCTAATGTCCTCTCGTTTTCAGACCCTAGCCAGCTGTGTAACTTCGTATGACTCCTTATGTCCGGTTCCTCCCGGCCTACCCTCCATCAACCACCTACTGCTCTTCCCCGCGTCTCCTCTCCCGTTTTGCTAACTTACTCCTGCTTCCTGCGCCAGCTGTGTGACACAGTGTGCTGTCAAGTTGGTGCAGAGGTAGCTGGCATATTTTATATGAAAATCTTGATGGGAGATTTTTTTTAATTCTTTTTTTACCATTTATTATCAGTAATTGACACACTACCTCCACACACGCAGTCCGATTATCATGCCTTATATATCACACTGTTTGGACTATCTTGTTAGTCCAGTAAAGTGGAATAACAATATAAAATTCCCTCTGGACAGCAATGCAAGTGAAAAAAACTGGTAGAAAACCAAAATAGGAACCATCTCTATACCTAACATCTCTAGGAGGAAAATTGTGTTCTTGCATGCGTGTGAGCAACCTGGGTTAAAAGCGTGCAACCCACCTTGCCTCCTTTCCCATCACTTCTCTAGTCTCCTTTGTCCCCACCCAAGAATTCCTATGTGTACCGCCTGCTTATCTAGACCATGTTTGTATTTATACCTCGGGTAGGAAGTGCCCCCATATGTTTGTAAAAGTAGGCAATTGATCAACTATCTTGTAAAGGTTGGTGGGACCTGTAGCCACAATATTAAAAAATTAAAGGAATTCTGTGTCACCAAAGTTTTGCAATATTTTGAGCATGCGTTCTTTCAAGATGTTTTCCACACTACAGAGCATGATGTTAACACCCTAGGATGAGACAATGCCTTCTAGGAATCTTCTGGGAACCTTCGGTAGCTTCTTTGAAGTGACCACCCGGCGAATGATGGTACAGTGCATCTCAAAACCCAATGAAACATCACGTCAACACAGGGTGGCCCTTTAAAACATCTGACTCTGAAATGTTGATGAACATTTTTGTCTCACTTTTCCAGTTCAAGACACTTCTCACGTATAAAGTGAGAGCCAAAGGAAATAGGGAGCACGTGCCATGTCCCTCTCACACATAGCATTCCTCATGTACTCTGTATGGTTGCAGTATGGTAATTAAATTGTTGGTGGAACTGAAACATGAAAGCAAGGCAGATACGCACAAGGTCAATTTTAAGGCAGCACAGGTCAAAAAAGTGTGGTACACATCTAAAAAGTAATTCTGGGGAGAAAATTTGCAAGCAAATGGCTTTCCTACACGTATAGTCTATATTCCCCCACTCTGCCATCATCCGGGCTGTATGCGTCTGTTTAATCCTTGCCAAAGGGCAGCATGCAGGCTATCCATCGGCCCCTTCATGAGAGTTCCGAAAGGTAGCAAAAAGAATCACAAATGCTCACCTAGAGCCATGCATTATTTAGATTGCAGATCATCTAAGACGAGGGCCAGTCATTCTGGCTTGGTTTTGGAGTTCTCCTACAACCTACTGCAGGGAACTGCATCCCAACGTAGCAACCGAAATATTAGCGATGGCACTAGCATTTAATATGGGCTGCAGTGGGGGTGCTTTCTGTCGTCTGATTTCAGCGCTTTAATTTCCCTGACTGTATATCACTTGTGTGGGTCAGCACTAGGTCTGTGCCTTTTATTTCAAGGGCTTAATGTCTGTGTACAGTTACTTGCTAAGATGGAGGCAGCACCGTCATATCATGGGCACAACCACTCAAAATGGATGTATCCTGGATGAGGCCATCTATTATGAGCATATTCCTGGAGGAGGACTGGAAACTTGGAGATAGGACCTCTTTCTATCAGAACTTATGTAAAAGTGGGCGAGTGCAGCAAGAGCATCTAGCTTCCAGTAAGCAAGAGGAACTGCCACTTCCTAACTTGATCACATATATTGGAATTTTGTGCCCATACAGCACTGGCAGCTTTTCCCTCGTTTTGGGCAAAGGACATATTTGTTAAAAGAGATGGACCAAGAACGTTGCTTCTGTGTATATTCTTGTGGGCATTTTAAATCCTACATCTGACTAAGTAAATCATTTTGATTTTCTAATTGAAAACACCAGCAAATGTACTCTCATGCACGTACTTGCAGGCATGTACTTGCTCGTAGGTGCAAACTATCAAAGTAGACAAGTTTGCCCCATTGAGGTACTCCACTAATCCTCCTGCTACCTCTCATTTCACAAAAACTAAAGGAAGTGATGCCACTTGACCTTTGACTCCTGCAACATCGCATCTGATACCCCGGTGCCAGGCCACCACTTACTGTGCAAGGGATTGCCTGATGATAAGTTCCTTGCAGCTTCCTATGTTAAAGGGCGGTACAGAAAGTGCTCTGCAACCACAGGGCGAAAGACCCGGGGCCCAGAAGAGGGTGCCCGTGCCTGCTGCATCCACCGACTGCCACTGAGTGAGTAGGGATAGGGTGCAAGTGGAGATATATACTCACTGTTGCGCTCTCCTGTGGTTTGGCCCTCAAATCCTTTGCTGCTAGTATGCCAGTGTGGCCGAGGTAGAGCAGTGGGCTCCACGAGGGCTGGAAGTTCCTTCCTTCTGTGTAATTCGGGTATTTTGCCAGAATCGCTCTTGGCTTGAACATAGGGAATAGTATTGCATTTTACAGTGTGCAAGGAAAGCATAAAGGAAATATAAAATAAGCAGAGGTCCTTCGCTTTCTACACTCCTGCCAGAGAAAAATGGGAATCCCTGTTTTTTTTTTTTTTTAATGGAACATTTTGGTTTGTGGCCAGCGAAAACATATTATCAAGGGCAGCTGTCTTGTGAAAGGGTAGCTGGACACAGTTGGAGGGTTAAGGTGTGATGTAATATGCTCGTGGGAGGTGGGGTGGATACAGTCATGGGCAGATGACGTAGTTCTTGGGTGGAGAAATGATTATCTTTAATGGGAAGGATGTAGCTGACTCGTGGAAATCTGAGTGACTACTGTCAAAAGCTGGTGACGTTAGTTGATTATGGTGGGGAGGCGGATACCGTCATGGGTGGGTGATGTTATAGACTCATGGGAACGTGGGGTGGATTCTGTCATGAGGGGATGGTGTAGTTGCTTCCAGGGAGGTGGAGTGTGTACCATCAGCGGGGAGTGCTGTAGCTGAGCCATGAAAGGCAGAGAGGATATAGAGGTTGGGCGATGCCGGTGTCTTATGGGAAGGGAGGTGGATTCGGGCAGTGAGGGGGGTTGATATAACTGGCTCACTGGATACTTTCAGGGTGGGGGATGGAGCTTGTCCCTGGAAGGTAAGCTAGGTTCCCTAGGGCTGGATGATGTAACGCCTCAAAGAGGGAATTGTCCTAGACTGTTGGTGTAACAAGCTCATGTGAGGCAAGCTGGATATTGTATAGCCTTGAAGTAGGGTGCGCTGGTAAACGTCTTTGTGGCACATATATAGGTGTTTCTTGCATTGATGTGCCTCAGGCGCTTCCCTGAATTCTGATTACTCTAATAGTAACCAAAGCACACAATATAGGCAGTCAAATGTTGTGATCAATACTATCATCTCAGGTGACAAAAAAAAAACAAGAGGCAGAAGATGTAAATGTCACCAGAGGTGACAGTCCAGGTACACAGCACACAGCACCCCACTCCTTTTTAACATTACATGTGAAATAATACTTAATTTAGGAGGGTGAGGTATCAATGATTTAACATCTTACATTCCTGAGAATGATGTACCTTTCCTTCCAGATGAGCGCCACCAATTAGAGAGAACATGTGCCACAGAAATCGCACCCATGTCTTGTTTCTGCCAACTCTCAGCTATGACACAGTTCCTCGGTCCGAAGATCTTGGGAACTGCTCCAGTAACAACCAGAGCTAGATATGTAGTATATGTTATTACACGGTGTGGCGTAGATTGACTGTAAATGCTGACAGGAATTGCGATTCCGACTCACTTCAGTACCTTAAGGATGAGAATCAGAATGGACCTGCAGAGTTTTGAGTTTGTGACTGCCTACTACACATCTTGGAAGTTGATATGTATCACTACTGAGCAATCTTAAAGAAGAGACAGTGTTATAAAGCAAACTGACTATGCACGGGCTCTAGTGCATTTCACTCCTCAGATCTGTCCCACTAAAAGTTTAAAAAATACTGTGTAATCAGCATTATTTGACATTAGTCAGGACGTCCAATAGGCCAGTCCACGGCAAGCAGAGATTATCGTGTTTGATAATCCAAATGTTTTAAGGACCATGAAATAAATGTTAGCAAGTGTATTTTGTTTTTAGACACTCACTAAGTTCTGCAGTTATGAGTGCCTTGCGGAAGTGATGAGTCAGACGTTTGGAGTCCATAACAAGAAATAAAGTTCTAAACGAATTATTGGAAAACTGACTGAATTAACATGTGCTGTAAGTAATAAAATAAGCCTAAGAATTAGTCCCTGATGAAGTACCATGGTAGGGACGAAACGTGTTGCCTGAGCTAACATCTTTTATGAGTGCAATTGTGCAGCAAAAGAAATAATAAAATAATCAAAAATGTATTTTTCTTGGATGGCCTTCTTAAAGTTACTGATGGTCTTAATGTAGACTTTTCATTGATGATGAACCCAAGAATGCAATATGTTGGTTTGTTAGAACATGGCATAGTGATTACTGGTTATTTCGAGCCTTTTTCCTGAATGGGTTGTGCTATTTGACACTACATTGCTTCTCAGTTTTGGC
This sequence comes from Pleurodeles waltl, assembly GCF_031143425.1. Lineage (NCBI taxonomy): Eukaryota > Metazoa > Chordata > Amphibia > Caudata > Salamandridae > Pleurodeles > Pleurodeles waltl. Next base: position 933,099,851 of record NC_090450.1, on the reverse strand, counting down.
CTGGATTGATGGGACAGATCATAAATATAGGCCCTGGTGCAAGAGAACCAGGTGAGAAATTGATAAAATATGTGCCACTGCAGTTGCTCCTATTTAGTTGGAAAGAGGCTCCAGTTTGTGCCATGTGCTATTTAAATAGCCATTATTTGTATACTTGAATACAGGCAAGTCATTTCTGATTTTTCAAGTTACCTATGATTGTTGATCAACATGCTACTGTGATGAAAGTCACCGTCAACACCAAGGCAATCAGCAGTGGGCTACAAGGGTACAAAGCTTGCAAGACCTAATAAATCGACTTTTGCCCAAATTGTCATTTATTTTTGTAAAACGGCCTCTAGCGTCTATTGCAGTTTCTAACTTTGACCCCATAACATTAAATGTTAAGTGTTGTTGGGCCTTAAACTGTCAGTGATTCCATGATCAGAAATTGGGGGTTGCAATTTAAAATAGAATCTTAATTTAAGAAATTTAAAAAAATGATATATTTCACATAGATCAGAAGCCTCTACTTGAAGGACAAAGCAGATTCCACAGTTCAGTATTTTCGACTTGTGCAAAGACCATGTGAAGGTTACTAATTAGCACAGGGCCACGCTAGCCATGTTTCCATTGTACATATGAACCCATTGCGCACATTAGAAGTAAGCATGAACCAATAACCCATGATATTGGGGACACGGCCTGATCTTTCACAACAGGAAACACGGACCAGTAAATCCCAATACGCTTAACAAGAGCTGACAGCTCACATAAGGAGACATGGATTGAGCTAGGGCACCAGCAGCTTGTTCCTCATGACAGGAAACATGACCTGATTGCTGACAACAGTACTAATATAAATAGAGTGCTTCTCATTGTATCTATGAACCGATAGTCGTGATACTGCTTGATCGTGAGGGGGAACCTGAGCCGATCGAGGCTCGCAATAGGAAAGATAACTGCTTACTTATGGGTTGATCATGACATGAAACATGAACTAATCCCTCACACTATGACGGACACAAGCTATCTTTCACTTTGTGAGACATGAACCAGTGTCATCACAGAACACATGCATCGGTCTATCACAATAGTAGGAATCCTGACCAGTTCTGTTATGATAGAAACCTGAACCACTTACTCATAAGGTAGACGTGAGCCAATAGATCACAATGTATATGTGTAAACATGACTTGATCAGTAAACATGTACCGATCATCATGCTGGGGGGGGGGGGGGGGGGAGACAAAAAAAACTGATTGCTCACAATTAAGGAATATTTATCGGCCACAGTAAACAAACCAATGGTTATGAGATGCTGAACATTTTGATCGAACATTAACAAAAACTTGAACTAATCACTGCTCACGATAGGAAACAAGAACCAGTTACTCACGAGAAGGGGGGAAAAATAATTGATCCCTCTTGATAAGAAACATGAACCAGTCACATTCAATAGGAAACATTCATTGAGTCATCACAACAGGAATTATGAACTGATTACTCACAATAGAAAACCTGAACCAGCAGTGTCGAGATGGTAAGGAAATATGAACCTATCATTCACAGCAGAACTGATTGCTCATGACAACAACGAGAAAGCCATCCACAAGCAGTTTGCATCCAGAACCTTGGGTATCTCCTAACGCTGTATTGATGGGCACTGGGTCAGAGCAGTAAATGAAAACTGCACGATTGCCAACCTCTTGCAAGAACAAGGATGGGAGCTTTTATGTTACGAACTTACATGCTTATGGTGAAGTAAATTGGCTCAGGGGTGGTGGTGCCACGTTAAGAACTCATGAGAACCAAGAGTGAAGGTGGAAGCTAGATCAGAGAGTTGCAGTGAGGGAACTGGCCCATGGTTTAGCATACAGGCCAACACCCCTGATTTGGGCCATGGACTCTCAAATATATTTTCTTCCTGACAAAATTGATATATTTTTCCACTTTCTCCCACTTAAAACTCCATATTTGCCTTTTCAACTTAACAGGGAAATTAACCCCCCCCCCCTCCCAATTTTCTTCCCTGCTTAGAGGTACCCAAATATCAGCACGTATGAGAAATCAAAAGGAAACAATTATTGGAACAAAGGCTTGACAAAAATGATTTGGGATGCAACACCAAGTAATCACCATTAGCTCAGAAATATTCAGGCATTCCTGTCATTGCCTTGTTTGTTGCAGTGGATGGTCCAAGTGTGTTGGGATGCTCAGACGTGGGTCATGTGCTCACTGTGCTACAGGACTAATTCTGTACTCTACTGATGAGGTCCAAATAGGCTGAAACTCTAGACTGTTTCTATTGGAGCAGACCAAGACTGATCGATACACAGCTGGTCTCTGAAGTGGCATTGTAGCTGAAAAACAAAAGGGATGCGTCCCAGAGCGATTGCCAGTGACTGAGATCAATTCAAGCATCCTTCCTTCACCTTGGTGTTTGTTGCAATGATTGGCATGCCAGCTTGACAGAGGACAGGACACTAGGTGACTGTGCCTGTTCTAAACAACCTTTGTAAATGGAGAGATTTCGCTTCTCGCCTGTCTCCAACCCAGTCATTAAATGTACGTGCTCAAACCAGAGTTTAAGAGAGCTTGTGGGAAGGAGAGCTTGTGGCTGCCGGGTACACAGACTGTCACTCTTCCCCAATAGCAGAGGTCTTCAACCCTTAGCGGGGCCTTATGTAATCCATGGGGTGGAGGGGGGGAGGGGGCGCGCAAGGCCCTGGCCAAAAGAAGCATTATACAGATATCAGGGCTTTGTTTTAAGCAGAAGCATGTTAGTGCATTTTTTTTAAAGTTAACAGTACGTAACTGCAGTGTTTAAATAGGTCAAGACATATTTAAACATTGCCACCTTTATAAAATAATTGTGAACAATTCTGAGGGGGGGGGGGGGGGGGCGCGGTATTGAAAAGTTTGGAGACCACTGCCCTATAGGTTTTTGATGTTTCTCTGAGAGCAGAGGCATCAGGACTGAAGGGTGGCCCAGGCTTCAAGAGCTGTGTGTTCGGTTCTATGCTGCTTCCAGAAGGTGAGGCTCCTTTGGTCTGTACTGGACACGCACCTTATTCACTATGTCCGATTACCTTCAGAAACTCTGCGACAGCTGCTCATACTGTAATTACTAGTGGTGGTGGTGGCAGAAAAGTTACTAAAACAGAAAGGTGGGCCAAGGAGGAGGCTCAGATGTGTCTGAAGCAACCAACCAATCGAACCTCTTTCAAATGACTATTTAGATTTCAGTGATTATTATTGGGATTCGCCATCTCGGTAAAGAAAAAGATGCTTCATCGGAACACCACAAAAATGTTTTGGACCCCATATCAAAACAAAATATACCACCACTGGACCAGCCTAAAGTATAAATGATCTTCCCCCATCCCAAAGTCCAGGTGGTAAAAGGGTGGGTGTGAGGGGGAGGGAGGCAGCGGGTAGTTGAGTCGAGGGCACTGGCTGTGTGAGTTCAAGAAGGGTAGGACAGAAAGGGAATAATAAACATGTCAGTCGTAAAAATGGAGGCCTCCAGAAGTTGTCAAGCGCCACCACCTGGGTGAAACACGGCCTGAACCCTTTACAGGATGCCAGTCAGCGACGCCACGATACCAAGCCTTAGCTGAACCTTTTTTTTATTTTATTTTTAATGACTTGCAACTTTTGGCACCCAACTCTTTGTAGAACGGCTGTAATCCAGAAAAATCACGATGAGCTTTTATGCAATGAAGGCTTTGTGGTGTGTAGACACATCCCTCAAAATCTCTCTCTCTTTCTTGGGCCCAGGTTAGCAACAATGGTACCCCCTCTTGTTGGGGGAACGGGTGCACCTTACGTACCAGTACTCCCAGGGAATCAAATCCGGCGAGAATGATTGCGTAAAAACTCTGAATCATATGTGTTAGGGTGCTACCTTCCCGAGGGGTTCCTGGGTGCCCTTAAAGTCGGCTGCGTAATGTAAGCACTTATAGAAAGCAGTGACAGACAACAGAAACTAGAGTTAAGATAATAAGACAAAAAAGCATCTTAGACAGAAAACCTAAATTAAAGCAACATTTAATCTTAAAAGCAAAGGCGCAGTAATGTAAAGGAGAACATGAAAATAAAACGTGAGAACTCCTGTATGTAGGTAGCGTGGTGTATTTAAATCTCGTAAGGCGTGGACCTATACAAAACTGCCCTTTATTTTGTGTTCATTGTCCAATACAGTAGAAAAGTAACCACTTTTTAGGATGTGAGGTGTAGGCAACAGCTGCCAGTAAATGCTCAAAGAGGTTTTGAGAATGATTTAATCATTTGATTAAACGTGCCCTCCCATGGAAAAAAGACTACAAACTGGCGCTCTCAGGCTGTGCACACAACTGTGACAACTTTGATAAAACATCATTTTAAATGCATAACCCCTGTGCTGTATTTTCACTTTGCCCATCCACGCTGTCCCTCAATTTTGTTCTCTGTATTTGAGAATGTTTTCCCCCAGATAGGACTGTGTCCTGAAATTGAAATGTTTTGTGTGGCATTTTCCGTTTGAAAAGCTATCCACTGGAGTGCATCTCAAGTGGTTTGTTTATTTATTTCGCTTCAGCGGATAGGCTTTGGAAATCTCATTTCCTGTCGCGGTCCCTGATAACACGGTGCTTTCGAAAGGGGATTTGATTGTTAGAATAAATTAGATTAGGATGCTGCGCGCGGTGGAATAGTTCTCTTTAGCGTGTTACGGTGGGGACAAACCCTGCGTCTCCCCATCAAGTTATCTGGCATTAACAACATCTAAGCCGCGCCCTAGTCCCCTACTTCTCATCACCCCCACCAGCCATAGAACACTGGACCGTCTATGGCAATGGGGATGAGGCGAAGTGCCTAGGCCAACGTTTTCCACGACCGCATCGTTTCAGTGGCAATGTGCCCGAGATTGTGTTCTGGCTAAACACTGGCGGTTCTGCATGATCTCGTCAGTGCTTCGGAAAAAGCGAAGCAAATTAATTTTACGCTACGTATAACATCTCTATTGCATGAGACTCATTTAACAGGTGTAACAGAGTCTAAACAAATAAGGCGTAATCCGAGCTTGCAGATATTGCAGTATTTCAACTGTGTCCTTGAGGAATATAACAATCTGATTCCACCTCTAAGCATTTTCGCTTTTCATATCTGTAAATTGGAGATAAATACAATTTGTAGCAAAATAGATTTTTTGCACTAGTGTCAACTTTACGTTCTGCTGCCCTCAAAGTTCTTTGTACTTGCATACAAATGTAAATATATAATCTAATTTGCCATTCTCCCCGATGTCTTCTACGCTGTTTTAAACTGTTAGATAAAGTAGTATTTAGTTGCATAAATATTCTTTAGGATAAACATCAATCCAAACACTGGTGATGCAGAAAGGGTAACCATTTGGGGTGCTTTTGTTGGAAGTGTCAAGAAATGAACCACTCATAGGACAGGAAAACATATACTTCTTGAAAGTTAAGAGAATGCTAATTTTAATGACCGGTACTCTTACACTTACATCATAGGAACAGCGAGTTTCTCAGTTGGCTATGATTGATATAATCTTACCCACCCTTGAAGGCCCAGAAAAAAAAAAAAAAAAGCACACCAAATGTCATAAACATTCACATGTCACAAAAAAGCGGCCCATGGAGCATTCTTGGTCCCAAGAGAAAGCATATATCTTGTTAAGGAAAAGTTAATTTGCTGTCTGGGTAGTCAAACATTGAATTTGAAATTGACTGAATAGTTAATAGTACATAAAGCATACACAATTTAGAGTTAGATGCCTCGCAGATACAGTAAGAACACCAAAAACTCTTAGTTCAACAAAAGGGTGGATTAACAAGAAAAAGACGCACCCTTAGGTGTGGGATATTTGCAGATCTGAGACTACTATCTTTAAATATCAAGCTGTCCGAGATCCATCTTCTTCCTACATGGAGCAGTTAGAAGATCAGTGCATAGAGATTGTTTGTGGCATGGAGCATGCAATGTAAGCATTAATGAATCTATGCAAGTTTGCATAATCTGAAGATTCCTGGTGCATGCCTGGACACCTGGGCACTTCATAGACACGCTTTCCACACCCAACTAGTCTTAGGAGTCCCCGACTTTCACCTACAATTTAGAGGTACATTTTGTGGGGTGTGTGCCAGTCTGCCTTGTGTGTATTAGTCAAATGAGGACTTCATTTTATTTGAGGATCTGCTTTTGTTTTATGTGACTATACTAGACCTGTGGGTCTGTGAGGCAGGACTGCATGTCATACAGTATTTCATTTCTCTGAACCTGTGATCTGCTACAGGTGGGCCAAACCGGAGGGGTCTCCAGCGAAGGAGGGCAGAAAACACTGCACTGCCCTACGAAATGCTGTGGGCTGGAAATGTGCCCTTCACCAAGTAATCTAAGCCATGTGCTGTCTAAGTGTAAATACGTTGCTGGGGCAGGCCCTGCAGATCCCAGAATACACTGCACTGCTTTCATTGACCCTGCGACCTCCTGAGTGTCTGTTTTAATTTTGTTGTGAATGAACTAGGCTGCCAATGAGGAGGGCAGCCGTAGGCATCACTGTGTAATATCTGGAGTGCTCTCGCAATGCACTTTTATCGTGACTCACATCATGTACTTGTATACAGGCATCTACGGAGTTGCTGCAACACATTTATCCTACATTGCATCATGCACCATTATGGAGGTATCTACAGAGCTCCTCAGAAAGCATGCGATGCCACACGGTGTCCAAGGACCACTTTGAGTCAACAAGAAAGCTAGGCCTATAAAGGGCACCAAAATTCCAAAAGTGCTACGGGGCAATACAAATGCACTATATTAGAACAAATAACATAAGATTCATAATCTAAAGCCTGCAACTACACTCCAAGCGCTTCATGTCCCACAGGCTTCTAGGAGCTTGTTGAGTAAGCAGGATTAAATCACAAATTTCGGAGCTAAGGGTACCATTTGCTTTAAGGAAAAAAAAAATTGCGAATGTCCCTGGGGAAAAAAGGACAAGTAGACACCTTTCCTGCATCAGCAAGGAAGAGCTTAGAGCTGCAGGAAACATACCGACAGTACAGAAGTCTTTTACAAGTCACCTCTTCTGCAATATCACGTCTAGTTATGCGAAATGCTATTCTTCGTTCTATAAAGCTTTTTTTTTGTGAACATTTTTATTTTACAACAGCTTAGCACAACATACAACCATTGCCCATAGTGCATATCATGATCTCATTACCATGTTACAAATTTCATTTTCATATAGGCATTTCCTCCATATATTTGTATTATCCATAATCCGTTACTGTCATTATTTGTACCCATATCTGGTAGCGCAGCGCTGTCCTGAGGGCCCAAAAATTCTTAGGTCGGGAAGACTTGGGGAGTTTTTCCGCATATTTCTCCAACTGGTCCCCGCAGTAAGCTATAGCTTGAAACCATTGTTTTATAGTAGGACTTAGGGAGTCCCCCCCCCCCCAATGGATGACGACTCTTCTCTTTGCTAGTGACAAGGCAACTAATACTAACTTGGGACTTGCAGGCTGCAGGGGTTTGGCATACCTCAGTAGGTATACATTAGGTTCACACTGAACACCTTCTGAAACAATCTGCGTTAGCGTCCTCCTTATCGATTCCCAATATTTATGTATCTTGCTACACCCCCAAGCTATATGTAAGAAATCTGCCCCTGGCCTGCTACATCTGTCACAGGTGTCTGTCTGCCGCAAGCCATATTTAAACAGTTGTGCATTCTATAAAGCTTTCCTTGTGCAAGTTTAAGTTTCTCTTGGATGTCTGGTATATCGTAGTGTACACTTAGGGTTCAGCAGCTCAGTGGAAACAGTTGATTAATGTGAAAAAGTATACATCTGACAAAAGTAGAGTGACGTTCAAATTCTTACAATGAATAAACATATCCTTCCCTGAACAAGTTTAATTTTTAGGTTTTGCCTGCGTGCATGCTTGCAAAATCTTCTGTTTGTTAAAAAACATAAAAAAAAAAAAAATGGAATTGGAACCAGCCCCTTACTTACTTGAACTTACCACTGAATTACTCCAACGTCGCTCTGATTTACCTGCTTCGGAATGGCCAGCACGTCGTCTTCACGTCACTTCCTGTTGCCATCTTCTCTGTCTTCTTTCTTCGTTGCCGTCTTTTTTCTTCCAGCGTGCCGTCTTCTTACTTCGCTGACGCCTTCTTTCTCCAATGTCTTCTTCTGTCTTCTTTCTTTGTTGCAGTCTGTCTTCTGTGTCTTCTGTCTTCTCATGTCTGCACTCTTCTCACGTCTGTCTTCTCTCTTCTCCAGTCTTCTCTGCATGCCTTCTGCTGTCTTCTTTCTTATAACATGAATGCCAAAACGTTTTGCAGTGGTGTTGTTTTCCTTTGTAACTGGCTTACAAATATTTTTTTAAAAAAATGTGTTTTTAATTTAATAAAACAAACATTATTATAACATTTCTCTAATATTTGCAAGCCAGTTACATAGAAAAAATGACAAAGGTGAAAACTATTGGCTTTGCCAATGCTTGTATTTACTACACCCACTACTGAAAAGTAAACGTTTACCTAGACACCATTTGAAGAAGCTGTTCGAAAGTTAAGTTTTCCTAAACTCCAGGAAATGTTTTTATTTTCACTTTTCCTTAGCTTGTTTGCTTTTCGTGCTTTATGTTCAGATTCGCGGGTCTGTGGTGCAAACTCTGCACACTTCCAACCGCAAAATGGTGAGATAGCGCAGAGGGTTTAAGTCACAGTTGCATATAGATATATGCAGCCTGCAGTCTGGAATCCCAGTGCTTGCCTACTGGTTGACAGCGACATCTGTTAGTCACTACAATGTAAAAATTCAGCATTTTAGCAGGAAGCGCTATGTAGAAAGGACGCATGGACCTCACAACCAGTAAAACATTTAAGAGGTTTAAATCGCTTGCTGCAGAGACCAGTGTGAACCTCGGAGGTCACGTGTTCTTATCTCGGGCTTTCATCCTTCCTAGGTCGAAAACATTGGCCCTATTGAGTGAGTAATTTCAATGCATGATACTTTGGGGGCGTTTTCACTGTACAGTAGCGTGGCAACAAGCGCCCTACCACCTCTCTTAAAATAACCCTTTATTCAAAGCCAATGTTAGTTCATTGAGTTAATGCACTTAAAATATCTGTGCAACTTGCTAGTCACCGGTCTTTCCTAATTCGCTCAAGCTTTCAATCTTAGGATGTTATTAGATGCGCAGGTAATTATGTGCAAACTATCGTACTGTGTAAGGATGGCACTTGTGCGCTGTCATAAATGTGACATACTTTTGAGACAGTTACACTCATAAATATTAGGATTACGCTGAAAACAGGGCAGATTTGACAGGAGGAACTCAGGCGTCCAATCTGGTTCGTTTGTTAATTTTTATAAAAGCAGATCGTCCTTGCCATAGCCTTAATACTGCCGCTGTTGAGGTTGCTTTTTCCCCTAATATTCTGTCCATATGCAGTGGATTCAGTAGAAGGCGGGAGGTGACCTGTTGTAAAGTAGTTTAAATTAATATACCACAACCTTTAGGTAACATAACTAGCAGAGATCCCTCGCAGCATCTCATGCGTCTTGTAATATAATAACCTTTTTAATGCAGAGCACCCTGCCACAGGCTTGTGGATTCACAGTCCCGTACATAACAGGTACTATTAATTACCAAATTAGGATGCCTTTTATTGACTCTGGAAGGATGAACGTCTGGGGCAGAATGTGTGATTTGCAGACAATTCACAGACTTATGCAGCAGAGTTGACATGCTTTGTGTTTTTTTAAAACATCACTTCATATCTGCAAATATTCATCTTCGAGGTGGGGGAGGAGGGGTTATACAGGCCCCTCCCATTGTGCCCGACGGTGAGACCCCTGACCGTCAATCTAATTAAACACAGTTGTCAAACACATGTATAAGTGTGAGCAAAGGTAAGCTCCAGCATGCAATGGATTAGTGATGCCTCTGCCCACTGATACGTAATCAGTCGTTTAATGCCTAGTAATTAGCAATCTATCACTGTTGCACTTCATTAAATATGTAATCTATCACTTTGAGCAGCAATGTATCACATTATGGCAGGGGTCTCCAACCTTTTCTGTAGCAAGAGCTACTTCTGATCAGCGAAATCATTGTGAGCCCCCGAAGGCTAAACAACTTGCGCATTATTATCAGACACCCCCATGGCCAGCATCTTTGACTTTAAGCCTAATGCCCATAGAGCCAGATACTATGGTTTGAACAAAATACTTTGATTGGGGCACTATGACGGGGCTGCCATGTGCGTCAGCGAGAGCGGGGTCTTTGGGTATGTATGAACATGTGTGCATATGAATGAGATATATGTGTGTGGGTAACTGAGAGCGTGAGTCGTATGTACTTGTGGCACAGGACATAAATTTTGACATATGTCGCACTGTTCCATGTATAACACAAACATACAACCATTTTCTAAATGGGACAAATTTAAAGTACAAGCATGTTCATAATGTGAAACATTTTTCTGCACTTTAAATTTCTCCAATTAAAAAGAAAATGACTGTTTTTCAGTTATAAATGTGGCGAGTGTTCTGCTGGCCACTGGCAGCGAGAGGCCTGCTGTTTGTAAATGCACCACTTTGAAAAAAAAATGAGAACATTAGATTAAAAAGTTAACTTGATTACAAGGTAACTATTCATTTTAATTTTCTCCAATTTTAAAACATTGAGAAACATAATTTTGTTCTGGCCTCCAATACTGGGTTGACAAGGACTTTTATTTAAGAGTTAAATACCTTATTGCTTTGATTATTCACCTCTGTGCCCTTGGTCACAAATCTAACTCCATCACTGCTCCTTATCAGGCCCGTTATCTGCAGCCTGATGATACCAATGTAAAATAAACCCAGCCTTGCTTTAACTTTAAAAGGAACAAATTTGACCCTGTGCTTATTTAAAATTAACTTCATGCTTTGAGCTACTGTAGCTCACAGTGGTCTGGTTGGAAATATCTGCTTTATGGTTTAGTAATCTATTACATGCCAATTTGTGTTCCCCATTCATTAAAATGCGCCAGTAACATCCTTTTCCTTGATGGGTCAGTAATAAATAAATAATTGCTGTGGTGCGCCAGTGGCCTGCACACTACCACTCTGGCATCTCATTAACCTGGACTGTAATCTGTCAACTTTGGTGCCCTAGTAGTCTGCAACCCATTATTTTAGTACCAGAGTAATCTGTAATCAGTCATTTTTGGAGCTGTATTATACTGTAGTCGACCACCTTTGCTGCCACAGTAATATGTAACCTGTTACCAGAGTAATCTGTATTCAGTCACCTTGGTGACCCATCATACGGTAATCAACCACCTTTGCTGCCCTGATAATCTGTAACCTGTTATTCTGAGAACAGAATCTGTAATCTAATACTCTGGTCGCCAGTTAATCAGCAGAAGCCTATGTTCAATTCCACTGAAATCTGCAGTCTACTCTTTATGCCCCAGGAATCTACAATGTTTACTTTAGTTTCACAGTAACCAGTAATCTATTACTTTAGTTACTCACTAATTTACTATTCTGATACACCAGAAATGTGTACTCTATTAATGTATTGTTTGTTATAATTGTCATTATCACACTTTGGTGATTCAGAAAAGTGGAATCCATTACTTTAATCTAGTTAGGTGTCAAGTAATCTGTAAAACATTTGTTTTGTGTCCCAGTAGTATGTAGACTAACACCTTGGCACGTGCCTCAGTTATCTGTAGTCTGCTACCTTTCCTCCCACTGAATCATTTTTTGGTGCCATAGTAATCTGTAATCCATCCACGTACACTATAGCATCATGATCACAAATGCACTAGATTAGTGTGCGGCTAGTCAGTAACAGTCACCTTAGTGTCGCAGTAATACTGTACTTCAACTTCCAAATAATGTGCAATTCATTACTTTAATATCCCAATAGTCAGCTACTTTAAAGCCACAGTAATTTGTAATCCATTACTTGAGTGCCTAGGTAATATGTAATCCATTTCCTTGGTGTCCAGCAGTCGGTACTTTGATACTCAGCAATATTTGATTCGCTACTTCGGTTCCCCAGTAAACCGTAATCTGCTGCTTTTTTGTCAAGTACTTTGAAAGAATCTCAAATGTAGTCTATGTTAGCTATGGCAAAGGCGTGTGGCTGCTGCGGTGGGGTGGGAAATCGCTCAATATGTCGGGCACAATTACTGGAGGGAGCAGGGGATGGAGGTCTGCAGTAAAGAGGCATATGGAAGGTTTGGGGGTTGAGAGATCACAGGAGGGAGGTAGTTCTAATGAATCTGAAGACGCCCCGTCTTTACCCCATACACCCCCTTCTTCACTCTCATATGTTCTTTGGTTCTTATTCAGTCCTACACAGCCCTTCTCTCTTCTGTAACATCGCAGTGCCTTGACAAAGTCTATGTAAGCACTACACAAGCCACTAAGACGAGACAACGTTACTGACAGAGATGTTATTGCTAGTTTACAGCAATGTCATGATTTGTTTTGGGATTTTAACATGTTTATTTAGCGCAAGCCCACCTCATAGGCACTCCTAATTTAGCTGCGTGTGAGATGAACCAAAGGTTGGCTCTGAGAAGTTTCCAGGGATGTAATGTTGATAAAACAAACATAACATTTTTCTGATATTTGTAAACCAGTTATATAGAAAAAAAAGAAAAAGGTGAAACCTATTGGATGTATGTTGAATTAATAAACAAGATCATAAACAACTATTAACGGTTTATCAAATTTAACACAAATGTTATTAAACCCTTTTTCAAATATTTATAATCCAGTTAGATAATAAGATGGAATGCAAAAGAAAAAACAAAGGTGAAACCTATTGGCTTTGCCATTGCTCGTGTCAGTAAAGCTGCTCCCAGTCGATGTGGTGACACACACATCGACTGGGAGAATTAGAAGAGAAACGCAGGTCGTCTTTCTTAAGTTCTGATTGAATAAGGTATCCAACATCCACTCACAACACGAGAAACCCCGGTAAACTAAAGAACAAGCACAACACCTGGTATGTTGCTCACCAAACATGCAAAATAAAGGTGACAAACAAGTTAGTATGCTTTCACTCACTGTGGACAACGCCAAATGCCTTTGGTCGCGAGGCTTGTGTAAATGCTCGCACATCTGGATGCATTTGACAACAGTTACTGCAGAACGTGGGACAAAAAAAATCAGGCCGTCCTTGTCCTTTTTTAATGTACTCGATCAGGCACAGACGAGTGACATTAAACGCCAAAATGTTAAACTTTAACACTGTATAACAGACTTGAAATGCACCTGCCTGAAATACCTTGACGTTTTAAAAGGAAGAGGATGTCATGTTTTCAACAAGAAAGCCGATGAAAACATGGGTCAAAGTCACGTTGCAGAGGAACCCGCCGCCATCTTACTGAAGGCGGGACTTCCTGTCAAAGCGCTTCAGGACCGACTTCCGGTCAGAGTGCTCCAGGCCCGGCCGCTCCGGAAGTCCCGCCTTTAGTAAAGGTTGCGGAAGTAGATTTGTGAGTGGACCCGTTTGAATGCAAGTCTCGCCCCAAAATTAAAAACGAATATGAATGTGCAGGCAGGAGAGGGTCTTTAACAATTGAAAAAAAAAATCCCTTTCAAAATATCTATTTAGCCTTTTGAGGAATTCCCGACCCCACGCCAGTGGAACGCAGCACAGGTGGGAGACAGCAGCCTGTCTACAGGTGCTCTCTGATGGAGCGTTTGGTTGTAGTATTGCCTCGTGCGGTGAATGTGCCTCCGGTGCAAAACATGCCTCAGGACCCTCGTGTATGGAACAGACCTACGTTCACCTGTATATTTATACCACCCCTCTTTGTAGGTCTTGTTTACGAAAACATACCAGCTTTTCAATTACACTGTCTGTGTATCTGGTTTGGAATGTTGTACAGCTAAGCACAATTTGCTGAAAAAAATATTTTTTCAGTTTACATGTGCACAGGCTTTAAGCTGATTTATCAAAAAAACACCTCTTCTCACTCCCTCCCAACTGCTTGAATGCGGTGTTTATAATGCACCACCTCCTACTTTTAAGTAGAGGTGCAATTTACCAATAGCCTGTTCCTTTATTTGATTAAAACAAAAAAAATCACCAAGGCGGGGTCTATTGCTTGCCGTCCTGGGAATGTTACACCTAAACCTGGGGGGAGTTCGCATCCTCCCCGGAAGCTTTCAATCAGGTATTTTTTTCTCCCATCGGCCAAGTACTGAAGGCAAGAATTAGCTACTCTTTTAATGGCACGCCAAGGGGTGTTCTGACATCGCGTTTATCAGAATCTTTCTACGGCTATGTCTTTGTAGCTTTCTTAAAAGGAACCTAACGTTGCACATAAACACTCCCTGGAAAAATATAAATGTAAGGACAAGCTCTTCTAAAGCAGAACAGAGGAGATACAAAAGTAAGTAAGATATAAAGAAGGATTGGTTTGTTCAAAATGCGATCTGTTTGATTCACGTGTTCTGAACTCTCAAAATGAGATTGACCCACTTGATGGAAATCTTTCATTGAAATAAGGAAACAAATGCCATAAACTTAAAACTTCGTCTTATTCTCTGTCTGCCTTTTAAAAACCCTCTGTGCTCCTGGAAGTGCTGAGCTCCTGTTGCGCTCTCTTTCTGTTTGCAGTTCTTCCCTACAAACAAAGAGGTTTTAAGCCATGTATAAAGTGTTCAATTCCCAAGGGGCATTGGGAAAGTGAATGTTTTTTCTTTCTTCTATTTCTATTGCTAAACTTTTAAATATTTCATTCTATATTATTTGGCATCATGAGCATTTATTAGCGGAAAATAAGTAATACGATTCGCAGTTGTTCCAAACATATTTGTCTCCCAGGCCCCCCAAAATCCTTAAGATTACACTGACGTACAAAGCAGTAGAACAGTTGCGCCATATTGAAAGTGACTCTGGATTTTCATCAGTGAAGCTCAAGTAAAATTATATTATAACTTAGTATGGGGTTTAGTTTATTCTGAATTATTCACAAATTCCCTTTCTTTGGTTTGTTGTGAGTTTCAAATCCATTATCCTTAGTAGACCCACGTATCTAATATTTCAGGAAAGGGATTGATTGATGTGCGCTGATTGTGTGAAAATCAGTGTTGAGCTCGTAAAGAACAGAGACTTTACGATTAAAATAATTTACCCGACTCAGTCAGTTTAACCTTAGTAGTCAAATCAGAACATGTGTTACAATGACCTGTTGGGTGGCTCCCAGCCCAATCTCGAAAATAAGAATTGCCAGGATCCCATAATAACCTCTGGTTGTGACTACTATTTTAAAAAGGATATATTTTTCCAGTGTGTTAGAATCTTGTTTATATTGTAGTAGAACCTCCCAAATTGAGGCAAATAATGGTCACAAAATAGTTCAGCAGTCCCTTTATTTGTTTATTAGCCGAATATCAAGCCACTTTGACATACCTGCACCCATTAAGATGTACTTATGATTTTACACAGCAGATGTCAGCAAATTTAATTACACTAAAATGATAATGTATGAAGGTGACTTAATGTGTACAATCTCAATTATTCATAGTATTTTTTTTTTCTGTGAATATTGTAAGGAGTTCTCCCTTTCCAAAATTTAATTTCCCCTTATTGTTTTCTAATCTGGACTATCTCATAAACTGCAGTAGGGCATGAACAATCTATTTTCTGGACTTAAGTAACAACATAGTAGTTTAAAAAATATTTACATATCACCAATTCCAGATAGAAGATGGCCCACAATTTAATCTTTGGTGTTTTTGCATTTTAAATAGGAGCGGGGTGCTAAAATGACTGCTTCCAGGCAGTCGGGTGGACTTTCTATGTACAGTACATTGTGTAGCATGTTCGAGACGGTTGTTTGGTTTCACTTAGTTATGGGCAGTGTATGCTACCGTGGTGAAGACAGTCAGATGCACTACAGGTTTTCAGGAAATCCAGTGATTGTGTGTACGAGTTCCATGTTCCTTAAACGTGCATTAAACATATTGGATATCCTGAAAGTCTGGCAAGGAGCCAGTTCTTCTGGAAACCCTGGTTTTATGGTTTTAAAATGTAATTTCAAAGTGAGACCCAGCGCATTCTGGTACTTATGTTTCCCACGACAATATTTTATTTTTTCTCATTTCTC
The DNA here is from genome assembly GCF_031143425.1 of Pleurodeles waltl. Taxonomy (NCBI): domain Eukaryota; kingdom Metazoa; phylum Chordata; class Amphibia; order Caudata; family Salamandridae; genus Pleurodeles; species Pleurodeles waltl. Next base: position 933,083,722 of record NC_090450.1, on the reverse strand, counting down.
AAGTCTGTAAGCAGTTTGTTACATTTTATAATTTCAGCAAATATTAATTAGAGCTCAGCTTTTCATCATTTGCTCTGCCTTGTGTGCTTTTCACAGACGTTGCCAGGTAATCTCTCGATTTGTCTGGGCTGTAAAGTTTCTGCCATCTAAAACTTTCTGAAGTGATGGTGTGCTTGTTCTAGAAACGGCAATTTCAACATGTCTAATCTTTGCGTTGGTTCTCGGTGATGGCCCCAGTGGATTTTGGTACTTGTAGTCTTTCATATTTCGTATGCAACGTGTTCTCAAACAGACTAGCCTTTCTCATTCATCAGGGAGGGGTTCTAGCGACACCAGACCAAACTCCCGAGATGACAGCTGCGTTTTAAAACTTTGTGATGTGTCTGTGGGCAGAAATATCACCCATTTATATTTGTGTGTGACGCGGATGCCTCCCTTCTAAGCCTCAATTTTCCTTGCTGCCGAGTCGTGCCAGCAATAACAGAAGCCACCAGCGTTCTCCCTCCTGACTGGTTATCCTACGCTTTTATTATGTTTAATAGCTCCGATGCTTGGAAATGTATTCATGTAAATATCAAAGCGTACGTGAGCTAATCCACAGCCTTTGTGGAACTGCGCACTCCGCCGTTCAGTGCCAAGAAGGCCCCTACTGCGGCGAAACCACCAGGGAGTGGGCTGAGCACAGCAGTTCGGCGCTAGCAAGGTGTAGCGCTGATGCGGAAGAAGGCTTGGCGCTGCCTCCCTGCTTTGTAATTACATCCCATCGCTTCGGGCTCTTGCAGCACTGGAGACGTCTGACCTACTTTCGCGCAAGCATTAAGTAAGGGAACATATTGCAGGGTTTGTGCCATTTCAAGCAGGAGTAACTGCCTGCAAGCGTACAGCTGCCCACGCTACATTTGGCGCCGAGTGCTCGTTGTAATAAATCGTCTTTATGAAACTAAACAAGAAAAAAAACCACCCCATAATGACATAAAAATGAAAAGCCTGATGTCGGTGTAATGAAGGAAGCGGGGCCATGAGCTAGTATGTGTTGGATTCGGATTTTCTCCCTAGCTTTAACTTGTTTGTGCCACCTCCTACGACCAATTTACTCTTCAGATGATTAAAGAGCCCCCTTTGTGATCACACCTTATGTGAAATATGAAAACGAGTCCCAAATGCATCCCAAGATTAGAATGTTTGGGAGCTCCACTGAAGTACAATGTCTAATAATAGCCCTCTTTAGCAACACAAAAGGCTGATGGATGTAGTGCTGACAATGCAAACGCTCACCCCCAGTCACAGATCTGGGTTTAATCCATTGTTCTTTTGCTCACCGTGCCACCCCAGTTTGGACCCAGCCACATGCAAACCAGTCTTGACCCTGTTCCTCATAGGAACAGTCCAGCCCGAACTGCCAGGCCAAGTCCTCCCTGGACCGGAAACAAACATCCGGGGACTGGTTTCAGGATATCACCCTTCATCAGCCAGGCTAGCTTGAATCCAGTGGCACAGTGAGCAGGGGACCCACGTTTGGGCATACCTTTCCCACTTAGGGCAACTCTAGCAACACAAAAGGATGATGTTGCTAATAATGGCCCTGTACTTTGTTATAAGCCCTTACCTCCCGCTGTGGCCTATAATTCAGGTTCTCAGCCTTTAACAACCGGTATAGCCCCCAGCAGTGCTCTATAAGGCCCTAATAGTATGTGTTCCTTTAAGGGAATTACCCAGAGTTAATGTCTCCTAGCACAGGGTAGGAAGTCTTTGGGCAGTCACAGGAGGATTGCAGCTGAGATCCTGTATCTCAAACTCGTACATTTGGACCATTTGGACCACCTTGGAGAGCACTTTGGGCTGTGACTGGGCCACCCAGAGGGACCTAGTCACCATGGTAATGGGGCATAATGCAACAGAAGATTGATACCCAAAATAACCTCGTTCGTGAATTGTTTTAGAAAGCATTTTTGAGTTTAGATTACTAGCGGTTTAGTAGTGCTCAGGTGGATAAACTTCTAAGTGCTCTAGCCATCGACACACACAGAAGAGTGGTGAGGCGGTGGAGTTTGACATTTAATAAGTTGTTCATTCCCAATATTTAATTATTTTAAAGTTCTTATATAGCACTGAATCGGGCTGAAGAGACCAACAGAGTGATTTGGACATTGGTGTTTAAACCCTGTGACAAAGGGTACAGGTTAATCCGCTCACTGAGGTAGCACTGAGAATACAAAGTGTAGATCAGATTCCACACACGTGGCTTCCTTGCTGCAGTGTGGTTTATTCTTAAGTATTACTCCACATTTACCCTGCACAGTCCCTTTGCATCAATTCTGTCTCTCACTTTCCAGAAATTTCCAGAACTTTAACAACCTGCATCCTGAAACTGCTCAGACACCACCTGAAACAAAATAGCAGGGGGTCAGACTTTCCTGCCTTTTGCTGTCTACAGGTATTAGTCCCTGGTCCTCTTGGGGTCCACTTCCCCTGAAACAAAACATGGGTTCAGACTCTTGCATGCTGCCGTCTCTCTTGCTAGACGTAGCCTGCATCCCCTTGTAAAGCAATCTTCTAAATAGATCCCCCTTCCTCATTTGGCTGATTAGATGTAATGATGATAAGGATGTGTTTTGATAAAATGTCTCTTTTCATTGGCCCTTTTGAAGTATTTTCCTTCCTGAGTTCCACCCCTTCATAAAGATGCTCCACCCTTCCTCATTCATTCCCTTTTCACTTTCGCTGTGTCTCTAGCTCCTTCCATGGTAACTGTCTTGGGATGAAAATGTTCCCTCCATTGTTAATTGGTGGTTCTCTTACCTTGAGTGCCTGACTACATGGGGAACCGGTATCCTGACTTTTATTTCGCCCTATACATCATGCTTATCTTGTGTGGTGGCACATACAGTTTGAGGGCGATGACATGTCCTACTGGGGTGCAAGCGTGTCCTCATAGTAGACAGTAAACTCCTGTTCCTGTCCTGGGAGTATTACATAAAGCAGTTGTGTCAATGTACTGTGTTTTGTGAATTCTTATTATTACTGTATTATCTGTCTGTGACAGTGTGGCCTCCTGCCCCCTCTTGTGTAAAGTTATTTTGGTATGTGAAACCAGGAGTCCTGTGCTGACATCCCATGTTTGTGTTGTGTGCATGTATAGTAGTCATGCCTTACCTATGTGGTATTAGGACTCTTCGTGTGGCTGAGTTTGAGTACTGAAGCCAGTGATATGTATTTTAGATGCCTCTGCTTGTAGCATGGCACAAAATAGAGTACAAAGATGGCTTCCTCAGCCAATGAAAGTTTATTTCTTACATCACTGTGGTGAAAGGGTAGAGAGACACTCAAGCAAGGAAGATGGAGACAGGTCCACGTTAAAAACTCCATGAAGGCTTGATTAGAAAGGGGCTACTGATTAGTTCTTTTTGAGCACTGCCATTTGGTAGACGGTACAAGTGAAGATTGGGACTGCATGTTCTATATTTAAAGATAAGGAAGTTTCTAGGCCAGACCTTTCCATTTTTGTTTCCCTGATTACTCCTTCAGAAAGCCTGGTGACTTCCAGGTACAGAAAACTCACACTTCATTGTGCCCAAATTGTGGGTGTTCTTACTTGGAGACTGCCTAAGTACTACCTGCCGTGTGAAACTCCCTTTACATTAAGGCTGTATTCGAAGAGCAGCCATAGAAGGGCATTTGGAAGAGAACTACCTCAAACTGGCTCTGAAGTTTCTGGCAGTGGAAAATATGTATAAAAGTGGGATCCAAACCACCTGCTTTGTTCTTCCAGAGCCCTTCTTGAGCAAGAAAGGGAGTTCTCCACAGAGTACCTGAAGAGCTGTGTGTAACCAGGGTTGTTGTCTGCCTGGCAACCAGTCTCTCATAGTTGAAGGGAGAGCACCTGAAGTCTGTACGTTTTGCTCGAGGAGCTGAGGGTGTGATTGCAGTGCCTAGAAGCCTTCCTTCTTCCTAAGGGAAAGAAGTTGTGTGCATGGAGTTGGAGAAACTGTTCAAGAGGAGAGGCCCATATGTTCCCAGCGAGGAGAACTCCAGAGGAAGCTGCCCACCATGAGGTGTGCCATGAGAGACATCTTGCGGAAGGTTCTTCTGGCCTCCGTGCAGTTCATGAAGTGAGCTCTACCAAGTTGCACCTGAAATGTGTCACTGATTTGTAGTCGAGGAAGAAATTGACTGCATCACTGAGGGATGGAGGGACCTATTCGTAGGGACTGCCACAGGCCTGAATTCTCATTGTGAGAAGATTTGGCTTGAAAGCCACAACACCGTTTGGATGAACAATGGTCTGAAGCTGTTGGGGAAGGCAGCTGACATGGAGACCAGCCTCCCCAAAGTCTTCTAGCAAGTGCCATATGAAGAAGCTGCTGCCACTGCCCTTCAGTGAGGAGTCCATTCTGTAAAGGAGGAGGGTGCAGACTCTTCCATCGCCCACCCAGACCTGGCATACAGGTAAACCCTGGGTCTTGGCCTTCTCCCAGGGCCAAGAGATAGAAAGACACAGACTGGTCCACTACTTCTGCTGAGGCCATTAAATCAAAACTAAGAAGCAATAACCTATAGAGCAGGGCTGCATATTAAAAACAGTGAGAATGTGTGAGAGAACGTCACCTGAGTCTAATCCCATCAACCGTTGGGGACTGTAGTAGCGGGTATCTTAACCCTAGTGGTGAGAAGGATGTATACTGGTAAATGAGAGGGAGAAAGGGAGTCATTGAGAGAGTGTAGAATTTTATAACCCTGCTGCTATATACATTCACCGTGAACAGTATTTTGCACAGGGCTGGACAGTGTCTTATTGCATCTGTTGGTTAAATGTTCAGCTTTGAGCTCTTTCCCTTACAATAGCTCCCCGAGAAGCTTGTGGCTGCTCACCCACACTACATTGGGAATCAAGTGTTCAAGTGTAGAAAGAATTGTGCAAGCCATAAGATAGCAGTGGCAAATGACGTCAACCACTATGGTTGGTACCCAGTTGCCCCGCTCTGCCCTGTGGCCCTCTGACCGGAGTCTGACAAACTGCTCCACTCGAGAGACCGGCCTTCCTGTGTTGGAGCTTTCTCTTTAGCTGGAAACCCCCATAAAATGTAAACCGTGGGGTAAATTCTCCATGCCCCAATTCTGTGCTTCTCCCCCAGAGTCCCACCCACGCGAGACCTCCCAGCGACTCTGCATCCATTGCACCACTTGGTTAGCATCAGAACTCCACACTCCCCTCAATGCCGCAGCTGCCATTCCAGCTGCATCATGGTTTTGGCGCTCCTAGAGCTCCATCGTGGCTGCATTCTAGTCCAACCGCAGGACCACTACCTCTCCCTCCTAACATAAAGACAATATTCCAAATGAATTGTTGATTATATCGTGATTTGAAAAAATATAATCGTCATGGTGGAGAGGTTAATGGTATAATCATCAAAGTACGGTGAGAGGATGGTGGAGGAGGTTTCATATGTGGGATGCACTACAATGTCATCTGCTGGAAGAATACATATATGCATATGCGGATACTACATCGGTGAAGGGATATCCGAAATTTAAGTAAAGTGATGTGCAGTCAGCACAAAATGCTCTCCTCCTAGCTATCAATGTACGTTTCCGGGAAGTTTGTGCTTTTTGACTGTTTTCTTGAGTACAGTCATGGAGAATCTTTGCTTGATGTGCATGAGAAGGAGTGCTTGCTGGTGATACATTATTTGTGAAACGTGGCCCTTTGAGAAGTACAAATGTTTTGGTTCTCACATTCTGCAGCTGGCTGATATGGTAAGTGTTTGTGCAAATTTAGTTGATTTGCTCATATGGAGAGCACTGTAAATAGTGCACGTCATACTACAGGTACCGTTGCCATGTAGTGGATGCCAGCACTGATGTAACGTGCACACGTTTTCTGGTACTAGAGATGAGCAGAACAACCAAGTGCAGGGCTGCTGTGAGAAGTTCAAGGCACACTTCAGAAGAAACTGTGAGTAGGGTATTCCCATTTTAAATTCTCAATATTACTGTAGCTTGAGCGGCCTGGTTTATTATTAAATCCTCCTTGAGGACAAATAGATTGATGTTTCAAATAATTTCCAGTCAATAATTCGCCCTTCTAGTCAGGGTTTTGCTGTGCGAACCACTCCATTGAAATGTATCCTATGTATTTATTTATTAGTCTGACATCCACACCAAGATTACTCACAGGAAAGGCGAAGCTCGAACCTAAAAGGCTGACAAAACATTTGTGTTGTTTGCTAGACCCTCACACACACAATTGGTGTCATGCTTCATCATAGAGTCTCATCCTGGCCCAAAAATGGCAGTATGGACTCAACCATTTTCCAAGAAATTCTTTGGATATTATCCTGCTGGGATCTTCAGATAAAAAATAGCTCTGAACATCTAGGTATCCCTTCATTAGGGGTGTTCCTGGTATGATATCTGATACTTTTGATGTGAGAATCCAGATTCAGTTTGGAATCGGGGGTGAAATTGGCTTAAATTGAGAGAGATGGTGTGTATTCTTTGGCACTAGCATCAGACAAACATGGAAGGCCAACACACCTCATTTGTGCTGCTTTTTTCTAAGCGGTTTGTTTTGTTAAAGTAGGAAAGGACGTTATGGGATTATGTATCTGGATACCACCTTTAAGGTACACTATTTTGAGGACAAGAAAGACTAACTATTGGATTCAACGTGGAAACTATCACAGATAAACTCTGTTTTTTTAATATCCTAAAACAGCAGTAGTCTGTGTACCTTAACACGAGTAGCCATGGGTGTTGGGTGGAAATCCCCCGACCCCCTTGAGGCTACTGGGACTTGGGAGATACTTTTATCCTAGTTGGTGTTTTCTTAGGTAGGTGCTAAACAACAGAAGTTAAATTTTACAAAATGCCTCAGAGGGAGTGCCCAAGGCTGCCGAGTGCCATTCTGTGGGTATTTATCAAGTACTGCTATTAATATGCCATGGGCTTGCTGAGCAGATAAGACAGTCCAGCCTGTGCTGAATTCGTTTGGGCATTTAATGAGTGGGTTAGATAGCAGGCATAGAGCTTTGAGTGCTGTATGCTTAATGCATGTTTTTTTTGCAGTTGCGTTGACCAGTCCAGGACATGCTAATGTAACAGAAATAAATTCAGGTTTATTAGTCAGTTTAAAAGGCTGACTTGCTTTCATCTACCAGTGTACTTTGTCTCAAAGGCTATCGACCTCGGGCTTGGTACTTAAGTACATAGGTGATGGCAGAAAAGGATGAGAGTCCCTGATCTGCCCATGCACCCTTGAGATGTACGCTGACCTGAGTGAAGGTTTTTTCTAGGTATATGTTGAATATGACTCTGCATCTTCATCTTTACCAAGCTCTCTGCATGGGCGCTGCAGATCTGAATGAAGCCAGTCTGGCTTTTCAGCTTCCATTAATAGTGTGTTGGTTTTACGGATGAAGGGAATGTCGTTTTGAAGTATCAACTGGATTCAACACTTGTATCGCCTTTAACTGTCTACCTTGGTGACTGACAACAATACAGGAATCAGTGGAAGCCTGTGTGACTCTAAACAGCTTTAAAGGATGTCTTGTTTTGGAGCTAAGGATACCACGAGTCGTTTCTTTTCCCCACAGTGCACTGTAGGTATTTGTGTGCTCTGCAGAAGAATTGCTAGTTAAAGAGATTTGCTGCTTAGCGTGTAACACTCCTGATTTATATTTCAAACTACGTCCTTGGAGAAGAATGGTTTCTCAAAATTCCCATTGATGATTTTTCACTCTCCTCTTGTAACCCTGCTATCTCCATGCTTAAGACTTTGTGATCCCACAGCCTCTCCCCCTTCCCCAAAATTCCTTGCCCTTTCTTCTCTTCCCTGCTACCTTCAGTTTCAACTTCCTGTGACCAGACTCCCTGTTTTCAGCATTGCTAACGTGGTTTTCATGTAGAGTTAATTGATTGTGTCCCACCAGAAGACTCCCATCACCACCTTCTGGCACGCTCGTGTGCTATAGAAACCTCCCATTAAAGGATACAATTTAGACCCTGGGTGTAGGCACCACACCTGACCGAGCACAACCACAGAGTCATCATGGATAAGCTAATTGATGACGCTGTTGCATTATTGTTGTAAATTTATGGTGATCTATGCATAAAGACGAACAGAGTGCCCAATTAACAGCATGCCTGGACAATCTCCTTCCAGTTGGATTGTTTTGGCCTTTGCTTCTACTATTATAAAACCTGTAATAAGGATGTATTTTAGGTGGTTTATTGTGGCAATCACTGCCTGGCTTTGGATACTGTCCTAGTACAAAGCTAGGCATTTGTTCTGAATTCTGGCTGGAGCATATATTTTCAGCCATCCCTCATCGCTTGTAAACTATGGCCCTGCAGCTAATTTTGGGTCATGTTAATTTAGTTTAGCTTTAGGTCGTGAAACAAAAGTGGCACACGTTTGGCTGCTTGCTAGATTGCTGTAAGTGGTGAGAATTTAGTTGCAGCCATTTGTAATGTTAGGCTGCCCTTGATGGCTGCATACGCGAAATGCTATACCCTTGTCTGGTACCAGCCAGTCACAACATTCGGTGTCGGAGCCCAGACCCATCCCTCACTGGGTGCACATGGCAATCTGCCACACATAGCAGAACAGCTATGGCGATGCAGCTGTCTCCAGTCTTTGCTGAACCAGGAACAGCTGGAGGAACTCTGGGAGTTGAAGGTTGGAATTTGATTTTATTGTTTTTATTTTTAAAAATGACTCGTAGTGGCACAGCTGCCAAGTCATCCCATGTCATGTGCGAGATCTCTAGCAGCTTATGTTTTTTTTACCCAACAACACTTTCTATGTTGGTTTGTGGGCCAGTGCCTATAATGGGAAACATGAAACTATATAAGTCCCAGAACATCCATGACGCAGCATGTCAGCCATTTTGTAGTAGACGTTGACTGGTTAGGTAGTTTATTTCTGTAGCTCACATAATTCTTCCAGGAATAGTTGTTAGTCAGTACCATAGCGCAGTTGTTTAAGGCACCTGTTGCAAAACAAAATGTGCAACCTGTGAGATGACGCTTATCTTTTTAGTGCACTTGTATTGTATAACAGTGCAGCATTTAAATCGGACTTACTAGCTGTATGTGGGGGCACCAGAAGTACCACACAATATAGGGTCTGTAGTTGAATATTCTCTTTGTTTTGATCCTATGTGAGAAGTGTTTCCATTTCATGCATGATGACCACTGAAGTACGGTTATCATGTTAAGCGATGGAGTGTGAGGCACAGACATTAATTTTAATTGTTTTCGTTATGCTGGTAGCTTAAATAGCTCTTCAGGTCCCTTTATGGTATTTTAGGTGATAAAGTCTGCTTAGATACTGCACTGGGTTGTCAAATCTGAGATTTTGTGTATAGTTGAGGTCCTCAGCTGGCATGGTTGGATTGGGAGAGAAGTGGAGAGATCTTGTGGAATGGGCAGTTGCCTAATCCCATGTCTGAGTGTCTTTGTGAGAGGTAAAGAAGTGGTCCGATTGTATAGATATTTGGGGCTTAAAGTGGTGGACTGTATTAAGTTCCTCCTAAGTATCCAGCAATGTGTGACCGATTTATTCCATGCCTGTTCATTTGCTAATGACTGTTTTTTGGCTGTACAGTGCTTGTGATGGACAATCCTCGCAGCAGATATGTCTTGTGTGAATTTGAGGTTTATAATTTGCATTCAACTGCTCCTTATTAAGGCTTAAGTATTATTGCGGACCATAACTGTTGTATAAGCAAGTACATAAGTGTGTAATGACAAAGCTTACCACAGATTATCTCTCTTAGCCTGCATGCATATCAAAGCAATTTGCTGGTTGAGTTATTTCTAAGCTGAGAACTGAGCTTGAGGGTGCACCTGTTTGCTGGACTCTGTTACTTGGATATGGATAGAGCAGTTATCTAGGAAATAGCCATGTTTTCAACTGTTTTCAGATATGTATATGCTCGAGGGGTGCTTCTAATGTTGACTGGTAGCTTGGCGGCTTGTACTGGGAAAGCAGTGATGCCTACAGATTTCTTAGGGTAAGGTGATATGATAAATGGTGCAGCCCTTGAGCGCAGTGTTTTGTTTGGTTTGTATTGCTTGAATTTAATTTGCAGGTACAGTGTTCCTTTACCTTACGCAGCTTTCTTGACAATGCTGATTGCCTTGAACATTGCCCTTCTGGCTATAAGTAGCCAGTGGAGTGGTTGCAGGTTTGGAGGCTCGTGTTCTTCTGGGTGAAGACTGAGACGAAGCCTGCACCAGCATTTTGGCAGAGCTGTATTTTGTGTGTGATGAATGCGGGTGCACCAAGGTATAGGCTGTTGGCATAGTCAAGCTTGGAGTTTGAATGTCAGGATGGCTTGCAATTTATGGTGGTGTACAAGGTATAGGAAGATGCAACGTAGTATTTCATTGTGTAAAAGACCCTCTTTGTGGCGTTAGCATGTGGTTTCAAGGATAGGCAAGAATCCATGGTTACTCCTAGGTTTCTAACTTCTCTTGATGGTGTTGGAGGGGCTTGAAGTTCTTTAGGCTGTTTGGTGATAACCTGGTACTTTTGTATTTGTCCGCAGGTCATAATCTCTGTATTTGCCACATTGAGCTTTATATGGTTATTCGTCATCCCAGTGTTTATTCATCATCCATGTGTTTATAGAGCTAGCAGCTCCCGACCGCATACCGGTATTACTGCCTTTCGATTCGGACTACGGGCATAGTCGCCCGGGCGTGAACTTTATATATTTCCCATACTACGGGTATATGCAGATTGTATCTATGTGATAAGTTATAGTCTGTGGTGCACCGGTTACCTCTACTGTGCTGATTCAGCGACAATCAATATGACCATAGGCTGTCACGAATTTGGGCCTTGATTACACATGTGGTAACCACTTAGGTTTGTAAGGCACATTCTTATGTCCTGATGATCTTGATATCACTGACAACAATAGTACCTTGAATCCACTGGGAGTAATTGATTTCATGGTTGATATGAGCATAGGTAATAAAAGTTTGTGACTTAATTTGCATAATTTACTTATATCACACCGGCTATGCCTCGGGGCACAGACTCCGATGGCCTTTAAGTGTTTGCTTTCCCACTACAATGTCTGCTATTTTGATGTTATTTATATATATATATATATATATATATATATATATATATATATATAAATATATATATAATATCATTATCCAATTGGACACTTTTCATAGACTTCATTGTAAATCTATTCTTATTGTATTGTGCAGCTTTTTTCCTAAGGGATCGTTGTTCCTTTAGAAATATAGCATGAAAGCAGTCCGTGAGTTGTGAATTGTGAGGTCTTCTGGTCTGTATATTTTTTTAATGATTTGTGAGTCATCTGCATTGTTGTAACATATGAGGTTTTGTTATTGTGGGTGGGGAGGTGATGTGAAAAGGTGTCTGAGAGATAAGAATCAATCCATTTTGCAGCATTTTCACAGATTAGAAAATCATGGAGTCATTCCAGTGGCGTGTGGTGTTGGGCAGTGTCAAATGCAGCTGTTAAATCCAAAACCAGCAAGGCAGCTTTCTGTCCATTGAAGTTTTAGATTATCCCAGATGGATATGGTGGCTGAGTCTGTGCTGCTGCCAGGTCTGAAGTCGGGACTGTTGGTTTGACAATAAGCCATAATTTTGGTAAAGTTAGTGAGTACCACTGATTTGGTAGCATGGATCGTATGCATATTTTTCAAGTTTCATGTGTGAGTGAGAAACTCATCCTGACCACATTTCTTTCTTTGCAGTCTAAGACTTATCATGATCTGGTAATGGATAAAATGGAACTAGAAGACCTGGATGCAAATACATGAGCTAGCTGTACATGCGCCCGGGAAACTCGAGAGCTCTGTAATATGTTACAATTAGTAAAATACATATGTGGCTTTCACAGAGTGGTACATGCTACTACTGCTCTGTTTTGGTCCCAGTGTGTGAATCATCTATCCCCACTGTCTCATATCAAGCACTCAAGCCTCTGTGTTGAGCAGTCTCTTCTATAGCATGAAATGAGTGCTTACCATACTCTGTTGTCTTTAGCACTCCTCCCCTTCATGGTGATTGGCTCATACCAGAGGTCTAAGTTAGTTCCGACTCCAAATAAGAAAATGTCTACGCCCACTGTTGGCATGAACAGACTGAAGTAACTGCAGACCGAGCTGAGTGGAAGTAGGGCTGAGAGCTGCTGGAGCAACACCATTCTCACCTTTCAATGAAAAAAGTGATGCATTTTTACAACACCTTCTCTCCTCATTTTGTAAAGTGGGTTTCTTAGCTAGGATGCAAAAGCCAAAGAGAAGTTCAACCGAAACTATTATTACAACACCTGCAGGACCATGCTCTTTCCTAAATGACGTATTGGCCAAATTTTTTAACTTTACACCGGAGGATGGTAGTTTTGCACTGGTATTTAGACCAACAAGCTTTCATCTGTTAGTTGGTTTAAGTGTCTTTAAGTTAAACACTTTTTTTCTTAGTGCAGGAGAAGTAGGAGACTTTGGATTGCCTTGTAGAGCGTGTGGTCCTAAAGTGCATTGGATTGAGATATGATTGATTTGGAACAGAAACTCGTGTTTTAATATCCAAATAGTTCCTAGTGTTGGACTCCATTAAGTACACTGGGACCATTATCACTAAAACTGAAGTTGTGCTCCCAGGCAGGAGAGACTGTCATTGCGGCACAGTAAAATATGTTTTGGGTTGTTGAGTAAGAGAAGCTAATATAATGTAAAATCAAGTATGCTGATGTTCGTTTTTTGATTTAAAACAAAAAAAAAAGATTGTCTATAATTCTTTGATAACCACAATATAATCCCATGTTTCACCTTTAATGTTTGTCTGGAGTAGTCCAGTGGACTTTTAGAACAAAACTGCAGTTGTCTGTTTCTGAGTACACTAGTTGCCCCCTTCTGAACACTGGGTATGAATTTTACGCTGGTCCACACTTGTCGCCTCCTCGCCATCGTGGAATAATTTGCCAGTTGTATGACGGGAAGACCTCCCTCAGGCAGAGTGGACCAATAAACAGGTTCTTCTGAACTATTGGTAGGGAACTTTCACCCTCTGCCCACACTGACTGCTCTTCCCTCCTCTGCATCCCCTCCGCCTGCTGGATCAGAGGGCACCAACCAACCCAAGGTTTAATTCTTCCACCTCTAGCAAGTTACTGTTTACTTTCAAACTGTTGATTTAATTTAGAGAGACCTCTCACGAAAGCTGCAGTGGGGAGCTTGATGGAAAACAGCCTTTTTGGCAAGTTCTCTCATTTGATATCTAACAGCTTTAGGGGAGATAGGGCCGTTGGCATAATTAATCATAAACATTTGAAAAGCTGAGCAAACCCTCTCGGCATTACAGTTTGGGAAAGACTGTTTTGAAGTGGTCCAGCCCCTGCAGTATCATGTGTTTCAGCAGAGTTGTTGCATGCACCCTAGTGGCATGGCACAGCACGCAGAATGTATTCACAACATGCGTTATCACAATATATTGTGTATGGGAAAGGCTTTGTACAAGGATGGAATTGTTACAAAACAAGAGGGAGGGAGTGCATGATAGGTGATTTTCTCTTAATGTGAAGCTTAGTATCCCTGTGTTGCCTAAGTCACAGCCAACCTCCCCTCAAGTGTCAAACTTGGTCAAGAGAGGCCATAAGACATCTTGTCTGCTAAGATCCATAAGGATATATGCAATTAAATTTTGAGTACAGGCTTTCAACAGTTGCTTGTGCTCTGGTGACCTCAAGCATACATGATGGTAGCATCCTGCCCACAGGCCGTCTGTGAGTTCGACACCATGCTAGACCCAACTTCCCTGCGTTGACTTCCCATATAGACCCAATGTGTCTTCACAATATTCTGGAACACACACCTATTCATATGAACACACCACCTACCTAGCCTAGAAACACCGTCTACCAGGCCTGGAATGTATACAGCAACAAGGTTGATGCCCGGAAGTGCCATGGATCAAGAGGCGAGAAAGACTTTTCTCACTTCTCCAGTCAGAAGGAAAGTCTTCAAAACACTCAAAGATGAGGAATGGCCTAGTTTGAAAAGGCAGGTGTCAACATAGGCACACCTCATCACTACTCACCGTGGCACAGTTTTATTGTTTAGACTGGTCTTCCACAGAACTTGGATCAAAACATGGTTAGTGATCGATGCAATTTGGTCACCAACTTCACTACTTAGTAACCACCTCTCCCTTGCCTTAGCTACGTTTATTTTCCTCACTCTTTTAGTGCTCCGAAGTAACCCAAAAGAGGCGACTAGGACTTTATAAACGTTCCCAATACATAAATATGGTAAAACAGATGAGTTTATGGCTGGTTTGAGCAGTGGGCCCCTGCATAGGGAATCGTTGAAAGACCCTGCCCAGCCAGAGCCCCTCTTTCAGCAGAAAAACTCCACTGGGTGGCACTGAGTGCCAGCCACCTGTGCGCCTAAGCAGGTGAGGCCAGGTATTGGTGTGTCAGAGAACCTGGCATCAAAATTTCGAGAAGGTGACAGCAAATATGTGTGAAAAGGACCAGCCATCTTCATTAAAAAGTTTTATTAAGGAGGATTAGAGATATTGACATCAACAAATTGTCATTGAGCATGACGGCTAAACATTCTGCACTGTTGAAAATAAATACAGCAGTCCCATATATAGTGTTAGATTATTTTTAGTATTAGGTTAGGACCATCATTTTGGTGGCCTGTTTTTACCTTCTGTAGTTTTTTTTGCTGAACATTAAAGATGCTTCTGCACATCTTTTAGTCACAAGGCTGCTTCTGTGGCCTAGAGGTCATCACTCTATAAAAATATAAACGCATTTATTCAAGATATTTTTGAGCTCGAGCTTTCTACATAATCTTCTGTTTGTTCTGACGCCAGCAGATGATATCCAGGAACAGATTGGGGGTGCTTTAAATAAAAGGCGCCCTCCCACGTTCGATCCAAATCACATAATAACGAGGCCGGCCATACACGAAGCGAGTTGTTTAAACAGCTTATAAAACAAATGGCTGGAAACCGTGTAATTACCGGGGGAGCGCAGACTTGAGTCATGAAGTCATTGTTTACTCTCCGCCTCACAGTTCCCGCTCTTCGGGCTCCACGCTGGCGTGGACGGCCTTGACGATACGTGAGCGGGACTAATTTTATTTCCAGCCATGTTCCTCGTTCCGCAGTGGTCTGGGCTCCTGTCCACCGCACCTGCCGGTTGTAGGTGATTCCCACTTGGTTGTTCTAGAGCAGTGGCCTCCAAACTTTTTTATGCCGTGCCCCCCCAGTTGAAAAATAAAAATCATTGGGCCCCCCTCAGAATTTTTCCCAATTGTTTTATAAAAATGGCAATGTTTAAATATGTCTAAACCTATTTAAACATTGCAGTTAAGTACTGTTACCTTTGTAAAATGCAATAAGCACAATAAAAATAAAAATGCACAAGCTTCTGCTGAAAACAAAGGCATCTTATCTGCATAATGCTTTTTTTTTTGCCAGTGTCTGCCCCCCCTCCACCCCCCCGGATCACTTGAGGCCCCCCTAGGGGGGCACCCCCCCCAGTTTGAAGACCGATGTTCTAGAGCCTAGCTAAATTGTGACTTTGACAAATGCCCTTCAGCGTCTCTTGACACCATTCACGTGCCTCACTGTGCAGTGGTCTTCGCTCGTGTCCATCCTCTTCTGAATGTTGTCGGTGGTTCTTGCATGGTTCTTCTACTGTGTGGCTTTGCTGTGGTGTTGACTCCTACTCATCCGTTCATGTTTGTGGGGAGTTCTATCAGCGTTCTTTGAGCACCTGGCCTCTGTGGTCTTGGCTTGCAACCCTCTACTCCTCCCGGTTGTAGGTGGCTCGTGCTGTGCTTTTCCAGTTCCTGGCTAAACTGTGGTCTTGGCATGTCTACATCTGGTCCTGGATGTTAAAGATGGTCCCTACTGCATCCTTTAAGGTTCTTGCTCCATTGTGGTCTTGTCTAGCACTCGTCACCCCAGCAGTTTTTCAATCACGGTTTTGATCTTTTTGAAGAAGCATCACTGCAAAGGCCAGTGCCCACCCGGGTGAAGTGGGGTTGTGGCACTTCACCCCCAGCGGTGGGCTATATTTGATGCTTCTCTGAAAACGTGGCACTTTTATTAGGTCGCACCCTAGGTCACCTGTTCTTAGCACTGATGTGGATTAGAAGTAAGAGGCTGAGGACAGAATGAGGAAGAGGTATCTGCCATTGGTGCGTTGGCATTTTCAGCTCTGATTTTGACAGTCCACCAAACTCTGATAGAACTGGGTTAGAAAGTGGAGCACACACAAATGCCATTACCATAGCATAAAGTTAGGGCCGTGTGAGGCTAAGCATTGAACCCCTGCCCCACTCCAGCCCTCATGATTGGGGTCACTGTAATATAAGTTTATGGCTTGTAAAGGGAAAGTGCAGTAGAGTTCTGTCACCATACCATGGGATTAGGAGCTTATCGCCTCCCGCACTCCACACAGGCCCTCTAAAGGGCTTTCTGTACGCCTCGTGAAGGGCCTGGAGAAATATAAGCACATCACCACCGCTCTACTAGAACTTCAAAGCTCCTCCTTATTTTCAAAATCATAGTATCATCAGAATCAGCTGCACCATCTACAAAGCCACCCCCTTCGCCATTCTCGGCGGTCTGGCTCACAAGAATACTTATGGGTCTCAAGGCACACCGACACTCGAGACACCATCAACCTGGAGAACAAGGAGTGCAAAAGTGCAACATAAAAAAAAGGTAACATGCCTATTCCATTTAGGTAGCCAAGATCTGGAATGGCATACATGCAACCATCAGGACATTCCTTATCCAACTCTAAGGAAGAGAGAGGAGAAGGGGCCCCTCTTTAAAGATCACTGCATCGTGACAAGGTAACAGTCCATCTCCACTTTCAGAACCCTGCGTCCCCTTCACTTACCATTGACGGCATTGTTCCTCAACCCTCGACTGCCTGTTGTGTAGATCTATGCGATGCAAATACCACCTTTCCCTCCTACATTTCTCCTTTACTCATCCAAGCCTCACCCTATTACTATAAACTCCCAATTAACACTTCTGGATTCTTTCCTCCTCTGTCCCTCTATTAGTCTAGTCAATCCAACTAACAAACTCCCATATCCTCCGCTCAAATTAACTCATACTAATATGCATATTTCCCTATACTAATCCACCACTAATTCCTCTTGGGTTCCGGAGTAGCGTGCTACTCTCCGAAAAGTGCTTCAACGCCTCGTCAGGAGTAGTAGGCGCTATATAAATACAATGACATGCATGCATGATCTTTGAAGGCAGACTGACAGGCTACATGGAATGCTGATGTCATAACATGAGCATATGGTGTTGGAAGTAGAGCTCATGAAAAACCTTTACCACAACACAAGTAATGGCATTGTGAAGCAGGGAGCACCTATGTGCTTTCATCTTAGCCTTAGCTTATGGCATTGGGCGGCAGGACAGATTTCACTATTACAAAAGCATATGGAGTTGGGCACAAACGCGTGCCTGGCTGTGTTTATGGTATTAGAAGGGCTGTCACCATAACAAGAGGATATACCATTGGCAGGCAAGGCATGCCTATCCAAACACTCTTACTCTGCATCTATGACTTGGAGAGGCAGCGGGCGCCCCAGTGCCTTCACCGTAACGTGACCGCATGACATTTGAAGGCATATGTGACACCACTGTTATTGCAATCTCATGAGTTTGTGGTGTTGGGTGCAGAGGATACCTGTGTGAAGACACAAGAACATAAGCTTCAGGCGTTGGGGGAGAGCTCCTGACACCATGATATAAGTTTATAGTTGCCAGCTCTGGTCTCTGCACCTCCAGGCAGTATTGCACTCCGGCTGGAGTTTCGTTTGTTGCTTAATCAGGGTTTTGTCTCTTATGCAGAACTTATTTCCTGGGAATACAAATGCCAGTAATTTAAGTGGGAGCACCAGATAAATACATTATTTGTCTGTTACATCTGGAAAGTCCATTTGCGTGCAGTTGCTTCAGTATAACCTGGGTAGGTGTTAAAAACAGCGTTGGCTGGACACTAAATTCAATGTAACTCTTTTATTACAAACTCCTCATTAAAATGGAAGAAATACTACTTCTGGTTTAGCATTGTGTGAAATGATCCTGGTGCTGTCTCAGAATGATGTGAAATAGTCTGGAAACCAATGTGAGCTATACTGAATCAGTGTGGTGCCTTGGTCCAAGAGGACTGAGAAGTTTGTTGGTACTGTCTGATAGGAGCATCTTAAGCAGAAAGGCTGGGTCTGTCATTGGCTGTTCTGGTTAGTTGCTTTATTTGACTTGGACAAGTGTTGCATGTGAGGGGGTCATCCTGTGGCCAGGGGGTGAGAGTGGCAATGTGATTGCTAGGTGGACCAGGGCTCTCCTTAATAGGCAGTGTTGCTGGCTGGTTTCCACTTTGGGCTAGTAACCAAAACCCCACCCCACCTTCCGAATAGTAAAATACTCTAATGTTTGGATCAGTGTTGTAACTTAATGTGCTTACAAACGTACTATTTACCACTAAATCATCCTCCCAAGCTTTTCAAGTGCCTCGTCTATTCCCTTAATTTTTTTTTTTATATAATTCCTCTATTGTAACCCCTCATTGCCTTTTTATGTTTTTCAGTACTCCCTTTTAGGTGTGAGTTTTGATAGCACACTATCAGACAGACCAGTTGCTGAAAATATACATAGAGTGAGCTTTCAACCATTGGCTTTCTTCGGTCAGACTCTTTGAGTCAATGGCTTGGGACATTCAGTCACGCGTTGGCTCGGCCTAGTGTATTTACCTCGCACCTAATGTTATTTGATCTTTGGTTGTATCCTTCCACCTCCGCTCTAGTGCTTACATTGAACTGCATGGGCCACTTGTTTGTAACTATATGCTTCTCTGTCAGCTCCTGCTGGATTTCATACCCCTGCCTTGCTCAAGCGTGCAAGTTTTAGCACATTGACCCCAGAACTATTGGCTTTACCAGTGCTTGTCCTAACTTTTCTCTGAACGATGTGTCGAGCCAGGTAATGCCGTCCATTCCAGAAAGAGGGGCTAGATTTCTCAAAGAGTACATAGGTCATACATACCAATGCCAAGCATGCCACCTTGTTGAATATGCCAGCCTCTGCAGCCCACTGCCGAATCGGGACTTGTTTGCAGGTGGAGGGCAGTGCTTAATTTGTGCTTGTTGTTTACGAAGCGGAGCACCAGCACATATTTTTCTGCCTCAAATATTTACTGCGAGCAAAAGAGACATATGGGAAAGACGGAGGAAGAGAAAAACGAAAAAGCGTCACAAAGGGAGAAAGCTGCAAGAGTGAGCTGAAGTGGCAGGGAGTGTCTGCAAATGGATTAAGGAGGCCCGAGATGGCTTCATGAATAGGTTGCCTCAGGAATTCTCTGCTCGCACATTTAATTGCAGCAGCCGCGTGCTTAACATGAGAGCTTTGGGCACCGGCACGATTTTAGTTACAAATTAAGCACTGCAGTAGGGACGCCATGTTGCCAACACGTAGCTGAACTGAAGATTCCTGCTTTGTTGACCTTTAAAGGGGCCCATGATGAATTAGTGTAAATGTAAGGAGGTTCCCTCCAACTTACACAGCAAAAGCACAACCGCATCCTATTACCTGTGTGCAGTGCATGTTTATTTCAAGTTCATTCGATGCCAGTTTTCGTGGATGAGCGGAGACGTCCGGCTCGCCTTCAGGGAATTGGATAAATGAAACGAGTATTTGCACTTTGAGAAAATTAAACTAAATGTTTTGGCAGCTAAATATATTTATGCCACAGAAATGTGCACTCTTAAATTTCTGTGGTATTTTTTGCCGCTGTTTCTGGAATATTGGACACAGCTATAAACATTGTATATACGATAAATACAAATGTGAAATGTCTCACTGCTATTGTGCATGGGAGTGCCTCCCTCTTAATCACAGAGGAGTGAGTCTGTGAACCTTTAAGTGTCCTTGACACTTCTAAGGGCCTCCAAGTCAACATCACCTAAAGGTAAACATGTCCCATCGCTCAGCTTCCAGGGCACTCTGACCACATTCTCTCTCTCGCCCGCCTAGACATTCCATATTAAAATATTATGTCATCTGAAGCCTGAACCTCCAATCAAACAAACCAGATCTAATACTTTACTTTTGTCACGGGGTGGGCACCTGTGCTTCTCTCCTGTCACTTGTTTAATCATAGCTCTCCTTCAAATAAAGTTTGTTCATTGAGCTTTTAATGCCTTTTTTATTTTATATAAATAAAACAGTTTAATTGACAAATATACTGCCCTTACAAAAAGGGCTGTGCGTGTGTGGGCCTATTGATGAAACTTGGGCCTATTGACGAAACTTGTGCCTTTTTTATATATCTCTCACTTAACGTGTAAAAACACCTGGTTGAGAGTACACCTTACAAGGGATGGTAGGAGGATTACATTGGTTACATTTGATTACATTACATCTACTTAGGTTACATATTATTAATGAGCCATGCAGTGTAATGCACCGAGGGGGCATTGCCAACCACCTTATTAGCCCGCTCGTACTACGTTATGACAGGAATTGACCAGTATGCTTGCATTATGCTGGACGGCACTTAGATAGCAATGTACAGAAGTGTCAGCTATTGCTCTCCTTACAGACCTGAATTGTGGCAGAGCCTGTCCAGTTGTTAGCAGAGGACAGCCATCTCGTGGCTACGTGCCGGGGCTCACATCTAATATTGTTCAATGGGATCCGTGGTCTTTCAATGTTGCTAGGTAACTGGTGCCACTGCGGTGGAGAGCCACATAATTGAGAACTTTGTAAATACTTCAGTATTTTCTCATGGGTCCTTGAGGGCCTGCTTGCTTTATTTACGTAACCTACAGGAGTCTACACTGTCGCCTAATTGGGTGCATGTGTGCCAGCTGGAAAGAAGCCTCATCGAGTTACCCTTTGGCTGCTTCTATCTGTGTGCAACCTTCAGGTCTTGCGTTTCATTTCTCAGAGATCCACCTCAGTCTTTCATGTTTCAGAGTTTGATAAATTGACTACCATTGAATTGGTTAATCAGAACACTTAGATGCTTGCAAGTTACAAAAACGCCTTGTGTGCTGTAGCAAAAACAAATTATCATTGGATGATGTTTGTAGCAAAAACAAATTATCATTGGATGATGTTATCTTGGTCCATAGTTTGTGTTGCTGCAAGTATGACAATGACACTACAATCATGTGTCAGAAGCTAAGTCTGGGTATGTTGCCTTTCTCTTTCGCAGCATGTGACCACAATTGTTTTCCCAGTTTAATTCCCTGTAGACCTTCGACATGTGAATTAAGGTTCTGTCTCCTGCCAGTCTGGGTGTGGAAAGACCTTCCTTGCACAACTGAGGGTACAGTTGTCCTGCACTGAGCCCGCAGTGTGAATTTACAAGCACGTGCCATTTCATGTCTAAAGTGCCCACGCTTTGATTCAATACATAAGATTTGGACCTGGATACAGTTGCTCTTTTAATTTACATGTACAAATCGCTACCCAGTGTCTATGCAGGACGTCCAAGCCAGTGGTAAGGATTAGAAGATGCATTGTTGCATCCAGGTATGGCTTTTTAATCCTTAAATTTTATAAAGTACATTAAAATAACACTTAAAATGAGATTGCAACAGCGCCTTCACTAAAGCAGAATTCTTTGAAAGACATCAGCTTTTGGAACCTCCGCTAAAGATATCCTAGTTAACTGTCTAGTCTTGCATCTTATGTGCATATGTTGGGATGAACACGTTCTTAAGCTTACTGTTGTTAACATACGCATCAGTGTTTGAGGTGCGCATTTAAAAAACACCAGTTGCCCGCATGGAATGATTTTGCAAAATCTCTTGGTTAACATTCCATCATCATGGGGATCCGTTCAGGTTCCCACAGTTAGCTCATCAAGTCAAGCTGAGAGTACGCAAGTAATCTGCAGTCTTGATGGTTTGCGAATCCTGGAAGAGCGGGATGGCTGGGGGGTGCTTTGTGCGCATGAGAGGTTTGTGGGTGGGAGACCAGAGGGATCCGCCCAAGTCAAGGGATATTGTGCCTCTCAACAGCAGCCAACTCAAGAGAAAGAAGTGGGATCTAGGACCGAGCTTATGACTTGACAAAGGTATGTAACTCGGTTCAAAACACTTTAGCTCTCTGTGCTTCAGCTGTCCTAATTAATTAAGTGGAAAGTGGCGAGGAGCAGAGTTAAACTATTTAGTTCTTAATTAAAAAACTAAAATGTATATTTCCATGTCTACCCTGCTGTCTTTAATGTGAAGGCAGAGAGAAAGTTGAGGGACTCAGCTACTCAACGACCTCTTTGTTACGCCAACCAATTTTGAGTACCCTAGTAGGTCAAGCACAGACACTTGCCCACAAGGACTGGTGTTCTGGTGCTGCTGGGCCTTCTAAGAGCATTTTGGCTCCTTGTCAATTGGCTGACTTGCGCCTGCCCACTGACGCAACATCTGTGCTTTCTCACAATGTTTGTAGATTGTCATAACTGCGGATCTGCAGTCACTCCAGAGAGCTCTGCGGTGCACAGGAATTCAACGTTTCCTTTCTCTGGATTGCATCCAAACGTGGTGAACGCAAGTAACTAGTGTCTTGCCTTACAGACTCAGAAACCGAGCACCTTGAAGTGAGAAAAGACACTGCGGCATGTTGCCAGCTGTGGTGATGTCAGCATGCATTATATACCTACTAACGGATGAGATTTGGGGTGAAGCTTGTGGAACCCTTTAGCCCCAAGTAGCAACTACACAAATTTGGTGTGGTGCGCTTTAATGCAGCAGCTCCCAGATGAATTAATGTACATACTGGGCAGATGTGTTAGCAGTTTATTACCAGATACTGCGCCTTGTCCCCACTGTGCAGAGACCAGATACTCCCCACACTCGAGCATTGTTGGAACTTTTTGAAGCCTGATGTAATGGAAGGCGATAGGGACGTAGCATCTGAGGCCCAGCCCAAGTCTGTGAATGGTCCTCCTGTTGTTGATCCGTCAATGACGGCTCTCCTGGTCATGGTTTCAGGCCGGTGAGTGACAGAAGGACCTTCTGCAGGGAGGAACTGCCTTGGTAGCCGAGCACACAAACCGCTGTATCCCGAGTGGTGGAGTTGTAATGATGGTAGAGATGTTTTTATATTTGGTTGCACCATTATTCTTGTTCTTTCTGGGGACTGCTTCCTGAATGCAGAGACTAGGCACTCCGTTTTTTTTTTTTATCCCACTACCTCTATTTGTGCTCCTTTTATTTGTACCGCAGTGCACGTCGGTGTCTGTCTGTCCCTCTACCTTATCCACCACCTCCTTCTTCTTTTATGTCACTTCCTCTTTCCTCCGTTGTACCCAGTTCTCCAATGACTTTCCCATCTATGTATATTCCTCCTTCCTTAAAACGACATGACTTAACAAAGCACAGCCACTAAACGGGTACCAGGGAGGTGCATTCCGCCTTTTAGACCACCATGGGTTACTATCAGTAAATCACGCTTTGTTGTCCTCTGTAAAGCCCTAGCGGGTACCATTTTAGGTTCATTGCATTGCACGCAATTGCAATCAGTTTGTGTTGTGCGCCGGTATGCTAGTGAGTTGTCACTATGCATTGCATGCTACCTCCGCTGCCTCGAGAGCTAAGATGACCATATAGCTGACTCCCAATGTTGAGAAACAATTATTGGAGCTGGCTGTTTGCAGCTTCCGGCTTCTCACTGCTTGGACTTCTGAACCCCTATCAAATGTTTATCCTCAGGTCTTATTGATGCATAGGTATATATTTGGGGTGCCCAAAATCTGGATTGCTCTGTAAGTTACATAGGATCATTTTTAAGGGGATCCAGTATAGAGAAAAATATTTCTCTTTACCCAGTGTTGCAACGCTTTAAGTCACTAGTGATAGATGTTCCAGAATGTGGCTTTTTATGATGCCATCTTGGGTTTCGAGATGCATAGATACCTCGTCCCCCTTTAAAACTATCCCATGGTTTCGATGGCAGCCAGTGAAGATTGCAGGAGGTCTAGCGGTGGAGCCACTCAACTTGGACAACTTAGTTCTAATCCTGACCTTGACACATTACCAAATTGGCAAATTGCTTCCTTTCCTGGTACTTCAAATTATACATTTGTTTAGTGTAATATGTGAGAAAATAACCTGTATACCGTCCTATACTACTCCAGGTAGATCTTGTTTTCCTTCCTTCCAATCAAATCTTGGTTTCAATATTTTCGCTGCCACCAGACCTCGCACACAAGCCATGGTGTTCTTTGTTCAGACCCTTAAGTTCAAGAGGCACGTGCTAAGCCAATCTTTTTAAAGAACTTAAAAGAAAGTTTTCAAAACAGGAGCATGTAATAGAATAATAGTTATCAAATGCCTTTTTTATTCGGGTAGTTTAGGATCATGTGAATTACAGTAGATGTATGTGAACCTTCTGGATTTTTGGTATCCACATTATTCCCAGAACTCGAAAGTGGCCTCAAGTGAAAGTGGGGGACGGGGATCACAGTCTATGAGGTGTTCAGATACAAAAAACAACGGTTAGTTGCATTGCAGTGTTATTTCATTCATGGTTTTGACTTTACATCATATTTATGGAGAACGACCTATAGCTGTCTTGCGGAGGAGTGTCGTGTTGGGTGTGAACACACCGTTGAGGATTGTCTTATGATGTATGTGTGGAATCGGGTATCTGTTTTTTTTTTAATCCGTCCAGCCAGTCTGAGGGTTGCTGTGAATATTTCAATTTCAAAGATGTATTATATTTTAGTCTACCCCAAACCCATTGGTTGTAGGGCAAGGGCTTCCCATTTATGATCTGTTGTTTGTTTAGCTGCCAGTGGAAAGTTCAAGACCACTTTACTGGTCACTACTGAGGATAGAGGTTACAGATCGTCCACATCAATGTCACCAAGTAGAATAACCAGTGGGCTTTCCAATATTGAATTAGTCTTGATGTCTTTGAAACAGGTCGTCCTTCCATAAGATTTTGATGCGCTTTCACACTCACCACTGGTAAGTGTGATTGCCTCCCACCGCCACCATTGATTCAGAATAAGTTAGGAAGATTAAACTGCTGCAGCAGTTGTGAGGTAGGAGGATGGGCAGTCAGACCATGGGGTGTGTCCTTTAGACTGTCATGCATAGATATAATGCCCTTCTATTCCGGGTCGGTCAATTGACAACTCCTCCCCCCGTAATGAAAAAAAGCGACAGTCCTTCGCTACACACACCCCTACACATAAGACTCTACAAGGATCTCCTTTGATAGAAAGCAATTTACCTTCAAAACACTTATTACCTACAAACTCTGCATACGCTGTACTAATCTGCAACAATCAAACACTAGTAAACCTCACATACAACTTAATAATGATCTTCTCAGTCCTTGGTGCTATACTAATGCAAAAAACCTAACATAACTTAATGTAGTGTTTCACATGTCTGAGGAAAACTGCCTTGTAGAGGGATGCATTTATAATTCTTATGCTGGTGCCTACAAGTATCTGAGGGAATTGTTATTTTAGTCTTAAAGAAAATGAGGATGTAATCAGATTGCTGTCTGCAGGTGTACTGTAAGCATATTATAACTTCAATCAGTTGATGGTACATACTTAACATATATTTTTTCTTTAGCTTGGAACTGTGTTGAAGTGTTCAGTGCTGTAAGCTTCTATGCTCCCGACCACTCCTCCCCTCCACCAACCAACTTTGCCCCACTGCTCTAACCTTCTTACGCCACATCCAGGATCATCATCATTCTCCTCCTTAGAACTTTAAACATGAAGTGATTCCCCCATGGAATTGATGCTCCTATCTGGCATCGGAGCAGGTCCCAAGAACAACTTCCCCTACCTGACCTTCTGCAGTGGAGACTCAGCTATCCATCTTCGTCATCACCCGACACTAGCCTGATGTACATGGTCTATAATGGACTTCTGAGTGTTGTACTTTTCTCTGTTTTGCTTCCAGCACTACTGCCATTACTGCTTGTTAACGTCATAGGTTAAGAGACTTATGTACTGTTCTCCATGTGCCAAGTGTTCAACATTACCAGTCGACATGTAGATGAGTCCTAGAATTATGAATAAATGCAAATGTATTTGCTCTGGTAAATTCATTGATGGTCTTTACTTTCTTTGTAATGCAGGATCGAAGCTTGAGCAGCAAGCTGGAACCTGTCTCTCCCGTTAGCCCTGCCCGCCTGGATGGCGACATGGATGCACTGCCATCCCGTCTCTCCAAGGAGGAGCTAATACAGAACATGGACCGTGTGGATCGTGAGATCACCATGGTAGAGCAGCAAATCTCAAAACTCAAGAAGAAACAGGTAAGAGCTCTTTGATGGTCAGAGCGGGGTCATTGCCAGCTCCAGACCCAGAGGTCCACTTTCAGCTGCTAAATTTGGCATAAGCTTGGATACTCGGATATTTGACTATTGCTGCATCAAAACCAGTGCTTAATTTGAGCCTGCGGTTTCCGGTGTGGGGCATTGACACTTACTTTTGAGGGTCGGCACTTATTTCTCTGCCTCAAGCATTTACTGTGAGCAAAAGCCAAATATGGGAAAGACGGAGGAAGAAAAAAAATGAAAAAGCGTCACAAAGGGAGAAAGCAGAAAGCTGCAAGAGTGACCTGAAGGGGCAGGAGTGGCTGTAAATAGATTAAAGAGGCCCGAGATGGCTTCAGGATTATGCTGCCTTAGTATTCCGTGCTTGCACATTTAATTGCATCCTGTTTCAGAGGAGAGCTTTGGGCACTAGCATGTTTTTTATTTACAAATTAAGCACTGGTCAAAACGAATAAGCCCAACATCTTTTTGATACACAGTACAACATTTGAGGTGTGATGCTTATGAATGAACAGTTGGTATTGTCCCCCTGGGCCATGGTTGTGTGCAAGTGCAATGAGAAACTGTTGCAGCAATGAGGTGGCTGGTCCCACCACAAGGATCGGGCTTATTCTTGCTCCCCAAAATTGAGTGCAGGAGAACAGTGTTGCCTAGCGGACAAAAAGATGTCTTATGAGCCCTTGTGGGAGAGCATTTAGGACCCTAGTCCTGAAATTAAAGGAGAATGGCTACAGTTGGATTGTGCCTCCTACAGTGGCGTAGCGTGGGTTGTCAGCACCCAGGGCAAGGCAAGTAATTTGCGCCCCCTAACCCGGGGCAAGGCAAGTAATTTGCGCCCCCTAACCCGTGGATTTAGTCTCTTCCAAGATGTTGCGCCCGGTGCGGCCAGCCCCCCCTGCACCCTCCGCGCTACGCCACTGGCCTCCTAGCCCGCATGACAAGAAAATGCCTCTGATTTGTTGCTGCAGAAATGATCCATCTCTTCAGGGTGAGAACTGGTGAAAAAAATATTACAAGACTTTTGAGACTGGCCTGACATGTTGCGTACACTGAACAATGATGGGGAGAATCCTCAAAAAGATGCAATATTTAGTTCTGCCCATAGTACAAAAATAGCCTGAGAGGGAAGGACATTCCTGGTGTACAGTTGGCACATGCCTGGTTTCCCCCTATAAGCTCATTGTTTGCACTGACTGGTGATGTCACTTACATTATGCTTAATATTTTTGGTGAATCTTCCGTCCAAATGTAAGGTCATAGTGTTTCTCACTCTTAGTAAAAATAGTATTAAAAAAAATAGTAATAAAGCTGTGAACCTGGCCCTCAGCCTGCATTAAAAGCCTTTACTTTGCGGTGTGTTTACGGTACCCAAAGAAGCAGGAAGAGAGAAAGTAAGAGAATTTGTAGATTCTACTCAAAGATCCTGTGATGCATACGACTGCGTTGGCGTAATATAGGATCTTTTTTTTTTTTATAAAGACTTTTTTTTATTTTGCGAAAAGAAAAGGGTAAATACAATGGTACATACATGTAACAGGATGCCAACGTGCATCTAACAACAGCCGAGCCCATACTCCCAGACAGTACAATATGATTGGTGGCTATACTTTGTTTAATCTAAGGACCTGCAGCAGCCTCCCACTTCCCCCATATCTTATTATATTTGTTTGGACAGCCTCCGGCCTCATATACAAGTTTTTCATTCTGCGCACACCAGTCTACCCCTCTTCTCCATTTAGTCAGTGTTGGGGCACTTACAGCCTTCCAGCCCGCCACTATATGCCTCTTGGCTACCAGGCACGCCACCCCAAGGAAAGCTCGGTCCGGTCTCCTCAACCCAGTGTCGCCCATGATCCCCAGTAGAACGGGCAGAGGTTTCCTCTCTATGTCTTCCTGTAGGACCTCGGAGATTTCCTGCAAAACAGCCTCCCAGTATGTCACCATGACTGGGCAGGTCCATACCATGTGGAAAAAGTCGGCTGTAGGGTTTCTGCAGCGAGGGCATTCCGCTGTGGGGCGTAAGCCCGCTCTGTGTAGTTTGATGGGTGTGAGATAGGCTGTGTGAAGATAATATGTTTGTATCAATCGAAGGCGTGTAGCCATCGCTAGGGCGCGCGGGGCCATCAATGCTTCGTCCCAGTCCATCTCCTCCATGGGGCCCGTCCATCCCTCCCACCTTCGGCGGAGCCCCTCCAGAGAACCCGGGGTGCCGGCGACCAGGGCACGGTATATCTGGGAAACACCGCCCCTACCCAGGCCCCCCATCAGCACCTTAGCCTCCATAGGACTGTGCTCGGGTATGGCTTCTCCCATTCGGACATGTGCTAGTAGGGCGTGTCGGAGCTGGAGATATCTGTGGAACTGTGTCTTATTCAGGGAGAAAAATTTTTGGAGATCCTCAAAGGATCGCATATACGACCCTCTCCAGACGTCCCCCAGAGTAGAGATACCTGTGTTGTCCCAGTTTCGAAAACCCTCCAAGCCCGCCACCTGCGCCAAGTGTCTCCCATGCCATAACGGGGTTTGTTGGGTGAGACGCCCCTGCCACCCCGTCAACCTCTGAGCAGTCCGCCATCCCTGTAAAATCACCTTAGTTACGTCCGGGACGTCTTGAGAGATTGGACCTCCGTAGAGGGTGCCAAAGATCCGAGGATAGCCCATGGACTGAAGTTCCAACCGGTATGCCGGGTCTGACCACCCACCCCCCACCCAGTCATTAATCACAAGTAACTGCGTCGCAAGGTAGTAAAAGTGGATATTGGACATGCCTAAGCCCCCCTCGTATACATCTCTTTGGCAAGTTTTGAGCGCCAGTCGTGAGCGAGCTCCGCTCCATATAAATTGGCGCGCCAGTGAGTCCATTTCCCTGAACCATTTTATGGGTATGGGGAACGGAAAATTTTGCAATAAGTAGAGGAGCCTAGGGAGGATCATCATCTTGTAAAGCGCTATTTTGCCAAGCAGATTAAGGGGGAGGGTCTTCCAGCGTAGACGATCAGTCTTGATTTTCCTAGTTAACTGCGTAATATTGAGTTCCCATGTCAATTCGGGGAGGAGTGAGATGTGTATTCCCAAGTATTTAAAACTGTTTCTTCGTACTGGAATGTTTCGCTGCCAGTCCACACAGTCCCTGGAGCGATGCAGGGGGACCAGTAGGGACTTGGTGGGATTTAGGATCAATCCCGAGGCCTCCGCAAAGAGGCCTAGGATTTCTAGCACGCGGGGCCGCTTTTGGCCGGATTGGAAATATATAGGAGGACATCGTCTGCGTATAACGCTACGCGATCCTCTAAGCAGGTGGGCCAGGACCAGCCCTCGATCAATGGGTCTCCTCGGAGTATTATTGCTAAGGGTTCTATTATCAATGCGAAGAGCAGGGGAGATAGTGGGCATCCCTGTCGGGTTCCACGGCCAATGGGGAATGGATCGGAAACCACTCCGTTCACCTGGACTCGGGCTGTCGGCCTGGAATATAGGAGTCTCACTAGGTTTCGAAATTTGGGGCCGAGCCCGTTTCTTTGCAGAACCTGTTCGAGGTAAGACCAATCCACCGTATCAAAGGCTTTCTCGAAATCGAGTAGGAGTAGTGCCAAGGGTTTGTGCGACAGGGTCTTGTGGTGGGCCAGGGCCAGGTGTAGCCGCCTAATGCAGTGTCTGGTGCTGCGGGTGGGCATAAAGCCACATTGGTCAGAATGCACCAGAGTGGGCATTACTTTTTTTCAATCTAGAGGCAAGGATCGAAGAGAGCACCTTGACCTCAGTGTTTAAGAGTGAGATGGGCCGGTACGCCGAACAGTGTCGTGATGGGGGTTGGGTTTTGGGGATCACTACAATCGTGGCTTGATCGATCCCAACGGGGAAGCGGCTCAATCTCTCAGCCTCCTCGTACATGTTAAGAAGGTGTGGACCCAGAATGTCACTGTATTTCCTGTATAGCTCTGCTGGGAAACCGTCAGGACCGGGGGTCTTACCCGAAGCCAGGCTGGAGATCGTGTTGGTGATTTCTTTGAGGCTAATAGTTTCATCTAGTCTGTCTCTTGTCTCCGAGGAGACCTTAGGAAGGGTAATGTCGTTTAGAAGGGGAGCCTCTCTCTCAATGGTCGGGCGGGAGTGCCTTGCATATTGGCGGGCATAGTACGAGGCGAAACTCTGCGCAATATCAATAGGTGTTTTGGTGAGGGTGCCCGAGGCATCTAAAATCTCTGGAATAACTCTGTTGGCCAGAGGACGGGTGGCCAACCAATGCAAAAGCTTCCCATTTTTGTCCCCCCAGCCATATATTTGGGCCGCGGAAGCTCTCCAGATATGTTTAGCCGATTCTAGCATTATATGTTTGATTTCGCCTCTGACTAAGGTCAGCTGCCTCGTGGTAGAGGCAGACGGCGAGGTCGCTTGTTGGCACTCCAGTCTTAAGGCCTTGGCCTCCAGCCTGGAGACCTGAGAATTTCGGTCCCGTTCGCGGGAACGTAGGAGGTATTTAGCTTGCCCTCTAAGGGTGGTCTTACATGCTGCCCATAGTGTTCCTGGAGACTGGACTGATCCCGCATTCAGGTCGAAGTATTGGGTAAGGTGAGTCATGACCTCGTGGGTATAGTCTTCGTCCTGCAAATACCAGGCATTTAGGCGCCACACCGGGCGCCTAGAGGGGTCTGTTCCGCCCAAACAAACACGTACTGGAGCATGATCTGAGACTCCACGAGGGAGTATCTCTGCCCCCGTAACGCTCGGGAGGTCCGTGGCGGACATGAATATAAAATCTATTCTGGATTGCGTTTGGTGGGCAGCTGATGTATGCGTGTATTGCCGCTCCCTGGGGTGCCAGGTTCTCCATACGTCACATAGGCCTAGGCTCTCGGTCCAGCTGTTAAGTGCCGAAGCCCGATTGGATATACTGGCAGCGGCCCCGCCAGACACGTCCAGGTTGGGGTCGAGAACGGCATTGAAGTCTCCTCCCAACAGGGTGGCCCCCTGGGGGAGGTCCGCCGTCACGCGTCGGAGCGAGAGTAGGAAGGCGTCCAGTCCCGCCGGAGGGGCGTACACACAAACAAGGTTTATTGGCGACCCGTGGAGCGTCCCTGTGGCCACTACGAATCTGCCCTGTGGATCGGATTGCGTGCCTGTAATCACCATGGGTAGGGAGCGGTGGAGTAGGATGGCCACTCCCCTGGAGCCTCTAGAGAAGCCCGCGTGGTATATTCTATCGTAACCTCCTCGCATAAGCATGGGGCACCTAGTCCTGAGGAGGTGAGTTTCTTGCAAAAAAAACACAGAGGGAGAATATCTGCGAAGAGTGCTGAATACTGCTGACCTTTTGATCTTGTCTAGCAGGCCGTTTACGTTCCAGGAGAGGACCTGAGTCAGTGTATGCCAAGCGTGGGTTGCATAAGTATTGTACCAAGTTGGGTGTCTGGTTGTGGATCTAGGGACGGCTGTTTTGAACTTAACAGTGAGATATTGAAATAACAAACGAGGTTAAGCGATTCACTACGCTTTAAACTGGTTTCAAACCTCCCCCCCCTAACTGCCCCCCTCCCCATACTCCCACCCCGGAAGCATCTGTCGCCCAAATACCCAACCAGAACCAGATAGCCAGTATGACTATCGTTGGGGTGGAGTGGTGGACCCCTCCATTTAACCGGATCAACTGCAATTAGCGGCCATGTGCCGAGGTCAGGCGCCGTGCATTAGAGGGACACAATGTGACCAACGGCGGCCTCCAAGGGGCCTGCACCTTAAAAGTTGAATAACTCGGGTCCCCCACCGGAGGTCCTCCAGCAGGGGTCAAGTATGTTTCATTGTCAGTATTAATCAAGTGCCGGGGACTGGCTCAAGCGGCCGTCGTCCATCGCCTGGGCCGAGGCCTGAGGCTCGGGAGGGTCCGCACCTCCCTCGGTCTGTGAGTCTAAGTTCCGGGCCGCCTCATTGTCCACAAGAGTGTCTGGGTCTTTTTCTTTTTCCCCCCCCCCTCCGGGACCTGGTGCGTCTCCGGCTCCTCCGGGGCCCCTCCGGGAGGGGGGATCCCATCCGGGAGATCTTTTCAGCAGGACCCGGGGGGCCCCTCCGGGCTCCGACGCCCTCCTCTGTCAGCCAGTCCCACGCCTCTTCAGGTGTTTCGAAAAAATGAGCTTTCCCGGCCAAGAGGACTTTGAGCCTTGCGGGGAAGAGGAGCATGTAGGAGAGCTGCATTGCTCTAAGTTTTTGTTTAACCTGCTCATATGAGCGATGGCGGGTCTGGACCTCACGGGTGTAGTCCGGGAAGATTAGGATTTTATGGTTTTCCCAGTGAAGATCTTCCAGACGTCTAGCCTCCTTGAGGATGTTATCTCTGTCTTTAAAGTTGAGGAAGCGAGCAATCATCGGGCGTTTTGGGCCGCCCGGAGGGGGGCGAGGGGCAAGTGCCCTGTGGGCTCGCTCAACCACAAACCAGGGCGAGAGGGACTGATCCGGCATCCAGGTTTTGATCCAATTCTCTAGGAATTCGGAGGCTCCGCCGTCCTCTATGCCCTCTGGAAATCCAATGAAGCGCAGGTTGTTGCGTCTTGACCGGTTCTCCGCGTCCTCTGCGCGGCGGTGCAACTCTCCGGATCGAGTCATCAGCTGGGCTACCTTGGCTTTAAGGTCGGATAGGTCGCTTTCAGTCTGGGAGACTCTGGCCTCGACCTCCGTGATCCGGTTCACTGCGTTTCTGAGGTCCTGCCTAACAAGGCCCACATCCTCCCGTACTTCCCCGATTTTGGTCTCTACAGCGGATTGCGAAGTTTGGATTGCCTGGAGGATGGCGCTCACTCTGTCCGGCGCTGGGCCCCCACTAGCCGTGTCCCCCTCTCCCCGCTGTCCTGTCGGCGTCGTGAACTGGTCGATCTTTTGCTGAGAGGGTGGAGGTTGTTTGTTCGCCTTGTCTCTCCCCATCGTGGCGCAGGGGGGGGGAGTCAGATAGGTTAAATCTTGCAGTGCTTTGATTTAAATCTTGGGCCTTGGTTCACTTGTTATGATTGGGAATCCGCGGGGGTGGCTCACACCGGCGGGGACCCGCCACCACGGGCAGGCACGGATGTTCTCAGTATTATATGCATGAAGGTCAGGAAGGCGGGCTCAAAGTCTCTTCTAGGTCCGTTTGTGATTCCGTAGGCTCCGCATGAAGACCCTCCCCGCTGATTCCACCCTGGGGTCTGGCTCGTTGGTCTCCCCTCGGCAGTTTTCCCATGACACCTTTTGCGTAGGGAGGGATGAGAGAGAAGGGGGAGGCACTCCGACCCAGGATCCAGTCCCCCCTGGATGTCGCAGTGTCCCAAGGTCGGTTCACGGCCTGTTTTTAGTCACGTTGGTGGTCTGTGGTGGGCCCATTCAGGTCAGCGGCCCCGTTGGGGAGGGTGAATTTGGCCCGTCGGCCCGTTTGTCGATAGCTGCTTGAAAATTGATGGGGTCACCTCCGATCCCCCGCACGACTCAGGCACACCACACGCTCTCGGCCCTCACCTTAAGTCAATCAAGGCACCGGGGTGGGGGAAGGGAATGGGAGCCGCGGGTGGGTATCCCCCATGCCACTGTCACGTTGTTCCTCTTCATGCCAACAATGTCTCGCCTCCCTTCAGCGGGGTTCCGTGGGTCTTCTCCACCGACGATTCAGATGGGCGCCCAGAAGTGGTCCCGCTGGCGCAGGGCCTCTCTTCTTGGGCCGGGGCGTCGTTGCCTCCTCCAATCCGCGGGACTTCGCGCCCGGGGCGCAGCCTCAGCGCTCTCCAGGGCTCCCGGTGCGCCCCCCGTCCGGCGGGGCACTGCAGAGCTTCTTTGCCGATTGTCTCTGTGTGGGCACCCAGGGGCCGCCCCTTCGGTGCAGGGCCCCTCCCCCGAGCCGGGGCGACACCGTCCCCTCAGTCCGCGGGGTTCAGCGCGTGGAGCGCGGTCCCAATGCCCACCAGGGCTCCCGGTGTACTTCCGGTCCGGCGGGGCCCCGCGGGTCTTTTACACCGGTGTCTCTGCGTGGGCACCCAGGGGCGGCCCCGCTAACGCAGGGCCTTTTTCTCGGGCCGGGACGGCCCTGTCTCTTCCGTCCGCGGGGCTCCACACGCGGAGCACGACCCCAGCGCCCTCCAGGGCCCGCGAAGCGCCCTCAGTCCGGCGCCGCGGCGTCAGGAAGGGCAACAGCGTCGGAGCCGAATCAGCCGCAGAGACACCGTCCCAGCCGCCATTTTATTTTTCTTTCCCCTCGGAGCCGGTCGGGCCGCGGCGGTAGATCGGAGCCTGCCTTTTGCAACCGCTCACCTCTACCGGCTCCTCGGGATCCAGGGATCACAGGGAGAGGCAAAACGGCATCCCTCGCTCGGCAAAACCGCGCTAGCTATGGGCGGATGACGGAGGGGTCCAGAGCACTCTCAGAGTGCGACCGCCATCTTGACGCCCGAAGCCACGCCCCAATATAGGATCTTTTTAATGTAGGAGTGGCGTTTTTCTCTGTATCCAGGTGAGGGTTTCTGAACCCCATCCACTGTTTTGAATTACAAGAAGATGAATGTGTTGTAGGTCTGTTAATTGTATTGGTTGGTGGATGGAAACTCAAAGGTTCTGTAGTTGCACAACACTCTGAGATGGGAAGCATAGGATAGGCTGAAGAGCCGAAGGCCTGGATTTGCACCTTAATGGCTTTTGCTATTGCTTCAACCAAAGATCTACTTTTATGATGACTGACGAGATGTCGTTCGTTGTGGAATCATTCCTCCAGCAGAGGGTTTTGTGAGTGTGATCTGGTTCCAAGGTTTCTCTTTGTTGGGTATTACAGGTGGTTCAAGACTTGTTTCTTTACAGAACTGTAGGAGCTCCCAATACCCATATTTGTTTCCGCGTGTAGAGCAGGAAAGGGAATTGAGGCTGAATTGCCCCATACAGTGTAAGGAAAAAAGTTTTTACTGACAAACACAGCTGGTACGATGCAGGGGACTGGTGGAAAAGCTGAGGAAAAATGAGTACAGCTTTGCGTACCCTGGGATTTACCTTCATAAATTAATAGGATACAAAAACAGACTGATTTTACGAGGATACCAAGGCACACATCAGAAGTCCAAATGTCTTATAACTGTGTACAGTATACAAAAGTCTCAAATGTGTATTTTTGATAACTTATGGTTTATTCTTCACATAGACGAAGATTCCAGTGTGTGAATGGCAGCCAACACATGTTTTGTTATCCAGACTTTTTCAAGGCCAACTCAAAAAATTAGAATCCATATAAAGTGAGAGGCCATCCCAGTTTAATATTACTTCATAGCTCCTCGCGTGTGTATATTCACCACTGTGTGCAACAGGCTTACCACGGCCAGAGACCTTTGAATGTTTGCCGTGCTTTGGACACACAGCCTGTATTACTACATAGTATAATATTAAACTGGGAGGGCCTTGCTCTTTATACAGGGAGTGCAGAATTATTAGGCAAGTTGTATTTTTGAGGATTAATTTTATTATTGAACAACAACCATGTTCTCAATGAACCCAAAAAACTCATTAATATCAAAGCTGAATATTTTTGGAAGTCGTTTTTAGTTTGTTTTTAGTTTTAGCTATGTTAGGGGGATATCTGTGTGTGCAGGTGACTATTACTGTGCATAATTATTAGGCAACTTAACAAAAAACAAATATATACCCATTTCAATTATTTATTATTACCAGTGAAACCAATATAACATCTCAACATTCACAAATATACATGTCTGACATTCAAAAACAAAACAAAAACAAATCAGTGACCAATATAGCCACCTTTCTTTGCAAGGACACTCAAAAGCCTGCCATCCATGGATTCTGTCAGTGTTTTGATCTGTTCACCATCAACATTGCGTGCAGCAGCAACCACAGCCTCCCAGACACTGTTCAGAGAGGTGTACTGTTTTCCCTCCTTGTAAATCTCACATTTGATGATGGACCACAGGTTCTCAATGGGGTTCAGATCAGGTGAACAAGGAGGCCATGTCATTAGATTTCCTTCTTTTATACCCTTTCTTGCCAGCCACGCTGTGGAGTACTTGGACGCGTGTGATGGAGCATTGTCCTGCATGAAAATCATGTTTTTCTTGAAGGATGCAGACTTCTTCCTGCACCACTGCTTGAAGAAGGTGTCTACCAGGAACTGGCAGTAGGACTGGGAGTTGAGCTTGACTCCATCCTCAACCCGAAAAGGCCCCACAAGCTCATCTTTGATGATACCAGCCCAAACCAGTACTCCACCTCCACCTTGCTGGCGTCTGAGTCGGACTGGAGCTCTCTGCCCTTTACCAATCCAGCCACGGGCCCATCCATCTGGCCCATCAAGACTCACTCTCATTTCATCAGTCCATAAAACCTAAGAAAAATCAGTCTTGAGATATTTCTTGGCCCAGTCTTGACGTTTCAGCTTGTGTGTCTTGTTCAGTGGTGGTCGTCTTTCAGCCTTTCTTACCTTGGCCATGTCTCTGAGTATTGCACACTTTGTGCTTTTGGGCACTCCAGTGATGTTGCAGCTCTGAAATATGGCCAAACTGGTGGCAAGTGGCATCGTGGCAGCTGCACGCTTGACTTTTCTCAGTTCATGGGCAGTTATTTTGCGCCTTGGTTTTTCCACACGCTTCTTGCGACCCTGTTGACTATTTTGAATGAAACGCTTGATTGTTCGATGATCACGCTTCAGAAGCTTTGCAATTTTAAGAGTGCTGCATCCCTCTGCAAGATATCTCACTATTTTTGACTTTTCTGAGCCTGTCAAGTCCTTCTTTTGACCCATTTTGCCAAAGGAAAGGAAGTTGCCTAATAATTATGCACACCTGATATAGGGTGGTGATGTCATTAGACCACACCCCTTCTCATTACAGAGATGCACATCACCTAATATGCTTAATTGGTAGTAGGCTTTCGAGCCTATACAGCTTGGAGTAAGACAACATGCATAAAGAGGATGATGTGGTCAAAATACTCATTTGCCTAATAATTCTGCACTCCCTGTATGGATTCTCACTTTTTTGAGATGGCCTTGAAGACGTCTTGATGCCGAAACGTGTTGCCTGCCGTTCACACACTGGAATCTTCATCTATGTGAAGAATAAAACAAAAGTTATCACAAATACGTGTTGGAAACTTTTGTATACTGTGTACAGTTATAAGACATTTGGACTTCTGATGTATGCCTTGGTATCCTTGTGAGACTAGTCAGCCCTACTGGGGGTTTCTCCGATTCGGCTATTACATCCTAAGTGGCTGGGTGTTCATACCAGACGGCACCAAACTGACATTGTGTATCTCTACCTGCTACAGTTTCCCTGAACTTGATTTTGAGTTTGGGTTGTGCAAACTTAATGGCATAACCACCATTAGTCTGTAATTGTACAAAAACAAACTGACATGGCCTTTGTTGGAATGGGTTCCATTTATAAAAAGAAGAAAAATCGTTTTTTGTCCATTTTTTTGTTGTCTTTTTTTTATTTTATGTATATATATATATATATATATATATATATATAAGAATACCTTGATCTGTTTGTAAACCAATATTTCACCAAAATCTTCTTGTTCACATGACTCTATAAAGACTTCAGCTTTTCTTTTACCCTTGCACATAGTGTGATATTAGACACCCGTTACTGCGAGCGCCTAGAAAAGCAGGCTGTTTTGTGTGTTTTGTGATTAGTGCTGAAATGTGAGTGTAGAAGGTGCTTATATTTAGGCCCTCATTATGACCCTGGCGGTCGGCGGTAATATGGTGGAAAGTACTACCAACAGGCTGGCGGTACTTTCCACCATATTATGACATTGGCGGTTTGGCTTCCAAACCGCCAGTGTACCACACCGACCGCCACAGCTGTAACTGGCGCCAGGCTGGGGATATCAATCTCCAGTCTGGTGGCCGTCACTGTACCGCCTGCGGGATTATGACCCCGCCTACTGCCATAGTTTCTGTGGCTCCCTTACTGCCACGAAAACTATGGCGGTAGGCACTATCAATGACAGGGAATCCCTTCCCTGTCACTGATAGAGGTCTTCCCCACCCCCTCCCCAGATTACCCCCCCCCACAACTCCCTCTTCCTCTCCAAACCCCCTACATTCACACCCCCTTCACACATGCACACACGCATACACACACCCATTCCCACATTCATCCACGCATGCATACATCCATCCATTCACACACACACACCCGCACACACTTTCATACAGACACGCATTCACAGAACACAACATACACGCACTCACACCCTCCATACATGCACACACATTCAACACGGAACACACACCCGCATACACAAACGCACCCCCCCCCCCAACACACACAACACCCCCCTCCTCTGTCGGAGCACCCACTTACCTGTGTTTAGGGGTCCTCTGGCAGGAGACTGGACGGGGCGCTGCTGCCATCAGCAGCGTCTGCCAGCAGAACACCGCCAAGCCGTGTTATGGGTCATAATACAGCTGGCGGTGGTGCTGCTGGTGGCAGCAGCGCCACCTTACCGCCAGCCGCCGGCATGGCCACAGACGGATTTTCGCCATCCTTCTGGCGGAAATCCGGCTGTGGTCTTAATACGGCGTACGGCTGGTAGCCACGGCGATGGTCTTTTGGCGGCGGTAGGCGGTTTTTACCACCAATGACATAATGAGGGCCTTAGTCTTTTCTGTTTCTTGGCACTGTGAGTTTGAGCAGATTAGTGAGCTCAAGCTCGTGGCGATATGCCAAGGCTGGTCAGGTCTAGGTTGTAGCGCAGGTCTACGGACTCCAGAGTTGGTAACTGTTGGACTTGGCCACATTTTTCCCGGACGCATGCGCCGTTGGGTACGATGCACGTAACATACGTCACAGGGATGTAGTGCGTAAGAAGACCTTACGCTGACGTGTGTGTCCGCTCAGTGACAACCAGTTAAGACGCATGTTCACACCTCGGATGGAATAGGAGACAAGCCTACAGGATGAGTTCAAGTGCTATTTATGGAATGACGTGTGATGACTCGTTTGCAAAGGTGCCATTTATTCCAGACTACCCCGTGCAAGCACAACTATTCGCTCTCAAGTCGTGATAGAATTGTCTCGTTTTACAGTGTGATTCAACCAGTTTCAAAAGGTGCCCAGAACGGACTTGTGTTTAGGACTTGCCATGTTGTCTGTCTTTATCTGCATGAAATGTAATAATTGTTTCATTGAGGTTATTTGTCATTAAGCACCATATATTTTCTTACTCTGTGGGCACATCGTGTACATCATACAGACGAGTTCCAAAATGGGGAAATTCTGGAGAACTGATAATATTCCTAATTCTTGCTTGATATTATTTACGCTAAAACCTGTTTTTTGTTTTTTTTGTTTTTTTACGTGACAGAATTTGTAAACCCATTGCATTTGCTTGTTCCTTTATTCTGGGGTGTGAAGTGTATAGTGCTATGTGTAGTTTGCAGATTAATATGAAAATTGCACATTTTCTAGTAGGCTACTTATAGTGCATGCTCATTGCCACTAAGAATCTCAGCCGCTAGCCAGTTAACAGATTTATTCGGTATAAGCCTCTGGTTACCTCCCGTCCATCGTTGTCCTTTTTGGTCGCGATCAAGCACGGTTGTAGCATTTCGGAGATAGAAACTACCTTGCTGTGTAATTCAGGCAGCCATCTTTGACTAGCTGGTTTGCCTGCTATTCCTAATGCACTGTGCAGTGATATTTGTGAATCCTAACAGCAGACTGCTGTGTCCACTTGCTATTTCCTACATTTAGAGACACTTGTTTATGCGCCTATAGTAGATTCTTGTTTTGTGACTTGTTTGTAGGTACTGGCAGCAACCCATTATGGTTTCCTCAAGATGGTCAAATATATTGAGGAAGAATGAATGGAAAGATGGCTGTGTGCCTGCTCAGCGTTCATTCACTTATTAGATAACATTATATTGGCAATCAAATCAATGTATTAACTCACCTGTTCCAGGTGGACACTGCAACTCTCAACCCTCCTTGCATCCCTGTTGTTAGTGCATGCAGTCCGCATCATAACACACAAGTACACGCATTTGTTCAGTTTTGCACCATTTCATTGAATTGAGTGTTTTGTTCTATTTGAGACATCTCCATAGATTGTTGGTTCTGGTTTTCTTTCCCATACTTAACATGTTGATAAATCACTCACCAGTAAATCAAGCAGCATTAATACCTGTTACAGCTGTTAAATGTGGCAATCCATCAGTAGATAGAAAGTCATTAGTAATAATTATTTTATTAGTCATGTGCTACAAAGAGGTGATACAAATATTTCTGCTCATATTATCCAAACACCATTATGTCCCCAAGGTCTAGGAAAAAAAAGGCGGTGTTTCCATTGAGGTGTGAGGTTTTTTTTTATTTTAAACTTTTTATTAGCAGCACATCTAGATTTCTCAGGAGAAATCACAACTCCTTCATTCTGCTTTCCATTTTCTCTGGGCTGCAGCTCAACGCACAACTAATGCCTCACAATGACACATCTTCTGAAAAAACTTGCATTCCCCCCCCCCCACCCCCAAGCCCCTCCTTCCATCCATATGTGAACCCCTCGCTTTGAATAATTCACGTGCTGGCTTCAGAAAGCCAAACATTGTTTCCAACTTGCCTCCTTCAGTACATTTGTTGGAGCAAATACCTTGATGCACTAGTTGGTTTGTGGCCCTTACGTTGCTTCGAGACTGCGCTGCGAGCTGTGGTAGATGGATTGTGGAATTATAAGATGAAGTTGGAGTTGAGTTGGTTGACTTTTTTTGAGTAATTAATAGGATTTGTTCATCTGGGTCTTGTCATTTTTTGCAACACCCCAAGAAATTGAACTAAACTTGACGTCGTCCGCTGGCAAATTGTCATCGTCTAGAAACACTAATGAAATCCCTTCAACATACGTGGTCTAGTGGCTCTTCAGTAGCATCTTTCCCCACTAGTTAACTTCATAACTGCTATGCCCTCTCAGTGACCAATATGCTGCTGAAATAACCTTGCTATAATGACTTAATGAACTGCCCAGCATGGCTAACTAGGTGTTAAGCCAGAATGTCACTAAATGGGTTGCCTTAAGTTAAAAAATTAAGCTAATCCCTAAATGGCTGACAACTCCAAAGCGCCCAGATCACGGTGTGTGAGACTTAGAGGAATTGCCCCACAAATCCCAGATGTCAGCTCTACACATTGAATCCACAGTGGTCGTTTTTGGCCATTAACTATTGTTTGGTGCTTCACACAAGAAAATTCTCAAGATCTTTCCCTCTGTAAGTGGTCAAGGACATTGAACGCTCTTTTCTAACATGAGCCTCACCAGGGTCACCGAAGCTCTAATTCTTGTTTAATGTGGTAATTGTTATTTATTAGGACGTGTTGGTAAATAACCAGACATGTAGCTCCCTCACCATCTCCATCAAGAATTCAGAGGCGATGCATTCATCTCTTGTCTCGTGTATCTGGAAGGTCCTCCACTCCTAACCCTAGTCCTGTGGCATTCCATAAAAATATTTGTGGCAAATGGTTCCGAAACCTTGTCCATCACCGAGGTTACTTTCACCTCTGCCGTTTTTACACTCCTTCCTAATTGCGCATCTCACAACCGCTGTACCTCACCTCAGCCTCTGAGATGGTTCCTGCACCAAGACCTTTCTCTTCTCATCCACCTTCAAAGGTGAGGCCATCTTTGTACCTTATGGAAAGAGTGTGTTACAACATTAGCTACGGAATCAGCGTTAGAACTTGTGTTACTGTTTACAAATGACGTGTAACTTATTGTAAGCTACTAACTATTGTTATGGGGTGATTCATTTGGGCGGCAAGCGCTATGCATGGGTAATTACTCAGTGTGCGACGGGTAGCACATGGACTATGTGAGTCATAGCACCGCTGCCAACGCCTGTCCCTTTTTTTTGTTTTTAAATACACGCAGCTTTTGGATAATTTCTTGTGTGACAATGATATTTGAAATTTGTAAGCGAATAGAGCTCTGTCCCTAGACCCTATATCTACAGGCTTTAGGGAGCTGGCTGATAGAAGGCCCCTTAAAGGAGTCATGTGTGACAAAAGATGGCAATGGGCACAGCTCTTTAGTACTGTGTGGGCACCTGTACAGGATGTATGTGTACAATCAGTAAAATGACTCTACTCTTAACTTTAACCCAACCTACTGAATGAATCACACGTGGCCGCAAATGGCGTAAGCACTTTCTTTCTTTTTTTGTTTGCCGATCTGGGTTGTATTGATAAACAAAGGGGAAAAAAGTAGAGTGGGTGGGAAGAGGCAATACGGGTAGGCGGGTGGGCAGAATCACTTGGGGAGGAAAGGTTGGGGGCGAAACAACATAGGGGGCATCCGTAGGAGAAGCAACACAGGGCCCAGGTGTGGGAAGCAGCGCAGAAGGTGCGGGTGGTGGAAAGGATCAGTGAGGGCACAGGTGGTGGAGAACAAACAGATGAGAGTGGAATGGGGAGCCGTGGGGAGAAGCACACAGGTGGGAAAGCAACATGGATGGATAAGCACATGAGGGCATCATAGAGGAGGGCGGGGAGATGCATAGAGGCGGGCGGGGGAGACGACAATGAGAGAGCAAAACAAGCTAGCACGGCGGGGGAGAAATACAAAAGAGAGATTGCTGGGAAGTACCTCGTCTTGCGTTGAGTGCTTCGACAAAAAGAAAAAAGTAGCGCTTGAAAAGGAGCAGCCGAAGGACTCAAGTATTGCGTTCATGGTCCAGGGTAGAGACAAACAAAAGAAGCAAAGGAGAACCCAGATGCGTTAATGAATAAGAAACCAGGAAATGAGAATGACCATGAAGACCGCAATTAATGGTAAGCAGTGGGCATGCTCCTAACCCATTGTAAGCTAACCGTATACCTCGCAGGAGACAACGCAAGCACTTTCTTAGTCAAGATCTAAAATGGCCTCTTGGTGCAAGCTCTCAATGGGGTCTTTATTTTTAATGGAC
Organism: Pleurodeles waltl; assembly: GCF_031143425.1. NCBI lineage: Eukaryota > Metazoa > Chordata > Amphibia > Caudata > Salamandridae > Pleurodeles > Pleurodeles waltl. Next base: position 933,040,439 of record NC_090450.1, on the reverse strand, counting down.
ATTGGTGTTTCGAAGCTACAACGTTGCCGGAGATGTCAGAAAACTGAAACAGACGTTTTCTTGGCGCTCCTTATTTATTCTGCCACTTTTGATCTAGGTCTGGGCAGAAATCCGCTTTGCCAGTCACATTCTCCATAGTATGGAACTTGTTGGAAAGCATCGCTCTGCCAAGGCCACGTTTTTAATGAGGCTCATGCTTGCCAACATAAAGGTTTGTGCAGCTTCCAAGAGGAAGTATGGGTGAGTTACATCATTGTGTATGTGAGCAAGGCCAAGTCTGTCTCTCATGCTCCGCTGATACTCTCAGCACTATAATGAATGTCAGATTATCTCTGTATCTGTTCCATGCGTTACATTAAGATATGGCCTCTCACAATACGTGATCTAAGGATGATGGGTTTCTTTATATTAGTATGTGTTACTGAATTAAAACATAACGAAGTTGATTCTACCTGAAGCTAGGGCAGCTGGAAGTGGTCTGATGCTGCCTGATCAAGCTGATGCTGGGAGAAGGTCTGGTCCTTTGCATGGTTTTTGTTTTGTGGCGGCCCGGGGTACCTCTAGAATTGCTCCTGAACTTTCCTGCACAGGCTGCACAGCACATTTTATGTTGTGCAACAGGCCAGCTCGAGATGGCAGCTCTGTTTTTGGGTGGCTGCTCGTGAGTCCAAGAAAGGTGCCAGAGGGTGGTCGCTACCACCAGAGCTCATGCAGCATGATAGTGGCTGCTGCAGGTTTACCCCCGCATTCTGTTTCTGGAGATGAAGACAGAGAACCAAGGCTCAGGTGGGAGGGAAAAGGAATGCAGTAGGAGGAGGCGCAGCTTAGCATGAACCACTGCTGACCTGGCCCAAACAGGCAAATGCCCTTGCAGCAGTCTGACATAGGGAAGACATATCTCATGCCTCTAGTGGAACCGGGGTCTACCGGAAGGATGCACAGGGGGGAAAGCGGTGGAGTTGCGGCAGAGATCCAGAAGTGGACCGCAAAAAACAAAACATGGCAGATTGAGGTGGATTGTGGAGGAAACCTGAAATGACTTTGGAAGAGAGGAGCGGTGGGGATCTCAGTAAGCGACAGGATGGGGCAGGAGAAATAATGGCAATGAGTAGCCTCTCATTGCCCATAATAGGTTCCAGAGGAAAACCTGTGGTTAGATGCGATTACATAGGGGACCAAGGGAACCCTCATTCCTCTGCCCCTCACCCACCCGCCACAAATGCCAGGCAAAGAGAGGACAGTAAACCACACCTGTCTCCCCCAAATAGTGGTGCAGAGCAAAGAGCTATTAACATAGGCATGTGCTTAGCAGAGAAATTGTGAGTACTGTTGAAAACTAAGATTAAAGTAGCGGGAAGGCTTCAAAGGCTCATTTTGCTGGAGGATGTTGATTGAGATGAAGAAATGACACAACTTCTTTCATTGATGCTGCATCTGTCTGAGCCCATCCATACCATCCTCACCATCTCCCTCTAATGTCTTAATTACACTTAAAAGTTGGCAGCTTCCATTCACGCTTTGATACTAGTGTTGAAGACTTCCGCGTATCTTCCATCATGTGAATATCCACCATCCACCAGAAGTCCCCAACCGCCTTTAATCGGTCTGTTCCAACAGCGTTGCACTTACCCGGGGTTTAGAAATTCCCAGTTTTCTAAACATCTAAGGATCTGTGTGTATACTGCTATAATATGTTCATTCTGTATCCTTCTTGTAATGTATTTTATGGGATGCATTTAACTCTTTGTAGCTAGCCAAGACGGTAGAGGGGATTTACTTGAACATGTTAGCAAACTAAGCCACATTTTCTAACTGAATGAAGGAATTCTCTGTTTGATTGTGCAGCACATTCATAACTAAAGATTTTGTTTACATAAGCTGTGGTTATGAAGCATGATGGTAGGGTATGTATTTGCACTCACTACCTAACCAAGTTCCTGGGGTGCGTTATTTGAACTCCCTTTCTAACCAAGAGGGATGTTTGAACTAACTTCCTAACCTAGATGCTGGAGTAATTGATCAACCCCTCCACCTATCCAAGATGGAGTGATACGTGTTTGCTCATTTACCAAAGCAAGAAGGGTATTTACTTAAACTAATTTTCCATGCGAAAAAGAGGATTGCCTTAATGGGTATCTGCGCAAGTTGCTGGGTCTTTGGGATGTGGGATTGTAAAATGCTGCTTTTGGCAAATTACTTGTGTAAGAATTGTGCGTTCCCCTCTTCCTGTTTGTTGTGTGGTTGTTTGAGGGTGTGGCATGGAATTTTGGCCTTGATCACACTAGGGTTCCACAATAGGTTAGATCTTGGTCGGACTTTGCCTTAGATGTGGTTTGTATTTGTGCCATGTGCAAGGCAGTGGTGAGGCACAGTTTTGTGCCAGGTCTATGGGCGTGTTCGTCCTGTTGAATTGAATTTTAAGATTGCCTTGTGGGTTTGGCTAGAATAATATTTATCCTCAGTGATGCAGGCAGGCGGAACTCTGTCCCTATGTGAGGGTCAGCGGGATGATTATATTCAACTGTTTTGTATTTTAGGAAAAGCTTTTTTTTGGCAGTCAAAGAGCAGCATGTCATGTGATGAGGGCTGCAAGCTCACTCGATGTCCTCAGAATACTGTTCCCATGGGTGGACTTTTCTGTGTCAAATCATTGTCATCAGGTGCTCAGTTCAAATTTAAGCCAAGCATACAAAACTATAATTGCAGCTCACTATATACATAACAATAACCTAACAATACCAAAACTGCAGCTCCCAAAATTAAGTAGGTCGCCAATCCAAAGCGTAGGGCAAGAAATATGTTTTTGTAATGGTGGGGAGCAATGTGACAACTCCATGGCTGGGCACCAAAAATTAATCCAGTCTTGTTTGCCAAATGCACTTATCATGGTAGGACTTGTGTGCCCACATTACCTTTGATAAACAAATAACCTACATGTCCCTGGATGCAGTGTGATTTTGGTTAAAAAGCTAGGGCTGGTGGGAGTCTGGTATGACGTGGGCCACCTGGCAGCCCTAGTGCATGCCAAGCAGTAGTATTGTGGTGGGTGCAGTTTTTGTGAGTGTGCTAGAATGGCAAGCACCCCTTACGTTGGTACCCTAAGTCCCACTCCTAAGTCTGAGATCAGAGATGGATACTTGGAGGGCAGACTATTGAGGAAGCTTGGTTGCAATAATTTGAGCATTTTCCCTTTATGAATATATTTATCCTGATAAGCATTTAATGGTTTCTCTGTTTAGTAGCTTAAGAAACAAGTTGTGTCATAATGTATACAGAATAAATCAAATGTTAAACTTCAGTTAATGTTATGCTGGATTAGTCAATTAAGGCCAATTATCTTTTGGGCTTGAAAGAGTAGATGTGAAATGGTGCAAGCTAAATTTTTAATAATGGCACAGTTGTTTCAAAACCACAGCAAAACGACCAAGCACTTAAAAATTGCAGTTGTATTACTATTCTTGAGGTGGCCAATGCAAAGTGTTGTTAAGCTAAATCATTAGGATCAATTGTTGTGTGTTGGATAACCTTGATGTTTCGGCTTGAGAGGGATCACAATGGCCTTCTTCTGGACACTGATTGTGAAGAATAAGTCACATACAAAGGAAACCTGCCATGCTGTGCATGCCCTTGCACATACAGTTGCTGGTAACGTCTCTTCTGGGTAGGGTGGGGGAGGCAAGCCATTGATAGTCCTAAATAATGTTAAACCTATATGGACTCAAGCGTGAATTAGCACTCATGAGTGAACAAACTCTTTTCTCTGACCATGGTCCAACCACGATCTAGTGCTGCGTTCTTGATCATACAGAAGAGAGCTAGTGCTTTGTAGGAGTTTTTAATACTTTCTTTTTTGTGGTGAAGGATGTTTTTAGAAGCAGTTTGAATATAATCGATTATTTTTGAGGGGTAGGGAAATTGAAGTTCAGAATTAACCGTTAGATTGGATTGTGTTGCCATCAGAGGATTAAAAAGCATGCCACTTTTTACTGACACAAAAGGATCTTTAATGGTTACCACCAGCTAGTTATGTTTTTCTTTCCACTGGAGTAGTTATAACTTCTCTGAAAGAATGTGCTTTTTGGTGAGATAGCTTGTTGGAAGTTGTGACTTCCAATTTACAAGGTGTAATACTTCTTCATGACATGGTAGAGGAAGTTTGCACAACAGCAGCGCGAGAACTCATGTTAAATCTCACTCTTAGCTACTGCATCATAAGACCCAACAGATGCTGCCATTTTCTGTGATGATTTTCCTTCAACCACTTAAAGACATTTGGCCAGAGTTGTCTTTTTAATTGTCTTTTTTTATAACATTTAATGTGTGCAGATAAGTATATCTACAAACAGTGAAATTGGAGCAAAGACTCTCTCCAGTCACACCACTCTGGTGCTCCCTCGGTGCACGATACTGTGATTGCAGCACAGAACCTTAAATCCGCATGAAGACATAAAAGAAGCTGCAGATATGAACCAATATAGCAATCCTGGCGTAAATATTGGTTAAACTCCCTACAGGGCCTGTGTTAAATTTGATCAAAAGTGCACCGTTAAGGTGGGAAATAGTGGTGCAAAGGAAAAACTGTAAATAAAAATCTTTTAAAAATCCTCGTTATAAACAGGAAATTTATAGCAAAAAATAAAAAATGGAACACTGTAATCCTAAAAAAAAAAACTAAACTGGACAAAGATAAATTGCTGAAGTTGCACGATTTTCTTTTTCCTTGAAAAAAGTGACTTTCAGCTCCTGACTTCACCCTGCAGAAAGCTTGAATTCAAAACAAGTACTGCTTTTTTGGCTGCCAGACTCAAGGATCGTGCTCTTGCCAAAGACTAATATGGTTGAGGCCAAAAACCGATTCACTACATCTCGACTGTGGTTGGTTTGTTAAATAGCCTTCTTCAAGGACCAGGCTTGTAGTCGGGAGGGATGACGAAATTAGCAGTAAGGGGGCAAGTCCCTCGCGCGTCTTGGTCGAAGAAGGGGAAAAAAAAGTGTGCTTTCCTGCCTTGAGGGATCCGAACATAAAATCCAGTAAAGTTGGCCAACTCTTTTTGAAGATCTGCAGCTTCATCCACCCTTCTCTCCTTGTCTAATGAATAGAAAAAAAATTACAACATATGGCAGGTTTTTTGTCTTTGATGAAGTGCAGATCTGTCGCTGTTGAGGATTCCGTGAAAAGATTTTGTCCATCTGTGCGAGTGTAATGCCAGCCTGCGGGGAAGAGCGATAATAAATATGGAACAGATATTGCCTCGTCCATGAGCGGGAAAACAGAGGGGTCATTGTGTGCCCCCCTTTAGCTCGGTGCATGTTTTTTGTGGAGTTTTGGGAGGCCTCTGGAAGATAATTAAATCCACTTGGAACACCAAGTCTCAGTGGAAAAGCTCAGAGTGTTGGCGCAGAGTTCCAAACATGGCACTGAAGTCTTGGCAGGCAAGAGTCGTTGGATAAAACTAATCTTGGCAGGCTTGAGGGTTTACTCTCTTGAAATCCTAATTGTTAGTGACTTTGTCCTGTGGGCACATTGCATTCACTTCCTGCTCAGTTTCCTTCCTGGAGGTCACTCTGTATGTTGCAATTGTGCAATACTGGCTTTCAATTTTTTGTGTTTATTTTCCAATCTGTGTCTTTTAAACTTCACAAATATTACATGATCATCCAAGTTGCAAACGATTCGAAATAAAAGAATTTCTGTTGCATAGATGACCGGATGCTTTATTTTAATTTTCGGCATACCAGCGATTAATACTAAGTATTAGATTATTCATTTGTACATGCTAGGAATCCTGAAAGTCTTTTTAACTTTTTTGACGATCTTGATTGTCTGAGTTCAAATAAGTGGTGTCTTCAGTATCCCATGACGTACTGAATCTATATTAGACTTCCACGTGGGATACGTTTAGATACATCTAATTTATTTGAGATCATTTAGGTAATTATAAAAAAGACAGGCATTTGCAATGAAATGGGTCTCGCGTTTGCTGGAGTAAGAGCTATTAGCATTGTAAATTCCTAACTGGACGTTTCTTGCCAAATAAATGAAAAGCAAAACAGTTGACATAAGAGAGCCAGTTCAAATCGCAATGGCAGCCATGAGCATGAGCGCAAAGGAGACACACAAAAGGAAAAAGAAGTTCGCTCGCTGTCAAACTTATTAGCAAACGTGCAAATATCCATATAACAGGGTTGATGGCCAAGACAGAAACCAAACCGCCTCAAAGAAGGACAAACGTAAAGAATTTACCAATGATAACAAAGGATTTTTGAAAAACAGGCCCATGAACGAGTGATAGTGATGGACGTGTGGTGGGCGTGGTTAAAAGCCCACATATAGGTTGCAACAGGCCAGAGCGCTTGTGTGTGCAACCTAAAAAACAAGGCTACAGACCTTTTCCATCTTCTCACCCTGTATCTGGACAACATCATTGTAGCCATCAGCCCTCCCTAACGCTGCTCCAATTTAGGAAAGAGTAGAAGCCTCACCAGTTTAAAGAACACTACATCACAGTGCTTTCACCATCCATAATCGTTGACTTATCCATGCCTTTGAGCAGCCTGCTGCCTTTTGGCTAGATTCACACAGTGGGAATAAAATACACATTTAAACATAATTCTGAAAACCTGACTTGTGTTTTTCAGTTGTAGACAAGCGTCAATACCTCTATTAGTACTGTTGGCCAAATGGTCCAATGTGTGCATTTCATTGGCATGGAGGTGGTAAAATAATTATTTAGGTCTTGCCTGCGTCAACACGTGTGTAGGAAAGTGCCCCTTTTGGCATGTTTCCCCCTCTGATTACCCCCCCCCCTCCACACACACATATTTTGTCCCTGATATTGATGCTGACCTGACTGAGAGTGTGCTGCGATTCTGCTAACCAGTACCCAGCAACAGTTTTTTTTTTTCCCCCCAAAACTGTACCATTGTTTCCACAATTGGCACATCCCTGGCACACATCTAAGTCCCTTGTAAAAGGTACCAGTGGTACCAAGGGCTCTGTGACCAGGGAGGGTCCCTAAGGGCTGCAGCATGTATTGTGCCACCCTAAGAGATCCCTCACCAAACACATGCACACTGCCATTGCAGCTTGTGTGTGTTGGTGGGGAGAAAAAGACAAAGTCAACATGGTATCCCTCTCAGGGTGCCATTCCCACAGAGCACTGCCTGTGGCATAGGTAGGTCACCCCTCTAGCAGGCCTTGCAAGCCCTAAGGCATGATGCATTATACTACAGTTGAGGGCATAGCTGCATGAGCAATATGCTCCTATAGTGTCTAAGCCCATTCTTAGATACTGTAAGTGCAGCGTGGCCATTTTGAGTACATGGGCTGGGAGTTTGACATTATGAACTTCACAAATATATGATGGCTTCACTGAAGACTGGGAAGTTTGATATCAAACCTCTCAGCACAATAAGCCCACACTGATGCCAGTGTTGGATTTATTGTAAAATGCACACAGAGGGCATCTTAGCGATGCCCCTGTATTCTGCCTAACCTGTTACTGCATGGCTGACCAGTCTGTGGCAGCCTGCCACTAAGAGACAAGTTCCTGACCCCATGGGTGAGTGCCTTTGTGCTCTCTTGCCTCAGAAACAAAGCCAACTCTGGGTGGAGGTGCTTCACACCTCCCTGCTGCAGGAACTGTAACACTTGGTGTTGAGCCTCAAAGACGCAGACCTCCTGCAACAGTGCCCCATGGCATTCCAGCTAGTGGAGATACCCTCCCCTCGACCAAGCCACACTTTTGGCAGCAGGTCCGGTGGGAAAATTCAGTAAAACAGGAATGAGTGACCACTGCAGCCTAGGACCACCCCTAAGGTGTCCGGAGCTGAAGTGACCCCCTACTTTGCAGGATCCTCCATCTTGTTTTGGAGGGTAGGGACCGATAGGGTTAGGAATGTTCTCCTCTCCCCAGAGGGAGTGGGCATGGGAAGGATGTAGCCACCCTCAGGGACAGTAGCCATTGGTTACTGTCCCCTGACCCTGGTACCGCTCCTGAATCTAGTATTTAGGGGCTCCCTGAACCTCGCTTACCAGATTCCTGGCAGCCTCAGAAGAAAGAAGCAAGAAGGACTGCTAAACTGACCCCAGCAGCGAAGACTCCAGACGACAAATGACTTGGCACCAGCCCTACCGGCCTGTCTGCAGCTTCAAAGACCCCTGCTACAAAAAGACGATGCATCCTGCAGGACCAGCATCCTCTACAAACCCCCAGAGGACTTCCTGACCAGCAGAGGACCAACAACTCCTGCAGGACAATGGCCCTGTCCAAAAGAGATCACCAAAAAGACACCAGAACTTTCCCGGATCCGCGAGTCCTGTCCACTCTGCACCCAATGCCCATGCCCGAGTAAAAGTGGTCCATTGGTCCAGAAAAGGTCCCCAGGCGATTCTGACCTCTGGTCCATCCTGATTTGACCTCTTCTGGCCTCCACAACGTAGCCAAGAGCTTGAATTCAGAGGCTCCCTCTGACTGCGACTGGATCCAATTCCTGATGCCTAAAGGTACCCCTGCATCCTCAGCCCCCTAGATTATGGGAATCCAACAGACGGTCCAGCAATGCCCAGCCGGTGCCTCTCCTTCCTGTCCAGCCTTTGGTTTCCCAGAACTGACGCCCTGGACCCAGCCTGCAGCATCTTTGTGGCTCCCTCATTGAAAAGCATTGGGCGCCCGACCCTGTGTTTGCACCTTGCACCCAGCTGCCCCTGTGCCACTGAGGGTATGTGTTTGGTACTGACCTAAACGCCCCAGGCCTGTGTCCTGAAACCGCGGGTACTTACCTGCAATCTCTTTTCTCCTGAGTACCCCCCCCTCCCCCTCCCCAGTTCTCATAGGATTCCAATGCAAACCTGACACCAACTTTGACCTCTGCACCTGGCTGGCCCCGTGATGATAGTGGTGTGCTTTTGGGGTCTACTTTAACTTTGACCTGTGGACATCCTAACACCCTGAAGACTGGAATCGTAAGTCATGTACTTAACCTGCTTTCTGTGCTAACACTTTCCTCCCCCCAGGACTCTATTGACTCCTATGAAAAGTTGCACTGTCAACTGTTGAAATTCAAGTGTTTCTTGTAAACTGTTTTAGCTGCAAAAATCCAAACAAAGTGCATTTGATATCTATACTTGATACATACTTACAACTGTGCGTACCTGCAACTAAGATCCTTTGGTTCTAGGAATAAAGTAACAAAATATATTTTTGCTGTATTAAAACTATTGGCCTGGAGTTAGTCATTGAGTGTGTGCCTCATTTATTGACTGTGTGTGTGTGTACAACAAATAATTTGCACTACCTTCTGTGAAGCCTAGCTGCTCAACCACACTACCTCAAAAGAGGGCATTAGTATTATCTACTTTAGCCTCTGTTAAGCTACTGGGAGCCCTGCACTCTGTACACACCGTACCTTATTTTGGTATAGTACATACAGAACATGCTTCCTACAATTTGCTTTTGTGTGCAAGAGATATTGTGTTTTTCAAGGGACTTGGAGCCTGTCCTTTACTTACCATTCATGGGCTCCATTGTCACTGTATTTGCTGCCTTCTAATTGGGAAGCACAAGCCAGTTTCACTTCCTCTTCCTTCGGGTGGAGCACAGACTAAGTACCAATTCATTTGGATTAAGGTCTTTTAGCTGCTGGTGCAGTGATTGAGTTACTATTTTTTATGTTCTTGCTTCTTCCCCTCACTCCTGTTTCTTCTTTACCTTCCACCCCTTGCCCGAGTGCCTTCTTCCTCCCACCCTCCGTCCATGTGGCTACTTCCCTTTCACCCCCTGTCCATTTTGCTTTTTCCCCCTCCCGTCCCCTGTCCATATGGCTTCTTCATCTCTCACCCACTGTCTGTAGCTTTTTCTCCTCCCGTCCCCTGTGTTGCTTTTTCCCCTCCCACCCACATTTGTGTTGCTTCGTTCCCTCCCACCGCAATTTGTGTTGTTAAGCAAGAAGTTACCTTGATGATCGTGCGGCGAGCAACACCGGGAACCAATGCCGAACACCTCTGCCTGGAAATTAACAAAAAAATTCTTCTGTAGATGTTTAATCAATCTGTCAACCAGAGTTGTGTGAGGAAGAGTGTGGTGACCCTTTAAGGTTGATCGGTGTTGTAGATCTGGGAATGTCCTTGTTAGTCAATTATATGTACAAAGCAGAGTGAATGAAGGATGCCTGTCAAAGTAGGCTGTTTGTGTTGTCCAGACAGCTCCTGTAAATGCTTTTGCACTATGGTTTACTGAATCAAATTGGGGCCAGAGATTGGCTGCATCTACCTTCTTAAAAAAAATAAAAAATAAAAATCTTCTTTCTTTTCATAATCTATTGCAAAAACAGCGACAATACATGGTCATATTTCTGGAATCGTTTAATTACTGCAGCTCCCCTGTTCAGCACAGAATGGCTGTCTTCTCATTTTCTGCGTCCTCCATAACAGCAAACCCTGTGACTCTCCTTTCAAAGCATTGCACGCTTTGTGTTTCATGAAAGTATTTTTTCTTAATGGATGGTAATGGACTCATTAGAAGGTTTTACGAGTGGGGTAATTTAAGAGATCTTGAAACTGTGCATATGTGGTTGCCAGAAAGGAGCGTTGAGGAAGCATGATCTGCAGTGCAATGAAGAAAGGGCATCTTCCTCACAGTGCATGCAGGGCCTGAGCCATCAGAGTAAAGACTGCGGTCTGTATTAAGTGTGATGAGATACATTCATTATTACTCATAGTTGTAAGGTATTGACAAACTTCATTACTACTATTTAATGTTGTTCCAAATTTATATAGGCACTTACAAGGACTTACAATTAATCCCCAATGAAATCAACTGCATTACCAGATTTAAAAATTTTGTTTGAATTTTGTTTTTCCTATTTCTTAGCATGAGTCCTGGCTACTTCGTAGGTTGAGGTTCAATCATTTTGTTTTATGTTTTAGTTTGGATGGCTTCATAGATTGTGGAATTCAGGATAAACCATATTTTTCATTGTTTGAGGCATTGTATGTCTGTCTCTGTAGTTTCTTTGTTGTTAATAACCTTATTGGGTTTTATTGGCTTGTTTTTGATCATGGTTCTTGTTCCCAGTGGTTAGTAGTAAAGTGTGTCACAAGAATCTGCCTTAAATGTAATGGTACTTCTTATGGTAGTGCTTTTGCTTTTGTTTGTATGTACATTGAATTATCCCAGTGTTTAGGTTTTATGAGTTCTGATCTAGAAGAAATGTAGTAGCAGTTGAGGGAGCACATAGCAAGGTAATGCAAGGCGGTACGTTGCCCGGATGTAGCTTTTGCTAGCAGAGTTTCTATTCTAGGTTTCCAGTGTCCTTCGAGATGCAGTATAAATAGTAGAGCAGCGGACCGTTTTGTGACATACTCTGCTCACTGAAGGGGATGTTAGCCAATAAAGAGGAGTTGTTATGGCCACAGATACTGCAATGCTTCAATTTGCGAAAAATGGAATCGCCTCCAAAATAAAAAATTAAAGTGATTTTTCATTGTTCATGCCACAAATTGCTATGGGGTCTAGTTCCAAGATGGGAGCAAACCACTTCTGAAACTGATTCCTATGGGATCAACCAACTTTTTTTTCCATTAACAAACCTGTCAAAAAGCAGGTTATATAAGTAGTCTTGTACCCAGAGTTATCCTGCTACATTAACTTGGTTTCTTGGAGATCTGATCAGAGGAGCACATTTTCCTGTCTTTAATTTTTGTTACAAACAGGCTCTATCCTGCCTCCTGCAGAGGATGAGATACATCTCGAGGCAGGACCATTGAGTTTGAAACAGGAACATCAGACGCTGTCTTCTCCGGAGCTTCCTTCCTGAGCTTGCCCACTAAGCTACGTCTGCGGCTTGCCTTATCCTAACCACCTACTGACCAACCAGGCCTTTCTTTTTTAAACCTTGAAAAGGAGCTAGACTTTGGCAAACTAATGGGTTCCTTTCAAAGATTTAGGGAAGAGTTGATTGAATGGTTGAACCATTACAGCTTGGGGGTGGTACAAGATTGCAGTGAGAAGAGTTTACTGAATTGTTAGCAGTTCTGATTTAACGCTTGGTCCTAACTAACCCTGGTTTCAGCCTCTACAGGCAGATCCTCATTCACCGAACTACCTGAACAACCTATTGGGCTATTGCAATTTCCTTCTTCAATAGTCACTCGCCAGACCTGGCGCGTGGAGGGGCTTCGTTTCATGTAGGAACAGGCGAGCGAGGAGTTGGTGAGTAGTCTTTCCCCTACAAGCCCTACGGCTGCTGGACTGTTAACTGCAGATTATTGCGCTCTGGAGGGAAAGGGCTCAGCCTCTCCCCACTGGTAGCACTTTAATTAGATATCTTTGACTTTTAATGAGTTGTCATTAACAAGCCCCGGCTTAGTGACCACATTTGAAGCCCTTGTTTGGCAGCGACTTTACAGACCTAAACGAATTAGAACTGTAAAAAGGGCACGTTTTTTTCCAATAACCTCTGCATTTTGGGTTTATCGGGGCAGCTGTTGCAGAACTTGGAAGACCTCAATGTCTTGGTTGTCTTCAAGTTTCTGTACACTTTGATTAATTTAGGTGAATGTAAAGAAGGCAGTGAGAGAGACGGGGCAGACCCCCTGTTCTGAGGTTGCATTAAATAGCTGAGTTAGCCACCAAATTGCTTTGTGCATGTGTCACACAAAACCACTTGTTTGTGTAATCTTAGCCTCTGATTGGTTTACTGGAACAAATAATCCCATTGCTTTTTGACCATAGGGTAATCATTTGTCTCAAAGCACTTTGCTTTTCTAATCTGTGTTGAGGTGGAACACATATGTATTCAAATGTGAAAGTAGCTTGCAATTCCAGTACTAGGACCTGTGTCAGATTCCTACCTTGTTACAGCCCAGGTTTGACATTGCTGTATGCGGGTAATAAGAACATTATATCACTTCTCGATTGCAGTAACATGTTACTTTTGACGTCAGAAGGCTTTTTGCCATTAGACGTGTAGAAACCTGTATGAACCAACTCCCTCTCTGAGCCGATCACTTTTCAGCTCGTTTTTCACAGCTTCCAAGGTTGAACAGCCATGGTCATTGACGAATGAGGAGTGCTGTATGAGTGGGGTGGTAATTTATGGGTTACAGAGTGTGTTGTCTAGATACTTTAGGTATGCTATACAATGAAGACAACACAAATATACTTTTGGGACCAATCATAAGAAACCGATTTGATCAGAACATGGTATAACAATACACATTTGTTTACATGTGCACAGTTGCACTAATTTGTCCAGGACAGAATGCAGTGTCATCATAGATATAACAAAACTGAGAAATTGGCTTGTTAGTTGCCTAGGGTGTGAGCCCTGGTTCAAGCATCAACCACAATCCTAGTCCAGGTAGGTGAAAGGTAAACCCTAAATTAACCTGTGCTCACCCTCAGGTAGCTTAGCACAGAGCAGTCCAGCTTAACTTAGAGGCAATGTGTAAAGTATTTATGCAACACTTCAAACAGTAAAACAGTGAAACACCACATACAAGATTCCACACCAGATTAGAACAATAACTCTGATTATGATAAATTAAACAAGTTCAAAATGACAACAATCCAATGGGTAGAACTTGAGTTATGAACTTTTAAAGAACAAACTATAAATTAGCTCTTAAAGCAAGAAGCGCCAACCAAGGAAATCTGCTTGCACGGGGCTGGCACAAAGTGAAAAGTTCAGGCTGACCACGATGGACCGTGGGTGGCTACAGGGACCCAGTTAGGCCTGCTAAATCAGAGTACCTTAAATCCAGGGTGCGGTTTGTTAAGTGGGTCTGAAGCACAGATGCGTTGCGCAGCCGAGGAGATAAGTGGTTCCAAGATGCGGCAAGGCTGTGGTGCAAGGTCTTATTTCATCGTAGTTGAGGATCCCGTTGATGGTTCCAAAGAGCGCATGTGCTGAAATGCAGAGCTGTAGTGTCGTCGTATAGGCTCCTGTCAACGAGGGATGCGAGGAGCTGGAGCTGGCAGTGGTGGTTCCAAATGTGATGCATTATTCCCAAGATGAGGTGATGCCAGACTGTTGTCGGTTTGGATGCACACAGTAGCAGCGATGCACTGGTTCTGATCCACACAGCAGCAGCAATGTGTCCGTTCTGCTATCCCAGCAGAGGATGCTTGGGTTTAATAAAAAAAAAAATGAACAAATGACACAATCTGATCAGTAGAACTTGAGTTAGAAATGTTTAAAGAATAAACTGTAGAATAGCGCTTAAAAGCAAATAGCGCCAACTGGGCATATCTGGTCGCGTCGGACCAGGACAAAGTCAGTAGTACATGCTGTCCGCTGTAAAGCGCAGGCTGGCTACAGGGCCCCGGTTAGGCCGGCTACAGGACCCCGGTTAGGCCTGGTGAAAAAAGTAACCGAATCTCAATTGTGGAGCTTTGTGTGGATCCGAGTCGAAGATGCGTTGTGCAGCCGATGAGATGCTTTGGTTCAGAGATGCAGCGAGGCTGTGGTGCGAGGTCTTGTTGTGTCATTGTCAAGGATCCTGTCAACCGGGCTTGTAATGCGAAGGCAGGTGTCAGGCATGTGTTGCGCAGCCGAGGCGATGCGGCAGTTCCAATGAGCAGGGAAGCTGGGATGCAGAGCTCTGGCATTGTCGTCAAGGCTGCTGTCAACAAGGGATGTGAGGACCTCCTCCAGGGAAGTGTTGTACAGCAGTGGTTCTGAAGGCAATGCATCGAACCCAAGATCCATGGTGTGGCGGCCATGCATGTCTTCTGAGCTGGGTCCAGTCCTCGCAGCAGCGATGTGTTAGTTCTGCTCAAGGATGCGCTGCTCAGCCGAGGAGATGCATTGGTTCTGGTCTGGATGCACTGCTCAGCAGAGAGGATGCGTTACTTCCGCTGGCAAGCACCTTGGGCCCACTTCCAAGGGTTCAGGACTGGGGTGGCACCACTTGGCAGCGTAGGCTCACAGATGGCAAAGTCCAGGTGCAGAAGCAGGATGGTTGGAAGTCTTTTATTTCTCAGACTTCAGAACCAGAGGCCAGCCAACTAGCCCTTGGATTCACTCTGGGTTCTGGGTTGGAGAGATGCAGGTCCAGTCCTTCTCACTCCCAGGCAAGAGGGCAGCAGGCAACGGGTCAGCACAGCACAGCAAAGCAGGAGTCCACAAAAGTGCAGTCCAGTAGTCCTTCAGCACCACAGCAGTCCTTCTTCCAGGTAGAGTATCCACTGGTCTGGAAATGTACTGAAGTGATGGTTTCTGAGGTCCAGTTCTTATACCTAGTGGGACCTTTGATGTGGGGAAGACTTCAAGGACATGCATTTGAAGTACACAGATGTCCTGCCCTTCCTACACTGGATCCAGATTAACAACAGGGGTATGCAGCCTTTTGTGTGGGGACAGGACACAGCCTATTCAGGTGTAAGTGAGGTTGTGTCCAGTTCCTCCCATCCACCCTGCCAAGGATGGCCATAAAGTCACACCTAAGCTCCCATTATGTGTGTAGCTGGCTGACAGGAATACACAAAGCCTAACTGCAAACTACACCCAGTCATGTGACCAGATACAGGCAGCAAGCACCAAATGACTAAGGCAAGAAAATGCCAATTTTCTAAAAGTGTAATTTTCAGAATTGCAATTTAAAATCTGACTTTACCAGAAGTTACAATTTTTCAATTGTGATTTCAGAGACACCAAACTTAAAGGGGTAATCTCTTCTCATTTGGAAATTACTCTTATAAAGTGTAATAAGGCATGTCCGATGTTAACTTATGGGAGGTATATGCCTTGGGTTGTAGTGGTAAAAAATTTATTGAAGAGTTTTTTTACCACCAGGACATGTAAACCTTAAAAGTACATGTCCTATTTTTTTAAATACATTGCACCCTGCCATCTGAGCTGTCCAGGGCCTACCACAGGGGTGACTTATATGTATTAAAAAGGAAGGCTTGGGCCTGGAAAAAGTTTTATTTTGCCAGGTCGAACTGCCAGTTCAAACTGCTAACACAGGCTCTGCAATGGCAGGCCTGAGACGTGTTCAAAGGGCTGCACAAGTAGGTGGCACAAACAGTGCTGCAGGCCCACTCGTAGCATTTCATTTGCTGACCCTGGGCCCAGGTAGTGAACTTTACGTGGAACCTATAAGTAGATTAAATATGCCATTCGCATATATGTCAGTGTTACCATGTTTTAGGGAAGGAGCACAGACACTTTAGCACTGGTTAGCAGTGGTAAAGTGCCCAGAATCCCAAGGCCATCAAAAACGAAGTCAGTAAAAACAGGAGGGCTGAAGGCAAAAAGTCAGGGGGCAACCACGCCAAGGATGCCAGGTCTAACTAGAAGGAAATAGTTAATGGTGACCATGCAGTTGAAATTGAAGGCATACCTGCTCCTATTGTGAATGTTCTGTAGGAAGGATTGTTCTTTATTGGAGAGGGATGGAGTCCTGGGGTGAACTGATGGAGAAACATTGTTTTTGATTTTTTTTTTCTCTCCTGAGGCCTGGGATTTCAGAATCGAGGTTGTCAAGGCTCCAAAGGGAATGAACACCATCTTAGATTGCACCAGTTTGCAAGCTGGATACTGCAATATTCCAAAATGTAGTATTATAGAACCAACCATACTGGCCAACGTATACACGTTCTTGGCTTCAGTAGGGAGCCACTTAAGAGTTACTTGGATTGGGATGATGTGATCAAACCTTCTCATTCTGGCTCTAACCGTGAAGCTGAATACAACAGACAGGTCTGGTGGCATATGGTATACTTGCACGCCACACATTATCATACTCGACCTAGATAGGGTTAGGACCACTGATGTAAAGTCACATTCTGGAATTGAAGGTTTAATAAACCAAAGGAGTTTAATTTGGCACAGAGTGATATACAGTTTGTGCTTGTCTATTCTAAATCCCAATGTATTGGTGCATTCAAAGATAAGAGGCTTACACTTAAACATGTTCTGTGTGTTGAACCAAGTTTGCACTGTAATGGTGAACTGTAGAAGGGGGTCTATCAGAAGGAACTGTGTTTTTTCCAGGTTCAGTTTGAGATGCTGGATGGCCATTAAAGACTGAATATTAATTAATACTTGGACAAATAAGCTGGTGCCTCTTGGAGAGGAAGCTTTGATTTGAACCACAGTTTACTCAGGTTAGAGATGAGAGATGTTCAAAAGCCATTGAAGTACGTCAAGAGCTTATATGTAGGTTATAAAATGTAGCCACCAGGATAAAGCCTTTTAGTGTCCTCTGGTGAAACAGGGAGGTGTTGGAGAGAGTGTTAAGTATTTTTATTATTGTTTATTGAATCTGGTTCTCTAGATATGAAAACCACCTGAAAAGTGTCCATTTCACCCCGTTCGTTCTTCTAGCGTGTTTAGCAGAGAAGAACGGTTGACCTTGTCAAATGCAGTTGATGGGTCAATGAGAAGGAAAAGGTATCAATCCTTTATCAAGTTTGAGCAGTGCATGGACAATTATTTTTTACTGCAGCATCTTCTGAACTACTACAAAGTTACGTTAAATGAGGTTAAAAATTGTTGAGTAGTCCATTTTCAGTAATAAGTTGCTGCACAGCTCTCCAGAGCTTAGCCATGGAGGGAAATAAGGGGCGGAATTTCTTCAGATGTTTTGAGCTTCTTTTGAGATTTGTAACATGACATTTTTTTTTTTTTTTAGACATCTGGGAAATTCCCCTGATGCTGCAGGGAGTTAATGAAGCTGCTCCAGTGTGGGGCAAAAGAAGAGCTAATATCTTTCAGGAGGGCAGCAGGGATCGGAGCACATGTGATCCAGGGTCTGAGAGGAGAATCCGAGCATTGACATTAGTATTGGTTGGATGAGCCTGGGTGATCTCAACAAATCAGGAGAATTTCTCGACATTTAATCAGAGTAGTTAGCGTTGGATGTGAGTGGCGGATGTGTTATCTGTTTCACCTAAAAGATTGTTTAGGGAGTCGTTTAGCATTTGTCAAAATGTTGGTATGGCCTCATACATGTTTTTGTACTTTGTGTTCACTGTACAATTATTCAAGATTTTCCTGGGGAGGCCTTTGGTGCCAGAAATGTTTCACTGCTCAGAATTCCTGTCCTTGGTTGGTTTTATGTATTTTTTAAAGAATTTAGTGGTACTAATTCACTAATGATAGTAATTGTAGCTTAGTTAGAATGACTTCTTCATGAGTTTGTCTCTTGTTAAACTGGATGTATTTGAAGCTTGAGGAGACACTCAATGCTGAGGTGGGGAGTTGAATAACCATAAAATGTCTGATTCAGTCTAGTCAATCATAATGGTGAATGTGTTTTGGAGAGTGGGAGAAATGGATAACGAGGTTACCTGACCAGTTCAGTGGGAAATTGGATATTTTCCTTCAGAATGCACCTTTGGCTATTTGGAGATATTTCAAAGTGCTTTTGCATGTGCACTTACTTGGTAAGGGCATTGTTGGGTCAAAAAAGGATAATTTAGGGGGCGTGGCCAAGCCAGCAATGGAGTCGGATGCGTAGTCCGGAGCTCCTGCTGCTAAGTCCCGTACGGAGGGGCAAATATCCTGAATGGGGGGCTGACTCAGCACCACAGGCGAGATCCTGAGCCCCAGAGGACCCCGTGGAGTCCGAGGCACAGCCAGAGACACCAGCGCACAGTGGAGAGCACCAGCGGGCGGCACGGAGGCGCAGAGGAGGCTGCACTGAGGCGGATGCGAGCCCAGGGCCGCGGCTCTTGCGACACCTGCTTTACCATATAAAACAAGCGGAGCCTCCCTGAGGGAGATCCGGGGGGGGCCACAAAGACCCAACGGAGGACCTGCAGGATCCCAGGACAGCGGTGAGTCCAGGAGCGGGATGCTGCTGCCATTTTGGAAACCTTGAAAGTGAGGCCGAGTAGATAAGCGAGCGCCCGGGGGCCTGAGGTGCCAGGGAGGAGCGGGACAGCCCTGAGGCAGGCAAGTACCACGGCCCCCAAAGACGCAGCAGTGCGCTGGGAGGGGCACAGTACAGGAGGCTCCCCGAGCTCGCGTCGATAGCCAGAAGGTAGCGGGGACAGAGGGGAGCCTGAAGCTGGAAGGGAAGAAGATGCCGCCATTTTACACTGCAAGGCCCACGCAGTAAAACAGGCATGCAGTGTACCCTGGTGCACCAGAAAGAGGAGCGCAGCGATGTGCCACAGATAAAGCTGCTAGGGATTTGAATCCAGAGAAACAGCCCACAGCGTACTACAGAAGTGGCAATGAGACTGGTACCGGACAACGGGGATAGTGGCGAGCTGGACAGCTAGAGAAGCACAGGTGGCCGCCAACTCAGAGATGGCACTCAACACAGTGGAATACCCTACTGAATCACCAGGTGCACCAACGTGCTAATGACCAGGTGATGATGGTGGCTGATATCACAGAAGAGAGGCCCGCCGAGGAGCTTTTGGAGACTGCATAGAGCGAGCTGGACCTGGTAAGAGAGCACGCCTGAAACACTGAGGTTGAAACCGCATGAATAAACGGCGAGGTGTGGGAAGATTAATCCAGGCCACATTAGGGGCAAATCGAGCGGCTGGCCTTCAAGTGCGAGACCGAGTAGCAGCAACTGGGTGGCCATGGAAGTGTGACATCAGGAATGGAGGCACCGAGGGTGATCATCTACTCTTCCCCATTCCAGGAAATCATGGGGAAACAATGGATTGGCAAGGACATGCCAGCTGGGCCCCCACCGGGGGGTGATATGGGGGAGATGGCTGGAGGGGAAGGGGTGCTAACGCAACACATCACATTAATTCTGGCGGCTAACCAGGAATCTAAGGAGGCCTTAGAGAATCAAATTGCAATGCTTGCTGGGGTGTTAGGTCTCCTGCGTGATGACCACAACAAGTTAAAAGACCGAGTTAAAGCAACAAAAGACACGTTAGGTGAAACGGCCAGGCAGGTGAAAGAACTTGCAGAGAAACTGGCACTCATGAACAACGAACTGAGAACATTGGCAATCAAAGTGGAGGATGCCGAAAGTCGGTCTCGACGACACAACATTTGTTTGGTGGGAGTCCCGGAGAAGATGGAAGGCCCATCACTAGAACTTTACATAGAGAAGGCTGAGCAATGTGGTGCTGCGGAGACACACCCACCAAATTCTTCTCGGTGGAGCAGACCCACAGGATCCCGGTGACCTCTCCACCACCAGGGGCATACCGAGAACAATAATAGTGAGATTAATGAACTTCAGAGACGTGATCCTCCAAGAGTCAAAGAAAAAGGGCCCCTGGAAAATTGAAGGAAAAGAGATAAACATCTACCCATACTACACAAACCTGGTGCAGAAACAAAGGGGCAGCATTTACCGCAGTCAAAAAGGTCCTCCGCCACAATGACATAAAATACGTACTACTATATCCAGCGAAACTTTGGATCGTACACGAGAAAAATACATATTTCTTAATATCGCCTCAGGAGGCCTGTGAATGGATAGAGACACAGGGTCTTCACCACGGAAACTGAATCAGAGAGGAGGGCACCAAGACATGGACTACGAGTAAAAAGAAACACAGGGGAGAGGTAGAGGGCTCGACGCGGTCTGTTGCCACCCCGACACAAGAATTGGGATTCGGATGGGCAGCAGATGGAAGGAACTCACTTCGGACGCCAGAGGAAGCGGTACAGAACAGTCGGTCGGGGACCGATTCGGAGGGGGAGCAGCCCCCTCAGGTGACCCCAGTGACAGTGGACCTGTTGGGCAAATGGTTAACTCGAATCCTAATCAACAGTGCTAAAGACATGGCTCAGCAGGACCACGCAGAGAGGAGACGAAGTGCGTCGCTGATGCCTCTCGTCCCTCTTCAGCTCCTATCTTCCTGTGCGGCCCTCGGGGGCGGGGCGGCAGACACCGAACAATGAACAGTGAAAAACAAACTACGATGATGGCACTGGTCTACACCTCAGAGAAACTTGCAAAGGGGAACGAGGGTCCCCTTTTGGGGGTTCAGGCTAACACATGCAGTAAATTGGTGGGGTGGTTAGTTTTACAATCACAGCACGGTAAGGTAGGGAGGGGGGGAAGCTGGGGGTATGGTTAACAGTTCAGTTCAATCAAAGGGGTGATGGGACATTGGACATCGGTACAAAGGTCATTATGGGTTTAAGGGGGAACAATCATGTAGACAAGGACAGACTATTCTTGCTGAAACTATTACCATGAGCAACGAGAAACTGTCCCTCCTCACACGGAATGTGAATGGGTTAGAGAATAAGCTCAAGGGGGGTCTGGTACACAAAGCTCTCTCTAGATATAAGTCAGATATAATATTCCTGCAAGAAACCCACCTCATGGATGCACAACATAAAGCCATGGAAAAGGGGGAAATACAAGACAGTGGGACATATGCAGTTTACGTCTGGATCCAGGGGGGCCATGGTGCTTATTAAAAAAAGCTCTCCCATTTCACACCACTCACACGTGGGTGGATCAATATGGCTGTTACATAGCAATACCAGGGAAGTACATCAACATACCTATATTGTTAGTCAATGTATGCTTACCCCCGGGACTACAGGTCGAGGTGCTCCAAAAAACTGGCACCATATTTACGACCTCGCCACCTGCATCAATACTAATGGGAGGCAATTTCAATTTAGTGATGAATACGGGAGTAGATAGGGCTAATAAGTCAGAGAAAGGACGCCCAACCACGGAAAAACTGGAGGGGTTCACACAGGCAATGGGCCTGAGTGACGTGTAGAGATTCCTCCACGGATAGGAAAAAGTGTACTCCTACTATTTAGCCGCCCACGACACTCACTCCACATTAGATTATTTCTTTCTTCACTGCAGATTTGCTGCCGAGAATCAAAGAGGTGGAGTATTTGGCCAGGGGGATTAGTGATCATGCCCCATTGCAGATGGTGTAATCTCTTGGACCCAGACCACCAGGGAGTGGGTGGCGGATGCAAACATGGCGATTACAAAACGCGAAAGTGGTTGAAGACGTAGGGCATGCAACACAGCAATACTTCACTGAAAACAAGGGGTTGGTGGAAAGTCCGGTGACCCTGCGGGAACCCTACAAAATTACTATCAGAGGTGTGATCATAGCAGGAGAGGTAGGGGAAAGACAGAAAAGATTACTAACACTAGAAAGCGAACTTATAACATTGTAGCAGAGATATGCAACACAACCGGTACAGGACATTAAAAAGGAGATGATACAAAAAAGGGAGGAATACAATATAGTGACCCGAGAAAAAGTATGACAATACCTATTAAAAGGTAAATGTCTATATGAGGCTAGGAATAAAGCAGGTAAACTACTAGCATGGTTGGGCAAGAAGGAACAAAGTGATTCCCTTATTAGAGAAGTTTGGACAGCTCAAGGGGAGTTAATAAGGGACCCCAAGGAGGTAATGGGAGAACTGGCAGCCCAACTGAAGGATTTTTACAAATCCTGCATAACCATCCCAGAGGCAGAAATAGATAGCTTTATAGCTGACTGCCCGATGGCGCATTTATCCCCACAGCAAATTGCAGAATTAGAGGAGGAGGTTACAGAGGAAGAAATTATAGAAGCGATGGGGCAGTTACAGAAAGGGAAATCCCCAGGCCCCAATGGGTTCCCCGTCAAGTTTTTTCAGAGGCATGGTAAGGGGCTGATGCCACATTTGCATGTGGCCTTAAAATGAGCCTTTGAAACCGGAGAACTCCCTTCTGACATGAGAACAGCGACGATTATCCTTCTACTTAAGCCAAATAAGCCCAGAGACCAGGGAGACTCCTATCGCCCAATCTTGTTGTTAAATGTTGATGCTAAAATACTGGCAAAGACATTGGCAATCAGACTTAGAAAAGTAATGACGACCCTGGTCCACCCGGATCAAACCGAGTTTATACCCTGTCGCTCTACTGCCCTGAATCTCCGAAGGCTCCATAATTATCTGGCTTTGATAACAAATTCGGCCAAAGGGAGCGCCATTCTCTCCCTAGATGCCAATAAGGCATTTTATTTGGTAGAATGGAGATACATGTTCGGCATACTGACTAAAATGAGATTTGGTCTGAAATTCTGGAGATGGATTGAGCTACTATATAATAGGCCCACCGCGAAAATGAGAGTAAACGGATACACCTCACGAGAATTTGGCCTCCATAGAGGGACCAGACTGGGATGCCCCCTTGTCGCTGATGCTTTTCGCACTGGCTATTGAAGGCTTGGCCAGAATGGAACCACTGATCAGAGGATGGCCCACTAATAGTGGCGAGGAAGAGTGGATCTCGTTGTATGCAGACAACATCTTACTGTATTTGACTCGGACGCCCTCCTCAATAGGCCGCCTAGCAGATATTTTTCCGGCCTTTGGGGAGGTATCAGGATTTTGAATAAACTGGGGTAAATCATTACTATTATCTGTGGATACATGGAGACAGACCGAACAATGACATTGCCACTAAGGGTAGAGCTAGAGAAGTTCAAATATCGAGGCATATGGGTCTCTGGCAGTCCCCACCTCCACTATGAAACCAATTTACACCCCCTGCTGCAAAGGTTCGAAATAGAAGTCAGACATTGGCAATCCCTCCTGATCTCATTGATGGGTAGGGCAGCACTTTTTAAGATGGTGGCTTTAACCCGATTCCTCTACGTTCCTACGTTCTACACAATTTCCCCTACTCAATCCCAGACACATTCTTTCACAAAGTAGATTCTCTGGTACACACACTACTATGGTCAGGGGGGCAGCCCAGAATTAAATTACACACACTACAAAGGTCAAAATACGAGGGGTGGTATAGCCCTGCCAGATATCTGGAAGTATTACAAGGCGGCACAACTAAGCATAGTAAATCAATGGGCTTTTCGAGGAGTTAGGAAGCTGATGCACAAAAATAGTTAAATGCATTGGCTATACGGAGGTAACTTGAACCCTGCATTTAGCCCTGCAACAAAGACGGTTATACAGATATGGAAAAGACTCAGTAGAGAAATGGGATGGGCTACACATTTGACCCCAAGGACACCTCTGTGAGAAGGGTCTAGATTAGCAAACATAGCTAAGATAAATACCTTAACAGGATATAGAGACTGGCACAACATTGAGATAACCTAACTAGCTGACATATGGGATGCAACTGGGGTGGCACCCTTTTCACACCTCAAAACAGTATATCAAATGTCGGACACACAATGGTTACATTATGCCCGCCTACAGGCAGCCCTGAAACATAGTATCCCTGCAGAAGAGGAAACACAAGAAGCTGCCCCATTGGAAGTAAGACTTTTGGAGGGCGAGATACAAAGGAAACTAATATCACAGACCTATGGCACAATTATGAGAAACACACAACCCTCACTGTCCAATCTATGGGAGAGATGGAAAAGAGACTGTAAGGAGCTGGAGGAGGCAGACTGGGCAGAGGCGCTTATATTCCCGGCCGAAGTAGCCATTCCAGCAGCGCTCAAACTAATACAAATTAAAATACTGCACAGGGTATACTATACAAGATCCTTGCTTTATAGGATAGGGAGGGTGACAAATGCTGAGCGTTTACGGGGATGTGGGGACATGGGCACATTCTACCATACATTATGGAGTTTCCCCCGGATCGCTAGATTCTGGAAGGACGTTGGGAAGACCCTGGAACAGGCAACGGGGACTAATCTAGAAATGACACCGGAGACAGTGATTCTGGGGGAATGGAACCAAACCTACCACACGAGGT
This sequence comes from Pleurodeles waltl, assembly GCF_031143425.1. NCBI lineage: Eukaryota > Metazoa > Chordata > Amphibia > Caudata > Salamandridae > Pleurodeles > Pleurodeles waltl. The sequence goes on along the minus strand of NC_090450.1, from coordinate 933,015,787 downwards.
ACCAAAAACCACTGATCAATCTAGGCTGTATGATCGCAAAGAGGGACATAGGCAGAAGGTGGGGTTCAAGGACGGCACCAGGTCATAACGAGTGGTGGGAGGCCATTGATAGATGTTGAATGCTTGAAAAGGAAATATACAGAGATAGGGGCAAAGACAAGAAATATGAGAAGATATGGGGGGGGGGAGACAGGATAGGCCAACTCGGAACTTGAGGGACAACCACGGTCCCGGAAGATATTTTGAAGGAAGGAGAGATGAGAGCCAGGACAACACAGCAAAGCTATACAGGCGTTCATGTAAAGAGGAGGGTGCAGGGCTGGAACACCATGTATTATCAAACCACTACAGGATGGGGGTACACCTTATGATGAGAAATGTACCGAAGGGGGGGTGGCTGGGGAGTTTTCCAGTTATTATTATCATTATATAAGTCTGTCTGACTATTGTGTTATTTGAGATGTAAGCAAAGTAATGTTACAGCCTGATGTACCACACAGAAAAATAACAATAAAATGTGTTAACAAAAAAAAAAAGGGATAATTTATAGTTCAGGTCTAGATTAGATTGAAGTGGACGGGAAGATGCTATTTGAGGGTGACCTAAAGTTTCCTATCATGAGTTCCATCACTTGTCCCCAAACTGAAGATTTTCTTTCTCATATGGTGATAGCTGAAATAGAATTTGTTGTGTGCCACATCCATAGTTTTCAGTCCCTCTGTGAGACATTGAGCAGTGAAAAACAATACACTCTTCAGACTCTTGCAGTGTACCACTTTTCTGGGTATAATTGCCACACCTCTTCCTAATTTACCTTCTTGTTTAAGGCATATATAATTGAGTAGCCCAATGGGAAGAGTACACCCAGTATTGTTCAAGAGGAAAAATGTAGCTACGTTTCGGCTAGGAATAACCTTTAATTGGCATTGGTCAGGATTTTGTGTGCATTCTTTATCCTATGTTTGGCAGCCAATTAACAGATGAAGAAGAGGCTACTGAAGGAAGAATGAACGGCATTTGTATTCGGAGCTGTGGTGATCCATATCTCAGAAATGTTTCTGGGTGTGTGCCATTATTGATGGATTGAGATTCTAGACTTCTGAAGCTCACCATGATTGATATGTTAGAAGTACCAAGAAGCCTTTGATAGCTACGCTTTATAATCTCCCTGCAATTCGTACTCAGAGCTTTGTGGATGGCTTAGCAGAACCCTTCCCCTGCCTTCTGACCTACCTAACGACTCTACTGAAAGGCATTTCAAGAGGTAGCCAGTGCCATAACCTCAGACTGGAAGATTAAACCATTTATGTTGCCTTCAAACTGGAGATGGGACAGAAATCTGGCCTGTGGCTCACACCGATAAAGAGAACTCCTGGAGCTACGTGACAAAGGAAGATAAAATCATACAGTGGCAAATTCTTTGGCTGTGTTATTTTAATATTTTTCTCATTTCATAACTTTGTACTGTCTACGCAAACGTTTCGCGCCAGGAATACAGCTATCATCACCTGAAATGAAATGAAATGAAATGAATTAATTAATGTTTGCAAGGTGTCTGCCACTGCTGAACCCCACATGTGGTGCTTGTTTTATTTTCTTTTTTTTATGTCTTCCTTAAAGCATGAACATTATAAGGCAGAATTTCGTTTTTGATAACCGTGATAAATCCTTAGTTATGTGGAAATATACTGCAGAATAGCATAACTGTTACGCTGAAGCAATTTGTAGAGCGCTTGTTCACCATGGGTTTCTTTGCACTAATTGTTAAGAGGAAGAGTGGAACGAGTCCGCTTGCTATAGATTAGACAAAACTTGGCAAAATGCTAGATAGAGCCTTCGGGAGTGCCTACAAACAAGAATAGATTTCTGCCATCTAAGCAATTTTGGAAGAATAGTTAGAAGTTTAGAGGCATATGTGGCAAATCGGTGACCACCTACTCTTTGTGTATACACTTTTAGGATGATTAAAAAATTACTACTTGAGGATCGAAGTGATCTCCTTAAACTGTATTTTTGGAAGCAAGACTTCATGACTGTGTATGAGTGTGTTTGCGCATTGCTCCTAACATTTATTGGAAGAAATCTGCCAATAAACCGGCATTCACGTATTTATTACAGTTGTGCAGAAGTCAAAATGACGTTTTGGTCAGATACAGGACATAAGCTCCATCTTAGTGACTTTAGAGAAGGCAAAAATTGGCTCCTACCCCCAAGGTCCATTTGAGGAGTTGACTTTTTACTACATGACATGAAACACTTGTTTCTGGTTCTTGTTACCTTTATTTATAACTTCTACACGCCCAGTAACCAGTGGCGGCTTGCGGGAGGGGAAAGGGGGCGAGGCGAGGTGGTGCGTGGCAGGGTGGAGGGAGGAAACACGACAGAAAAAAATAATAGTAATAAAAAAAATACCTTTTTGTACCGCACCTCGCCACTCCCATCTGCTCCTCGACTGGACTGCAGGCACAGGCTCCCAGCCTGCCCTGTGTCCAATCCTAATGCTGCTTTCATGCTGCTGGCAGCATGAAACCAGCATTAGGATCGGGTGTTCCATGGCAGAGTGGAAGTCTCTGCCTGCTGTCTCCAACCCAGCAACGCAGTGCCTGCATTGCTGGGTTGGAGGGAGCCCAGTGAGCATTGTGTTTGGCCGGCCCGAGACCGCTGGTAAACCATACATGCGCACAGAGGGGGAAGTGCTGTGCACTCGCCCCAGTCACTGCCCCGTGGCCCCACTCCTTTTGCTATAAAACAATAATAAACATAGTTTATTATTGTTTTATAGAAAAGGTTTGCAGCTGCTGGCGGGGGATGACGCTCCTCCGCCATAGCGGAGAAGCCGCCTCTGCCAGTAACCCGTTTTTCTTATTTTTCAATCAATAAATTTGTTGAGTGCGCTACTCACTCAGTAGGGTCTCAAGGCGCTAGGGTGGGGGGGGGGTGCTACTGCTCAAAGAGCCAGGTCTTGAGGTGCTTTGTGAAGGACAGGATGTCCGCTATCTTGCGTAGGTTGGTGGGGAGGAAGTTCCAGGTTTTGGCGGCGAGGTGGGAGAAGGACCTGCCACCGGAGGTGGTGCAGTGAATGCGAGGGACTGTAGCGAGGTCGAGGTCGGCAGAGCGGAGCTGGCGTGTTAAGTTGAGGTTAAGTTGATTGTTGAGGTAGGCTGGTCTGGTGTCGTTGAGGGCTTTGTGAGCGTGGATTAGGATTTTGAAGACGATCCTTTTGTTGACGGGTACCTAAAAGCCAACCTGTACCTTGGCAAAATGGACAACACCACATCCCAACCATCTTAAGAAGGTGGGGGGGGGGGGAACCCAAATGTGCAACTGAACACATCTGTTCAAAAAATTCCTACACTAACCCTACTCAAATGGTGTCCACCTCTAAACAAACTCATTCTACTTGGTCACCTACCCTCTAATCTGCATATTTTTGCTGTAAAGAAGTCTTCACCTTAATCGACGACTCATGAATTCCTGGGTCATAAATAATTTGCTAGTTATTCTCCCCTCCCTTCCTTGAGGTATCTCTAGTTCCTCGTTTTAATGGTAATATGTAAAGCGCATGTATTACTTTTTATTCTTGGCTGGCTATATAAAGATTTTAATTAAATAATAAATCTATGCCCTCAGCTGTAACAGCCAAATGAGAACTAAATATTGTGTGTTAAACATTCTTTGAAACAAAAATGTAAATGTGTTTGTGCCCTCTTTGAAAAAGACACTAGATATTGGGTTAATTAGTACATAGTTGTTCAGTGGTCTGCTTTCAGTTGTTTTTTTGTTGTATTAGCAGTGCTTAATTTGTGCTTGTTATTTCCGGTGCAGAGCACCAGCACTTATTTTTGAGGGCCGGCACTTCTTTTTCTGCCTCAAGCATTTACTGTGAGCAAAAGACACATATGGGAAAGACGGAGGAAAAGAAAAACGAAAAAGTGTCACAATGGGAGAAGGCAGAAAGCTGCAAGAGTGAACTGAAGGGGCAGTGGAGTGGCTGTAAATGGATTAAAGAGGCCCGACATGGCTACAGGATTATGCTGCCTCAGTATTCCGTGTTCGCACATTTAGTTGCAGCAGACCCATGTTTAAGAGGATGGCTTTGTGCACCGGCACATTTTTAATTACCAATTAAACACTGTATTAGGATGATAAAGTGACAATAATGAGCTGAAACCTTTGCCCAGACAGTATAAATGACAAAATAATGAAGTACTAATGCCCAAAATGTGCCCCATAACTTGCATTTCTTGGTGCTTAATTCAGCCCACCTTGCCACATAGTTTTGTCCTCTCGTCACATAATTCCAGTGGCCCTGTGTATAATCCGGTTTGCTTTTTAGTTTTAGAGGATCAACGCATGTACACTGTTTACTGGCAAAAGTACATTTATTGTGAAATGGTCTATAAATTATACCATTTTGTGAGGTTTAGTTTGGAATCACCAAACCTAAATATGGCTAAGTTTTCAGTGAGACTTCCTATACCAAAGCTCACTGCGATGCCCTGAGGATAACCTCCTGGAGAAAGGTCTGCTAGGAGGCTGTGTCCATGGTGTGTAGTTTTCCACTCAGCCTGGTTTTCACATTATTTTTTATCACTGTATTTTTGAGGTGTACTGCATCTTAGCAAAATAATTGCTGTCCCTGCATTTTGCAGTTTGCTGCGGTGCATGTGCTACTTACTTTGGCGTATATGTATAGACTGTGCTGGGAGTCAGCACAGCGCTGACCAGAAGTTTGAGAACCCAGGGCTCTTACCAAGGACGTTACCAGGCAGGTAACAAGCAGGAGGGTACCTACCAGGCGAGGTGGTAATGTTCAGTGGCCATATGTGGAACCTCAAATGGAACGCTTGGTCTACTGCAGTGGTTCCCAACCTGTGGTCCGGGGACCACTGTGGGTCCGCGAAGCCTCCTCAGGGGGTCCGCGATTGCTTAGAAAATTAAATAATATTAACAGATTAGGTCCCCAACTTTCAGTAATGACTCAGTTGGGGGGTCCCAGATTCCAATAATGGTTCAGTGGGGTCCCCAGGCTCCAGTAACGATAAATGTGGGGGTCCACAGAAGCCAAAAGGTTGGGAACCACTGGTCTACTGAATGCAAATGGGCCATATCTTTCCCTATCACAAGTTCTTTCTTGAGAACTGGAGGTGTTTTTACTGTGTCAGCATGCTTATCCAACAGGGGTAACGGGCCCTCTCCAGCTTTGTACGCAAGAGACAGCTAGGGATCGACTCACATGGTCTTGAGTGCTTCTATTTTTGAACCCTGCAACAACCTGATTTATTTATTTATTTTTTTACTTTTAACAGCAACAATTAGAAGAGGAAGCAGCCAAACCTCCGGAACCAGAGAAACCGATTTCCCCGCCCCCTACTGAGTCAAAGCACCGCAGCTTGGTGCAGATCATCTACGACGAAAACCGGGTAAGCCCTTGACCTCTGTATCACAAGTCTTGGATAATAAACTGAGGACGACGACCTCTAGTACAGGGATGCTGCATCCATGCTCACTTTCCAGGGTATCCATGTCCTACCCAAATGAGCGAATCATTGTATGTAAATGTATCTTATCAGGAAATCCAGAAAAGTTGTCTTCGATCCGGTCCTCCTAAACATATGTTGTGTACCGACGTCATAGAGGTTTCTAAGGGTGTTGGAGTACTATAGTCCTTTTTGTAAAAATGTTACTTGATATACTGCAGTATTTCTCAACGCATAGCTCCTAAATCACGTAATCTGATAGACTTGAGTGCAAGTGGCCTCTTGGTGAATTGGGACAAACCGAGCCCAGGAGAGACTTTGTCATTCATAGGCAAGAGCCATGTTGCTACTTCTGTGTGAAGTGCATTTATTTTTGATCAGTGTGGATTGGCGTGTCTCCCTGCGCTATAAAGTGCCATCATTGCAGACCAACGAACCGGAGCCTCATGTGCATGGTACACCAAAGAATGCAACAAAGGGTCTCTGTGAGAGGGGTCCTCGTGTGTGTAATGCACCAAAGAATGCAAGAAACAAAGGCCCACTGTGAGCCAGGGCCTCGTGTGCATGGTGCACCAGAGAATGCAACAAACAAAGGGTCTCTGTGAGCCAGGGCCTCGTGTGCATGGTGCACCACAGAATGCAACAAACAAAGGGTCTCTGTGAGCCAGGGCCTCGTGTGCATGGTGCATCAAAGAATGCAACAAAGGGCTTCTATGAGCGGGTGCCTTGTGTGCGTGGTGCACTAAAGAATGCAACAAACAAAGCTTCTATGAGCTGGAGCCTCGTGTGCATGGTGCACTAAAGAATTCAACAAACAAAACTTCTATGAGTGGGTGCCACGTGTGTATGGTGCATCAAAGAATGCAACAAACATAGGGCTTCTATGAGCGGGTGCCTCGTGTGCATGGTGCACTAAAGAATACAACAAACAGAGCTTCTATGCGTGCATGGTGCATCAAAGAATGCAAAAAACAAAGGGCTTCTATGAGTGGGTGCCTTGTGTGTGGGGTGCACTAAAGAATACAACAAACAAAGCTTCAATTAATGGGGGCCTCCTGTGCGTTGGCACTAAAGAATGCAACAAACAAAGGGCTTCTATGAGCAGGTGCCTCGTGTGCATGGTGCACTAAATAATGCAACAAACAGCTTCTTTGAGAAGGTGCCTTGTGTATATGGTGCATCAAGGAATGCAACAAAGGGCTTCTATGCGCTGGTGCCTTGTGTGCTACGAGCACTAAAGAATGCAACATACAAAGCTTCTATGAGTGGGTGCCTTGTGTGCGTGGTGCATCAAAGAATGCAACAAAGCTTTTATGAGTGGGTGCCTCGTGTGTATGGTGCATGAAGGAATGCAACAAACGAATGGCTTCTATGCACATCTGCCTTGTGTGTGTCGTGCACTAAAGAATGCAACAAACAAAGCTTCTATGGGTTGGTGCCTTCTGTGTATGGTGCACCAAAGAATGCAACAAACAAAGGGCTTCTATGCGTGAGTACCTTGTGTGCATGGCACACTAAAGAATGCAACAAACAAAGCTTCTATGAGTGGGTGCCTTGTGTGTATGGTGCATCAAAGAATGAAACAAACAAAGCTTCTATGAGTGTGTGCCTCCTGGGCATGGTGCATCAAGGAATGCAACAAACAAATGGCTTCTATGCGTGGGTGCCTTGTGTGTATGGTGCATCAAGGAATGCAACAAACAAATAGCTTCTATGCGTGGGTGCCTTGTGTGCGCGGTGCACTAAAGAATGCAACAAACAAAGCTTCTATGAGTGGGTGCCTTGTGTGTATGGTGCATCAAAGAATGAAACAAACAAAGCTTCTATGAGTGGGTGCCTCCTGTGCATGGTGCATCAAGGAATGCAACAAACAAATAGCTTCTATGCGTGGGTGCCTTGTGTGCGCGGTGCACTAAAGAATGCAACAAACAAAGGGCTTCTATGCGCGAGTACCTTGTGTGCATGGCGCACTAAAGAATGCAACAAACAAAGCTTCTATGAGTGGGTGCCTTGTGTGTATGGTGCATCAAAGAATGAAACAAACAAATGGCTTCTATGCGTGGGTGCCTTGTGTGTATGGTGCATCAAAGAATGAAACAAACAAAGCTTCTATGAGTGGGTGCCTTGTGTGCGCGGTGCACTACAGAATGCAACAAACAAAGCTTCTATGAGTGGGTGCCTTGTGTGTATGGTGCATCAAAGAATGAAACAAACAAAGCTTCTATGAGTGGGTGCCTCCTGTGCATGGTGCATCAAGGAATGCAACAAACAAATAGCTTCTATGCGTGGGTGCCTTGTGTGCGCGGTGCACTAAAGAATACAACAAACAAAGCTTCAATTAATGGGTGCCTCCTGTGCGTTGGCACTAAAGAATGCAACAAACAAAGGGCTTCTATGAGCAGGTGCCTCGTGTGCATGGTGCACTAAATAATGCAACAAACAGCTTCTTTGAGCAGGTGCCTTGTGTATATGGTGCATCAAGGAATGCAACAAAGGGCTTCTATGCGCTGGTGCCTTGTGTGCTACGAGCACTAAAGAATGAAACATACAAAGCTTCTATGAGTGGGTGCCTTGTGTGCGTGGTGCATCAAAGAATGCAACAAAGCTTTTATGAGTGGGTGCCTCGTGTGTATGGTGCATGAAGGAATGCAACAAACGAATGGCTTCTATGCACATCTGCCTTGTGTGTGTCGTGCACTAAAGAATGCAACAAACAAAGCTTCTATGGGTTGGTGCCTTCTGTGTATGGTGCACCAAAGAATGCAACAAACAAAGGGCTTCTATGCGTGAGTACCTTGTGTGCATGGCACACTAAAGAATGCAACAAACAAAGCTTCTATGAGTGGGTGCCTTGTGTGTATGGTGCATCAAAGAATGAAACAAACAAAGCTTCTATGAGTGTGTGCCTCCTGGGCATGGTGCATCAAGGAATGCAACAAACAAATGGCTTCTATGCGTGGGTGCCTTGTGTGTATGGTGCATCAAGGAATGCAACAAACAAATAGCTTCTATGCGTGGGTGCCTTGTGTGCGCGGTGCACTAAAGAATGCAACAAACAAAGCTTCTATGAGTGGGTGCCTTGTGTGTATGGTGCATCAAAGAATGAAACAAACAAAGCTTCTATGAGTGGGTGCCTCCTGTGCATGGTGCATCAAGGAATGCAACAAACAAATGGCTTCTGTGCGTGGGTGCCTTGTGTGTATGGTGCATCAAGGAATGCAACAAACAAATA